>NC_137137.1:10325509-10768009 GCF_949319135.1 Squalius cephalus
GAATTTATTCCTTTTATGGCAAAGCTGAATTTTCAGCAGCCATTACTCTAGTCTTCATAAATCATTCTAAAATGCTGATTTGGTGCTCAAGAAACATTTTCTTATCATTTTTGAATCAATTGCACTGGTTAATATTTTTGAGAACCTGTGATACCTTTATTCAAAAGAACAGCATTTATTTGAAAATATTCAAAAACTGTATAAGAAAATATAATCTTTTTTTACCGTTATAAATGTCTTTACTGTTGTTTTAATTTAATGTGTCCTTGCTGAATTAAAAAAAAAAATCTTACTGACTTTTGAACGGTAATGTATGTACACCTAAAGCTAATGATGTACAATGAGCATAATGATTTATCAGTGATAATTTTTGCTGTGTCATTCTGGCTGTCTAATTGTTGCTGTGTCATTCTGGCTGTCAAACTAGTGTCAGGTGCAAGAAGGTTTACCTCACTGTCTTCCATTTCCTCTTCAGAACAACAATAACCTGGACCTCTGCTGCCATCTGCTGGCTCAGGAGAGTAATAGATACCTGTATGAGGAGTACCACAGTACAGACGATTTGCACTTAAACCGTAACCACATGCTGCGTATTAGCGTGGGTTACCCTGCTCCCGAGGGAGCTAAAAACAATGCAGGCGGCCGAGCTTTGGTCCACAGTTCCAGCGACGGGCACATCGAGCATCCTCGAAGTGGTTTCCCCGAGCCCCTCTCTGCACCCGCCACCATGGCACCATCACCCGTCTTCAACCCCTTCTACATTAACGATCAAGGACGCATCCCCACCCCTCCGCCCAGCATCCAGGGCATGTCTCCCACATACCACCCCGTCCCACGTTACATGACTCCCATAACAGTTACCCTCTCCCAGAACATCCCCTCTGCTCCACAAGCACTGCAGATCCCCCCTGGTGTCTATTGTAACAGTGGGAACACCGTGTACATGCGTCCCTCACCTTCTCAAAGTCCTCAGCCTACTCCCTGGTCTACATCCGGGACTTCCATATACCAGCAGTCTCCTTATGCTACTCCGACGTACCAGTCTCCATACAGCTCTCCCCAACATCAGGTCCAGCAGCCGCCCCAGGTGTTTCTTCCCATAAGTCCCCCCACCCTCCCTGGGCTGTCCTACCAGCAGTCGGCACCTGTTTCCCACAGGCCTTTTATATCCTCCAAAGGCCCTATGAAGAACCAGATAGAGATCACACTGGAGGGACAACGACCACGGAGCAATTCCCCTGTACATGCTCCACAGGGAACGCTCTATATGGCCAACAGCCCTTCCCCAAGCTCCCCATCCCGGGCCATCAATATGACCGGAGCCTCTATTCATCAAGGAATGTATGTCCACCAGGGTGTGGCAAGGCCCCGGCCCGCATCCTCTCCTCAGCCTGCCACCTCTGCCTTCATCAAGATCAAAGTGTCTCCTGGACAAGTACAGCGTTCATCAAGCTCTCCACCAGTTGAGACCGAATCCCTCCTCAACATAGTGGACCAGGGCGAGCGCCATGGAGCCCCTCCTCCGATCCTACCCATTTCTGCGCTGCCAGGGAACATCTCCAGCCAGATCAACCGCATGCCTAGACGATCAAGCTCCGGTTCGGATGACTATGCATATACTCAAGGTATGGATATAAATATTATTACGTTTTTAAAAATACAAATGTTGAAGAAAAGTTATACTTTTATTCAGCAAGGATGCATTCAATTGATAAAAAGTGACAGTAAAGACATTTATAATCTTACAAAAGTTTTCATTTCAAATAAATGCTGTTCTTTTGAACTTTCTGTTCAAAGAATTCTGAAAAAAAACTCACAGTATCCTCAAATATATTAAGCAAAACTACTGTTTTCTTATAAGAAATGTTTCTTGAGCACCAAATCAGAATATCAAAATTATTTCTGAAGGATCATGTGACACTGGAATTCATTACACTTTAAAAATATTAAAACAGAAAATATTTCATAATATTACTGTTCTTTCATAAAATGTGAAATTCCTCCTTCAGACCTTAGACCTACTGTCAATCATTAGGCTATATATTTAACAAGTGGTAAGAAGAATGGGAAACGTATACAAACAACAAACTGCATGAAATCCATCCCAAAATCCCCAGCAGACTTTTAATCTCCTTATCATGTGGTGTTCACTTTCACTAGATGTCACATGGTCATACAAGATTTACTCATGCATTTTTGCTTAAAGGCAAGACCCTTCTTGCCATTTAACATATTTTATTGGACTGTCCCACTTTTAATGCAATTAGACAACATTTTTATGTAATAAGCTCACTTAAGGACTTGTTTAGTGAGATTTTACTAGAAAAGGTTTTAGAATTTTTATCAAATGTTAATGTAAAACATCTTGTATAATACTAACAACTGTTTTGTTTGGTTTTTATTTCTATTGTATTTTTGAAACTCTGTTTTTGCCATTAAGAGAGCCTCAGATGCTGACATGGCATTAAAAAAGCTATACTACTTCTACCACTACTGTTTTTTTGTATTTTTGATCAATCAAATGCAGCCTTGGTGAGCATAAGAGACTTCTTTCAAAAACATTTCAAAGTCTTACTATCCCCAAACTTTTAAATGGCAGTGCATGTATATGTGTGTGTATGTATATATGTGAATATAAATATAAAATAAATAAAATAAATAATTTTTTTCCTTTATTTAGGGCGGCGTATTTATGGCTGGCTCTTTCAAGGAGTCAAGGAACACATTTTAAAGGGGTCATGAATTGAGAAATCAAATATTCCTTGATCTTTTGACAAATGAGGTCATTGAACTATGAAAAATATCCTGTAAGTTTCAGAACTCAAATCTTCCTCTTTAGTACAAAAACAGATTTTTAGAATCCAAGATGGCAAAATGACTCGTTTCGGATTTTGTCATATTACGTCATAGTGCGACAAAAGAGAAGAAAATCAACGCCTATATCATTGCCTCTTTAGCCCCACCGATTTGCATATGTCATGTAGTAGTAAATACGAGAGAGACGCAAAAACAGGATTACTCACTCCAGCAACAAAATGATAGAGAAGCCTCTGAGGATTAAGACGTTTTGCAGTTGAAGTTGTGGGAAAACAGTCTTTGCATGGTCACCGTGATTTTAGTAAGACATGATCCTGGATCAACATATTTTGTTCCTGGAACAACATTCCTGTCTGAAAATGTAGTCCTAATTCCTACCCTTAACTTATCCCTAAAATCAGAGGGAGGTGATAGGTGAATAACACTGATGTAGAACACTTGATATAAACTGTAAACTTCCCTCAAATCTGATTGGTTGATTGGAATGTTGTTCCAACATGTTGTACTTGGTGACAACATACATCTAGGCATTGCCATCCTAACAATAAGAAAGCATGGATAAATTTTATTTTTAACGAAGTTTCAGACCACGTCAGTAAGACTGTTCGTTTGTTTGCTTCATTTTACCTCGGATTCGTTTTTAAACAAGACACCATTCAGCACAGGCTTTTCAGAGAGACTGAAAATAAAAGATGATGCAGTGACGACTATATCCAACTGCAATGTCGCAACACACTGTGTGAGTAACAATGTTTTTACCATGTGTCACTATTGCTTTGTCTGTTACAGATCATTTGATATGTACTAAGTATTTATACTGTAGCGCCGCAATCAAACTGTAATAGTTGTGATTTGCTGTTCTTTCCTTTGCTTTGGCATTTATGGGGTTAATGCGTTGGATTATCTTATATGGAAGATGGCACATAGAGTAAGTTGCTTTTGTTATTGTTTTGGTCAGCCATTCGCTGTAATCCTGAATTAAAGCTTCAGTGAGCGACATCTTCTGTTTTGTCATCTGTAAGACATTACAACAGGTTTCATTTTATTTCAAACACGTCACTGCCAATGACAATGCATACGTTTTCACTTTATCAAAGGATGAACGATGAATGGGTGTAAGAACGACAAACAATGGTACATTCAGTCCGTCATAATTCCGTTTACACGAAACACCATAAAAAAGAATTGATCATTTGTCAATTATATCTGTGGTAACTTCAAGTATTTTACTTGCCACAACCAAGACTTATAAAGCATGTGTAATACACACAAATGTTTCACATTGTTGGCAAATGTTGTAATGAGATATTTTCGAACAATTGCCCAATCATAACAGTGGGCGTTTACTTCGGAGTCTTGAATGCGGCACAACTATCAAAACATAGTGTTTGAAAGAGAGGGTCAAAAACAGGATAGAAAATAGAATCTAAATAAGAATGTTAAAAAAACAAAAAAAACATCATAAGTGGACCTCATAGAACATTACATTTAAAGAAAAATTCAGTTCATGACCCCTTTAACTATTCTAAGAAACAAAGTAATGTTAAAACTGAGATTTTATCAAACTGAACATTTTATAAAAATAATAATAAAATGTATATAGTTTCTAAAGGAAGAACTAACTACTGGATATTAGAGGGATTGTAAGGTTTGTAACATCAAATCTCTGAAAGTTATTGAGTCATTAAGAGCTCTTTCCTGTAAAAGTGGTCAGTTTCTGTCCAGAATAAGTTGTTTTTGCATCTGTTTATCATGTGTATGTGGGGAAGTGTTGTTCAGTCTTGTAGCCTTGTCTAATGCTGTATGTCTCCTTAGCGCTGCTTTTGCACCAGCGTGCTCGGATGGAGCGTCTGATGAAAGAGCTCAAGCTGGAGCGGCAGAAACTGGATCAGTTGAAGGCGGAAGTAAATGAAATGGAATTTGACGCCCTGCAGAGACGCTTCAGACGGGTGAACAGCACTAGCCTGATCCCTCGGGTAAGAGACAAAAAACAGGCTTTTAGAGCATGTGAATGCATCTTTTTGAAGAGGTGCTGAACGAACACACCCACTTGTTTTACATCGCTAATAAAGGATGAATGAATCATCAAATTCTCCAAATGAGGCTTGCATAAAAGCATACATACCTAGAATATACATGCAGAACGTGCAAATACGATGAGGTGGAAATGAATCACATCTGCTCATTCAGGTCTAGCTCATTCTGCATGCTTCGCCGACTGAATGAATCTTTTCTCATAGGTTAAACTGCTGTACGTAATGTACCCATCCAGTACAAGCGTCATCTAGTTTAACAGGCTTCAGTTAAGTGTGTGACAACGATAAATTGCTTTTATGTGTGCGGTTAATATGAAAAATTCATGTACTTTGTGTGTGCGTTTGCTAGCCCGAGGATATGACCAGAATTCGGTCACAAAACAGACAGCTTCAGATTGACATTGATTGCACCTTGAAGGAGACAGACCTGCTGCAGTCCAGAGGTAAAAATAGCATGAATGTAGTCATCTTTATGACATTCAATGTGAAATGAACACTTGCACTGCATTATTTCATGTGATTGCACTCAACTTCAAATTGTGCTGATAACCATTTGCTTCATCCATCTCTCTTTTTTTTTTTTTTTTTAGGCAAGTTTGACGTGAGAACCATGAACAACTTTTATGATAATATTCAACCTGGCCCTGTTGTACCTCCAAGAGGTGGGAATTCAATCAATTCTGCATACATTTTTTTTTTTTTTTGATGTTGCATCTTTTAACATTGCATTTCATTTTGTGGTTATTCTTTACAATAAGGTTCAGTTAGCTAATATTAGTTAATGCATTTGGTATCAAGAACATACAGTGAAAAATTCTTTTAAAGTGAATCTTCTACTCTGAAATGCTTATATCTTCAGAGTCAGAATTATGTGTTTCTATGATGACACTATTAATGAGAAAATGAATTCATGTAATTTAATAACTTAGTGTATTTAGCAGGACACGGTGGTAACTACATAAAATTTTGTATGTCTTTCATTTATTTTCTGATTATTCTTGCATAAAGACAAGTGAAGAAACTATTAAACACCGGTATTATGAAATAACTGTAAAACTACAATTTACTGCTGAAGTAGCTGCCATTTTGAACGTTTTTACATGATGTTGCAGTGGTCACTTGGTACAAGTCGAAGCTCTCCAAAAATTCAGTGTTTATAAGTGAACTCTTTTTATAAGTCGGAATCTCATAATTAAAATAATTCCAACGAGGAGTGGATGCGCCTTAGTCTTAATGAGTTAAAATAGTATATTAACCTAGATTAATAGATACTTTAAATTGTTAGTACTTAAAGGGATAGTACACCCAAAAAATGATCCCATGATTTACTCCCCCTCAAGCCATCCTAGGTGTATTTGACTATCTTCTTTCAGACGAACACAGAGTTATATAAAAAAGAAATCATTACTCTTCCAAGCTTTATAATGGTAGTGAATGGTGGTCCTGATTATGTCAAAAAGTCCAAAAAAGTGCATCCATCCGTCATAAAAGTAATCCATACAACTTCAGGGGGTTAATAAAGGCCTTCTGAAGCAAAGCGATGGGTTTTTGTAAGAAAAATATCCATATTTAAAACTTTATCAACTAAAATAACCAGCTTCTGGCAGACGGCTGTACGCAAGTCGACGTATGCCAAAAGAGTAACTCCTTACGCGATGTACTGTATGACATAGCATATAGGAGTAGCGTAAGTTTTGACACCTCTCGCGGTTCAAACTAATAGGGCTGGGCAACAAACTCAAGCTCCTCTTCTCTTATATCGAAATCCTCTGATATTCTCTTTAAAAATTCTAATTTGTGACCGGTGTTGTGCTCTATCCTTTGTGCTTCCGCGTTCGTCAATACGTCATTCGTCAGGTCAGAGGTCATTCTTTCATCATAAATCGATGCGTATGGCCGCCTGTCGGAAGCTAGTTATTTTAGTTTATAAAGTTTTAAATATGAATATTTTTCTTACACAAACGCATCATTTCGCTTCAGAAGGCCTTTATTAACCCCCCAGATCCGTGTGGAGCACTTTTATGATGGATGGATGCACTTTTTTTTGGACTTAAAAATCAGGACCTCCATCCACTGCCATTATAAAGCGGGGATGAGCAATGATATTTTTTAATATAACTCCGATTGTATTCGTCTGAAAGAAGAACTTGTGGGGTAATTTTCATTTTTTGGGTGAACTATACCTTTAATACCTTATCCATTAACAAATATTTTAGCTATGCTAGAAAATATCCTGTAGGGTTGTGCCTGAAGCCTAAATCTGAATTCGGAAAGGCATGGGAATTGACTCTACGGACTCCCTAAAGGGACATGGTTAGGGTTGCTTTGGTTGTTGGTTACATTACAGTACATCATATTTCACTTATCACGTGAAGATGGTAAGAAGAGATGACTGATAGGACGATGTTGGATGATTTGGTGCACAAGAGATCCTGAGCATCATTGACATATCTTTTCTTGTAAAATGTGTGGTCTGTACCGCTGCTCCCTATACACAGAGTACACGTGATAGCAAATTCAAAAGTGTTTTCAATACCCCGCATATTGATAGTGGCTCCCTGATGCCCGTAAATTATATACTATATAATTACCCAATTAATTGCGAGAGAACGCAAAAGCATTGAAATATATTTTTTCCTCCAATCTAATTTTTTTCCCCATCACCAAGTCACCTTTAGGGCAGGGTTCCTCAAATCCAGTCCTGGAGGGCCACTGCCCTGCAGAGTTTAGTTCCAACCCTAATCAAACACACCTGAGCAATCTAGTCAAAGTCTGCAGTTACTAAAAAATTGCAGGTAAGTGAGTTCGATCATGGTTTTAGCTAAACTCTGCAGGACAGTGGCCCTCCAGGGATGGATTTGAGGAACCCTTCTTCAAGGGCTCTGTAGATTTCCTTTCCAAACATAGTATTCGGCTTCAGGCACATCCCTAATATCCTAGGTAGGTTTTTCACTAAAATATCTCATGGAATTTGTAGACTAACCTCCCTTGAGCTAAAATTAGCCCTTTGCTCTCTGAATATCCTGTCGGATTTGTCCTGACCTCTGACTACACCAGTGGAGTGGAGGCTATTAGATTGCTTGTTATGATATAGTGTTTCTTGCACCCTCGTTCTATTTTCATCACTCTTTTGTTGCTATGCGGGGCCAGTGGCCCAAATTGTCAGTGGGTGTGGCAGAATGCTAGAATGCTTTCTCAAGCCCTTAAATTAGCTCACAGCAGCAATAAATAAGTGCTTGTATGCTGTTTCATAATGTTTTGTCTCCTCTGATTAGTCAAGCCTCCGGTCGTGCAAAGGGACGAGGATTTTGAGGGCGCTCAGTGGAACTGTGAAAGCTGCACTTTTCTTAACCACCCAGCATTGCACCGCTGCGAACAGTGCGAGATGCCGCGCAACACTTGAGCCGGCTTCACCGCGACCCTTCCCAACAGGCCATGAACCTCACTCTTACTGCTAATCTTCTGTTCCGTCATGCAGCGTTCAAGTCCCGCCTTTCATTTGACGATTTCTGTCCCTTGTGCCCTCAGCTTCACCCAGCAATAACTGAGCCGTACCCCACAGAAGAAGAGACAACTACTCTAGTGAAATATTATCCAATCAGACCCACCCTGTTACCTCTTGAGGAGCTTCCTGCACTTGTATTTACTTTTTTCTACTGAACGTTGCTTTAAAAGAGGAAGTAGGGTGACTTGACATAACAGAGACAAGCAAAAGGGATTGATTGATTGATCGATCGATCGATTCGCACTGGAGTGGACAGAGGTGTGGTTTAAGAGAGGGCAGAGCTTGCCAGATGTTGCAGAGGTGTGGTTTACCAAGCTACCATTCCAAGCAGAATAAGACTGCTGAGTTTACATGAAAAAGCCCAAACAATCCTGTGCACAGGGCTTCTCTCACAAAACATTCAATGAATTGAGATAAACAGGGGCTGAATAATTTTAATGTAGACTTTACACTGTATGTGCTCACTATGAGCTCTTCTCGTGAATGAAGAACACTACAAGACCTGCATATGAACCTATACCTGGTACTTTTATGCATATTATGCCACACTGTATTCTGTGTTTAAGATGTTGATTTCTTGTGCAAATGCCTCCAGTTGCTGTACTTAATAAAGGATCTGATTCTATGTTACTATATGCTGATGTCGAGATATCTCGGCTGTAAAACCATGAACATACCACATTTTTCTTTTTATCCGTTTATTCGGTTAGTATATAAATTAGTACAGTATGTCACAACTGCATTCTGGACTGAAAAATCCCAAAAGAAAGCATGCAATCACTCAAACGCGCACTCAAATGATACATGCCCCCTCATTCAAACATCAACATGTGCACAACAGACTGACAGTGCTAAGAAATAAACCTTAACTACCTGTATGGATACTTATGCAAAAGAAGACTAATAACCACTCTTCAGATACCAGTCAAAAACTAGTCTATTTGCAAGGCTTGGTTACACCACAAGACCTAGGTTTTCTACAATGCAAAGTATCTTCTACCAAATCCCTTATAAACTGAGGGTGAGATAAGTGGGAATATGTTTTCAGATGTGCACAAAGTAACCACTTGATGATAATTCATGTGCTATGTACATGATCTGTGCTTAAAATGACATCAGTCTTGGTTAGCATTTCATCTATGGATAAAGGTGTGGTCACGTTTAGAATTGTTTGGTAAATTTTCACATTTTAAAGTCATTTTCATGTTTGAAATTAAGTCATTTAGGATGCGATCATGAATTTTGCTTAAGGCAAAAGATTTCCCCATGCAGATTTCGCAATGTGTTCAAATAATCCACGTAAAATTTGCTGTTGAATACCATAAATTTGCCTGTTTTGAAAGTGACCGCACAAAGTGTAAGGACTTTATGACCAGTTTATACTTGTATTATACTTTAATACTAGTTTATACAGTATTATACTTATACTATACTGATATTATATTATATACAGTATACTTTACTGTACTAATATATTTCTTTTTTTCCAAATTGCATGATTTCTCAATTTTATGTTCTTGGATGCATTCCATGCAGTTTATTTTGCCTTTAAACTGTCTATCTTTCAAGTCTCAAAATGAATGTGTAGTTTAATTCTGTCAGATTTGAAGGCTTCCGTCTGCCTTGTTTCAGATCCCACCACAGATGGAGGTTTCTCCACTGATTACATCACAGACTGGCAGTATTCCTGTGAACATAGGTTGACAGGAATGTCAGATGCTCATGTGACTATCAGAAGTGTTAGAATAGCACGAGGAGAGAGAGGGAGAAGACAGACGGGAAATGAATGAGAGTTTGATGAAGAGGTTTAATTGAATGATAGAGTAATCTGAGGAAAAAAAGAATGCATGTACGTATCTAACAGCTCAGCATTGCCCTGCATTTTGAGGGTCTGTGTGTTTGGGACAAGAGCAGGTTCCGAACAAGCGTTCAGTGCATGAGCTGCTATCACAACAGTGAAGAGGACATTGAAGTGCATTGTGGGTGTCGTAGCATGTTCAGTAGTAATCTTCGTAGTTCTTAGGGTTCAGGCAGTAGAGAATGGCTCCTCCGAAGGAGAAGATGGTGGCTCCCCAGGCCAGACCGTAGCCCCAGTTAAACTCGTGGTATATTCTCAAACTGATGGTCTCGATGAACTTGATGGGATACAGCACCAGACAGCAGGCCTGTAGGACCACTGTGAGAAACAGAGAAGCACTGGCAATGAAATTCGCAATCATCAAAGAGACAAAAGTAGGTTAAGAACATTAAACGTCTTCTAAATCCTCAATGGGCTTTATTCCTTGATAAGTTCCTCCACAAAGTGAGCAAGAGCCAACTTCAAAGCCATGTAAAAATCTTCTTAAAAGAGAAGTGAAAATGTCTGTTTTAGATATACCTTACATCTTTTCCCTGTGATGTGTTCATATCGAGAACGACTGATTACTGAGGCAGCTGTGTGTTGTGGCTTGGGAAAAAAAAACAGTTTGGATGCAAATAATGCATTCTGCTGTTTCCTGGTCCATTAGCCGCAGCAATTGCGTCTTACATGAACCCTAATTTAATGTGCGTGGAGAACAGAAATGGGAAGCCAACTTGTTAATGTCTTAAACATAAGTGTGTGTGTGCCATTTCACCTGCAGCGAAGAGCATAACTGCGACCGGTCGGTAGAAGCGTCTCCTGGAGCGAATGCAGACAGACACCAGAGCCACCAGGAAGGAAAGGAGGATAAGGAAAGCTCCACCCAACAACAAAGCCAATGTGGCAATCTGCCAGTCTGCATTAAATCAATACATAAAAACACAAATAGTAGATCAGTTTCATATCGCATTACAATGCATGCATTATATTCATATTATACAGTATAAACGCATTATATCCAATGAAAGTAAATTATCATGGGATATACACCTTCAAGTTTAATTAAAAAAACTAATTTTGGTCTGTTTCTCAAAGAAAGATAATGAATGGCTTCAGAAGACTTGAAATATCAACCACTTTTATGATGTTTTTTGTCCTTTTTGAAGCTTTAAAGTTCTTCACACTGTAATTGCATGAAAAACGGTGACTAACATAGTCTTCAGAATTTCTCTGAATTAGTTTGGAATGACAAAGTCGAGAAAAGAAATGACAGAATTAAGACATCCATCTAGCGCATGTTTACATAGAAAAAAATGTGTTTTGTGTGAATGGCCCCTTAAACTGTTCTTTTTACAGAGCCTCTAAACATGCTGAAAAGTCAATACACACATGCCTTCAGAATGGCTCACTTGGAACACTTACATCTTGGGTTTGCGTAACTGAAAGAATGAACCTCTGCGGGCAGCAGAGAGCTTATCGACAATTCTGGTGGGCTAAATGGGGCATCGCGTAATGTATTCCTCCCTCCTTTTCTCTCTCCTTCAGCCCATCTTGTTTCTGCTTTTCATTCAAGCACTCAGCTAGAGTAGGGCCCAGAAATAGCGCTGAATCCTCCATGGAACGCAGGAGTGAGGGAGGGGGCAAGGAGAAAGAGTCAGAGAGGAGGTGCCTGAAACAGTCTGCCTGCTTCCATATCTGACGACATGAGAGTAAATGTGTGGAATCTCACATGCACTTTAGGACAACTCCTGAGGAATCTCATTAGTCACGCAAAAGGGAAACGCATTATAAGTAGACAATCTCTGAGGAGTGACTTGCAAAGTTTCTTTAGTTACGTGGGCTAAGGGAGTTTTTTTCTTCTTCAAACAGTCATTAAATTATTTATAACTCAATATGAAAAATTGTTCAAATTAGTTAGTACTAAGTAACTTACATTTTCGAGACATTATTGACAATTACTTTTAATTTTTGCTCCGTCAACTAAAATAGATCCAAACAAAGCCACATTAGACTGCGTCCACATAGTAATGGTGTTTGTGAATGATTCAGTGTTTTTGTATAAATTGACATATAAATATGATTCGAAGACTCACTTGTAAGGACAGTCACTTGTTCATCGCATACGCACTTCAGAATCTCACTGGAAGAAGTAGGTCATCTGGGTAATTTTTTCCTACTCTTTTATGAGTACTGTGAATTCGGATATGCTTCTTTTGTCACATACTGTACTGTTTTTTCGCCTACTATATAGAATCAATTTCCAATGCAGCAGTGTTTAGGAATGAGTTGGCTGAGTGAATAATTCAATGACTCATTCATAAAGGCAGTCAATTGTTTTGAATTATGAATGAATCAGTAGACAAATTGATTGAGTGGGCGATTCACTGATTCGCTCAAAGACATTTGTTTTCAATCATGAATGTTTTTGAACAAATCGGGTGAATGAATGGTTCAATGACTCATAAAGTCACCTACTAACATATCAATGTAACTTACAGAAAGGCTCACTTAATTTTTTATTACAGCATGCTTTATTGGTTTTTATTTAGCTTTTCAGTATGGGGAATGGAGAAAATAACTGTTAAACAACAAAAAAGAACAAGAAGTATGTTTTATCAGTGCTACCTTACATCTAAAAAAAAATCAATAATTTTCTATTATTCAAGTGCAAGCAAACAATCTATTGGAACACTATGCATCATAAATAAAATCATTGTCACAGAGTGTTTGCACAGTTACACAAGTTAAACAAGAACATTACAGCAACCATTACTCATTAACTATGTAAAACGTATGATGTTTTAGGTTTGAAATTCCTCTAAAACCTGACCAATGTCTTATTTTACTTCATAAAGAGGCCAAAAACAGCACACTATTGCATTCTGACTCTGCCATGCATTATGCTTATGTATTATGTTTACAAATACGTTTGTGAAGAATTGTTTTGAGAAGTTAGAGAAACTGCTGAAATTACATACTGTGTATATATATATATATATATATATATATATATATATATATATATACACACACACACACACACACACACATTAAAACAAAGACTATGATGATGTTTTTGTTTAGTTATCATGTGAGTGATAAATGACTCAATTACTGAACCTGAGAAAGGCAACATTTCATAAGACCTCAATGGCTGTTTGTTTAAATGAAACCATAAAAGCACTGGATCCTGTTACAGGGTTTTGTTATTACACAGTGATATCTGTAAATAGAAACATTTTCATCAGCTTGGGGAAATGATCTATAATTTTCTCTGCTGGAAAATAATCATTTCTAGCTCTAAATCACGATTTTCAGAGATGTCTGAGAGCTGCTCTGGGCTACTTCAGCTCCATTCCACCGTACTATAGTTTCATAAACAAACCCTTTCACCAAATATGGTTTATGATTTGGCATAATGTGTAATAAATATGTCTGTCACCGCAGGAAGTTGGAGAGAGATGTATGAAAACAGAGCTGCTGACCTTCGCTTCCATATAAAAACAAAACTCTAACTGCTCGACCTCCGACCTCTCTGGATAGCCACCAAAAGCCTGGGAATCATCAACAAGAGTGTCTATCCCCCATCTGAGAAAAAGATTTCGACTTTATGTAACCTTGAGGTCTACGTCTGAGGGGTCTCCGGCAGAATAGAGCTTATCCAAAAAACCCTGCAGGACTACAGATGGAAATGAGGATACGAGATAAAAATCAAAACATTCATTACTATAATCTGTTTTTCAGCAACCAAGTGCCCCTTGGCAAGTTCTTTCAATCTGATACCGTGATGAGGGTAAAAAAAAGAAGTCCAATGTCATAGATGAGAAACTGAATTCCGTCAATAAGACACAAAGTCTCCACATTCCTCGCCATTCGCAGACAGGGAGAGAAATTGGTGTATGGTGCGCGCCACAGACTCTACATCCAACCGCTGCCTCTTCTCCAGTCGAGCATAACATCCGCACAAAAAAACTCTCACACACTTTCGCCACATTCCTGTTGTTTGCGATTATCTCTCCCCGAGAGCTTTCACAACCTCGGATTTCTGGTGCATGTGTGCGTGTAAAAGGGAGTTAGTTTATGTTAACATATCTATGTTGTTAAATTGACAGAGATAAACTAAAAAAGGATGCGCTGGACTCAATGAAAGGTTAGGAAGCAAATATGCTGGTTCATAGAAGACTGTGGAGTCCGCCGGTAATTGCACAGCTAATGAGATTTAGTTTAATGCACAGTGCATGACACAGAGAAAACACAGAGGAAATGGAGTGACTGATTACAGAAAGCCCAAAATCAATAATGCGTTGCAGAGGAAAGCCATTCACTCAGGCCGCTCCTTTGGTATTTTGACTGGGGCTTCATGACTTTATATGGAGTCAAACTGTGCTTTTTAAAAAATGACGGGACAGGGTCCAGAGCCAAACAAGTTGTCATTGCAAAGCAGACCTAAAATAACATCTTAAATCTTACCTGCTTTCTGAAACTATACTATATGAAAAAAATGTGGCAATGAATAACTCTACACTAACATATGAAATGGATATGCAGGAGGAACTGCCCCCAGTTTATTCGCTAGCAAACCTTCACGCATGCCAGAAGGGAAGTTTCTTTTTCAGTGCAAAATGACATTTCTAGAATGCAGCACTTGTTTCCTTGGTAACTAATCTGTCCACATTAGGGCCTCTAGGGAGCTCTCCTCTCAAACTTAACCTCACTCCTTGGCCGGTGAGGAGACATTAACAAAGGCTCATTTTGTAGACAACAAAAGCAGAACGAAACCCCAGCTGGACCACCGATTCCATCACACATTCCCACATCATCCAAAAGCCTTTCCACCAAACAAGCTGTGAATAAAATGCAGCGTGCTATTAAATGTTAAGGATCAATATCAATTAATTAATGAAGCCTTCTTCACAAACATTGCTCTAATGAATTAATCCTGGCTTGCTGTAGGCTGGAGAGTCTTTTTTTGATAAAATAGGACGCATTCAAGGTTGTTTCCCCCAGCCTCGAGTTGTTTTCCTTTAAACGAAGACTTATTTTTAATTACTAAATAATTAAACAGTGACTATCTTCTTAAACTTCCTATCTATATTTTATACTTCTACTTTATACATATAGAAATCAACTATTCATTTCTGACTAGTATTTATTGCAATTGTTCCTGGTACTTAAAATACTTTTATTTAACTATAAAGTAAGAAAAAAAGCAATTCAGACACAAAATTTAACGAGGAACAACTGGAATAGATACTTGTGTCACATTAGTATGGGCTCTTAAAAATACGTATAGGCTAAGCTGAAATAGATACCTATGCATTTAAAGGAGTAAACATTAAAACGACTTGTCATATCTGTTTTAACCTATTAACCTATTTTCTATACTTTTTCTGTTTTCTCGGTATTTTATAAGAGCTGGTTTAGCGTTAGCTGAACAATGAGTGATAATGATGCGCTAGGGAGCGATGCCCTTTTGTTATCTCATAAATCAAATATGAGCCTCCAGAGCCATGATGCAGAGCTAACTAAAGTTAAAAAGACAGAACACTTTTTTGTTTTTTTATGCATCTTAAATTATGTATCTGCAGGTCATCCTGTCTGAACAATGTTTATTGCAAAGTTGCAAAAGTAGCGGGTCTCACTCACCGGTCCCCAGCGTGCTGCTGCACCGCCAGGTCGCGGAGGCAGCGGGCTTCCAGCAAGACTCCCACAGGGACAGGTGGTACTGGTCATCCGCGGTGACCCACGCCGGACTCAGCACGGCTCCGACATCCAGGCACAGCGCGAGGAAAATACACACCAGACCCACCAACTTCAGGGGCGTCAACGCCGACACGCGCACTTCCTCCGCTCCGCTCACGGATGAGGCCATGTCTGCTGGATCCGCGGCGATGAGGAGTGATGTTGCGCTGGAACGCCAGGAACGATGATCCCAGACAATGTCTTTGGATCCGTATTCGCGATCAGTGTTTTGAAGATTGTGGAGCAGTTGCGCGAGAGGGACGCTGTAACAGCTGCCCTCGCGCTCCTGTGAACGCGACTGCACTGCACATTATTGAAAAATCTCGGCTGCACCTGCAGGGTCCTAGTGCCTAGGACTGGCCCGCGCCTCGTCTGAACGATTCGTTTACGAACCGAAATTAAACGGCCCGTGCAGTTTTTGAGTCAACAATTCACTTTTCTTGTAAAATGTGTACCATAATGTGTAAAATGTGCCAATAATCTTTGTTTTTTTTTAGAATGTGGCTTCTCTAGGCTAGCTAACATATTTTGATGAAATATGTAGGCTAAATATTTTTCCTTTTCCACAAAACGTTTGGATAGCATTCATATAATCCATCACATGCAATCCAACGCTCAAGTAGGTCTTTGTGGCAATTGCAAATAATACAGCAGTCAGTGTTTTATTTATGCTCTCTAAATTAATTGTTGAGAAAGTTGTTTCATTATCTTTTTGATGTGTGAGAGAAGGCAGTGACCGGACGTCTGACATTTTTCAGCGAATCGATTCTTTCGAACAGTCCGTTCCGAACTGGTTAAAGGGATAGTTCACCCAAATATCAACATTTTGTCATAATTTACTCACTCTCAAGTTGTTCCAAGCATTTATGATAGTTTTTTTTTTTTTTTTTCAACTGTTTTTTTTTTTTTCATCTGAACACAAAAGAAAATATTTTGAAGAATGTTGGTAACCATACAGTTGAGGACACCCACTGACTTCCATAGAAGAAAAAAATAATACAATATTTATCATCTTCTAGAACTTCTTGGAGGTTTGTACTATGGCTGGGAGAATGAGACCATTTTACCAGGCGCACTGATTATTTAAATAATACCATGTATAGCCCATAGTCACTTATTGTACACACAATTGCATATACTCTTATAGCCTATACAGAAATGGACCATGGTGAACATATTTAGACAGTTTCTGAATAACTTTCAAAAAAGTCCAGTACCAACGTTACTGTTACTCATCAACGACAGCCGTCACAGTTGCTAGGCGACAAGAGCAGTCCTCTGTAGGCTAGACCGTCCCATTTAAAACAACGCTCAGTCCGACCGCCTGTGAGTCCGCCCTGCATGGCCTTTGAAGTCCGAGTCCCTCGCTCGAAGGAGGCTGCCTTTGAATTGGGACACATCTTGTATCTCCATCAACTTATGCACATTATAACACATTTGGCCTAATTATATTTATCTTTTGTTAATTTTAACTTGTTAAATTAACGTTAATTCTTACATTTAATTTGTTTAAAATTGAATTGATAGTTTTTAGATCTGTTATTTAATATTCCATTTTATTCTTTACTATTGTTTATTTATACAGTTGTGATTTTTTTTTACACATTTTTGACAATTTATGACACAATTTTCCATATACAACGAAGCTGCTGCGTGCCAACACTTTGATTTTGTCTTGCCAATAAAGCACACTTAAAATGTAATTAATTTTTTAGAGAATAATATGGAGAAGAGTAACACGCGATGAGTTAAAAAGCAATAAAATGTTTCACCACAACCAAATAAGAATGTAGGCCCATTCAATTCATGTAGGCCTAATTCACTTTTCTTTTCTGACAAGCCTCTGTGAAAGCTGATATAAGCCTAATCATTAGGCTACTAATTTCTTCCTGTCTCATATATCAACCAAAAAAGGGGGATTTACAAAGAAAGAATCTTGTTCTGTAATAACCTACTCCTCACGCCCCGAAACCCGCGTCAGCTGCTTTCTCTGTTCATTACCAGAGCCATGGGCTCTGTTCAGTTCATTCTGGCTGCTGACTGCGCATGCGCCAAATCAGGACATTGGGACTAGGCGTTACACGTTTGGGTGGAACGGGTAAACAGTTTTTGCATATTTTATTAACCTAATTTAAAGTCGCAGCTTCTTCTAAATATTACATACAAAAGGCATAGCTTCGACGCGTCAGTGGTTAGATTAATTTGTGTGGTTTTTAATGTAGAAAACCCCGTCGACATGCTTCAGTCGATAGTCATCGGACTGAATTAGCGACACTATTCTGTATGCTTGTCATGTTTTTAATGTCTCAAAGCGGCAGTTTTACGTTTCGATATGGTGAAAGAACATTCGTTTTGTTCTTGTCAAAACGTTCCCGTTTTTATCCCGTGTGCCGTTATGTGTCCTATGCATGCTAGTAAGCTAACAGTCCTTGAGACACACAGAATGATTTATGTTTTTGGATATGTTTTTTTTTTTTTTTTTTTTTGCTGTTTATTGTAACTTAACGTATGAACACCGTTCTGTAGTGTTTTATGTCAAAATTCATCTTGAATGTTCCTGTTGTTTTGAATTTGAGATACTGAAAACGCATAAGCACAAGTGATAGAAATGTGTGGTCGTTGATTAAATCTGGGTGTGTAAATCTGTTCTGTCATTCTCAAGGTCCAGTTTCCCTCTCTAACAAGCTGCAGGAATCATGGGAGCCGGTGAGTCCTTTATGCTTTATTTCGGCCAGAGACTGTGAAGATGTGATATTCTCAAAGACGCTATTTTGTGTTTCTTAACGTTGCTAAGATACGTAGTAAGTCTGTATGCTGAGCCTGCTAGTGATAATGGATGTCATGTCACGTAAAGGACTTCTGTCAGTAATTTCCAATTAGTATTAATTACAGATTATCAATAGGGGTCTCATCTTACATAGCACCTCTAATATGTAATCCATGACTAATCTGATATGGCTCACTATATAGCATCTGTTTTATTTCTCCCACTCTCATTGGTGAGAAACAGTGGGCTACTCTTTTTCAAACTTCCTGTGCCAGGGAGGAACTGGCATTTCAAAGAAATGACTTTGTCAGCCCCCCTCCTTGTTTCTGTGCTGCACGCTTATTGTTTGTATTTCCAGTGTTCCTGCCAGCAGATGCCGCACACTCGGTGCTGCGGAGGCTCCCAAGAGCAAACTTCTTCTTGGAGGAGATGAAACAAGGGAACATCCAGCGGGAATGCAGGGAGGAAATCTGTAATTATGAAGAAGCCAGGGAGGCGTTTGAGAATGATGAGAAAACTGTGAGTTTGGGGTAGATTTGTGCTCCTTTTTTTTGTTGTTGCATGAACTTGAACACTACTTCCTCAGTCATTCTGCTCTGTGGCATTTCCTCTAAGCAGGAAGTGAGCATTATCGACAGGAAAGGCTCACTGGGTTCACATTTTTTTCGGGATGGCTAATTATGTGTTATTCAGATTAAGGATGTTTGGGTTGTGTGTTCTTGCAGGAGTTTACACTGTATATTCAAAATGACAGAACAATGATAAGCTGAATATGTGATGGCGTAATTTGGGCATTTGTTGAGTCCAGGGTAAGGCTGGTTGATTTGAGGGGGAAAAAATCGAATTGACCCTTTTCATATTCCTGGGTTTTTCAGAAGCGTAAGTCGTCATAGTTGGGTAAACTTCTTTAGTGGTAAATGAGAGATTACATTAAATATTTTTTTGTGTTCCCATTTGCTCAAATAACAAAAGGAAAACTCCACAATAGTTTTTCACAACTTTCAACAAGAGTAAAAAATAGAGAGAGATTGATAACGGCAGTCAGAAGAGAGAAAGACGTCACTCACAGCCGCTGTATTACAAACACCCTCACCGCAGCGTCAACTAGTTTTTTTTTTGTAATTTGATGCAAAGGTAATATAATGCAGTATAGTGTTATAAATGTACATACAAATGTTTTTTAAATTGATAATATAAAAGAATATAAAAAAAAGGATTTACGATGCCGATGACTGTTAAAACACATCATCACAGTCTGTGAAAAAGGTCCATTGCGATTTTTCTAACACCCCCCCCCCCCCAATAAAACACCTACCGGTACATGTTTGCTGTGCCTGTTTGTAGATTTTTTGACTTGTTTTTTTTTTTATCAAAATCACTATATGATAATAATATTATTATTTATATTTATTATAATTATTATTATTATTTTGATTATTTAGTGTTATTATTATTTTGATTATTATTAATACATACAAATAAATCATATTAAATTATGAAAATTTTAAATTAAATAGTACAACTTTAAAATCAAGTGACCCAATCTCATGAGATGAGATGAGTTTGCATGGAGCAGCATTTACTGTGAAGTGCGAACCGAGACACTTTGAGACACTGAAAACACTAGATCGTGATCCAGGAGCATGTAAAAGTGCACTTATCTGTATTTAATTTGGTCCGATTACCCTGAGTCGCAAACCCAGAGTTTTCAAACTAAAACGGTGTCTGCAGCATTTCCAAAAGCCTCCATTTTCTAAGGGTTGAAAACTCCAGAGTAGTGTAGACGCCAGGGGAAACCATAGCAAAAGTTATGCGTTCTAAATCCAAAACGCACTAGTGTAAACAGGGCCTAAGCCAAGATTTACTATTAATAGACTTTACTAGTTAAAGCTTTCTCCAGAATTACTTTTTGAATTGTCAATACAATTTAATTGTACTACTTTATTCTAATACGAAGTGCAATTCTATGTCATGTTGGCTATCTTAATTCATATTCAGTAATTGAAGTGTAATTCAAAAGGCGTTTTGAATTCAGTTCTGTATGGTGCACAGTCATTGTCTTGGTTATTGGTCTGAATGGAATTGAGGGGTTTTTGTTTAGAATGCAAACAAATGGCTTTTGCTTATTATTTACATTTATGCAGACAGTGTTCTTATGTTATTTTGTGTTTCTTTCACCTTGTGACCCTTACAGAGGCGATTCTGGGAGGAGTACCAGCGTGAGAGCAGCCCTAGGCCTGGAGGACTGGAGTCCATCGCTGGTGGCGTTCATTCCCTGTACCTGATCTTACCGCTGCTGCTGGTTTTGCTGCTCATTGCTGCGGTTTCCATCACAGTTTGGAGATGTCACTCACGCAAAAGATCCCAGCAAAGCCCTGCCATTGGGCGTCCACAAAGAGACACAACCCTATCTGTGGTGTCAATGGACCAGTGGGGTCGGGACTACCATCCTGACATCAGTCCTCACTCCGAGATTAGTGCCCACAGTAGCCCCGCCTACCCCGGCGCTGATCTCACACCTGGGCGGGGCAGTCGGGGTGACCCGCCCCCTTCATATGAGGAAGCTGTGGGCCATACAGATATACAGATTGAAGCAGAGCCTCCACCACAATATGAAGACATCATCAGTAACCACGGTAGCACGGTTGTCATCTCCCAGGGAAAGTGATGCATCTTCAAGACACCAATACTGTATATTTTTTTACAACTTCACTATTCCATGACAGGCTTTATTTTCAATTCCAGCACTAACAAAACTAAAGCTAAACTGCTTTAAAAAAAAAAAAAAGTGGAAGTGACGTGAAGGCCAAGTATGGTAATCCATACTCGGAATTTTTCCTCTGCATTTAACCCATCCAAGTTAGTGCACACACATTAGGAGCAGTGAGTAGTGAACACACACACACACACACACACACTGCTGCAGATTTCTTTCATTTCAGAGATGATCGCAGAACTCATGACAGCTTGAATCTTGACCCAAGCCCAAATCCAATGACAAGGAAGTACTCAAACATGAACAACTCACACACATTCTTCCTAGTATGACTTACTAAGAAATGAGCTAAACATTTTTTTCTTGAGTTGTGGCCTCTTATTGGACCATTTAGAACTATGATACTAAATTGTAAGATTCAGTGGAAAAAAAAAATTGCACAATATTTTCAGGAAGTTGTACATTTTAATGTTTACTGACATGCTATAATTTAAGGTTCATTGTAACCTTCAGAGATAACCATTTTAGTTTAGGCTATCTCTGTAACCTTTGTAATTGCATAGACGCCTTTATGCACTGGACTCACAGCATCAATGAAACATTGATATTGGGTCTCTAGTTGAGGTTTTAAACACTGTGTTAGATTTAGTTAACATGTTGGAAACTTTTCAGCTGAATGGATAACCAATTACAATGTTTGGTCAATGTTATCAGCAATGCTGTTTCAAGCATAATTTCACAAATCCTGATTTTACGTTGCATCATGGTTTCTGAATCAGCCATGTGTGAAGTTTTGACTCATATTCGCTGTAGGAAAATACAATACTGAGCTAAGTGTGGTTTGAGTTTTATCATTGCAGTTAAGCCACATTGAGTTCCATGGAAAGACATGTTAACTAAATGGTCTATGCAACAGTGCTCTCTTTTCTCCATATTTTTGGAGCAGTTTACATGGTCACAGCCTTGTGAAATTTATTGTGGCCAAGGACTAAGCAGGCATATTAAGCATCCCAAGCTGGGAATACTAGAACAAGCAAGAGGTGATTATTAAGGAGCAAGAACCATGCTTTTTGTTTGTTGTGAGCTGTGTGCAGACTTTCTTTCAGAATTGTTTTAGAATACATAACCTGTGTTTTGCTTCTCTAACCTCTAACAGTTATTGACCAAGCTTTTTACTTGTTAAAGGCTGATTTCGCACTTGATTAGATTATTTGAAACGATTTCAAGCCTTTCACACTATAGTTTTGGGTCTGAATTGTGCTACGTTTGAACTAGCAGCAGCTGTTTCCACTACAAAGCATAACTCTTTTCTCAATGACAAATGATTTTTTGGTAACACTTCACCTGAAGCCTTTATGTATAATGCATTATAAAGGGTTTCATAATGTAAATTTTAATGCATTGTATATTTTCATAAATAATTGTAAAAGTTAAAATGCATTATATTTGCAGATTCTTTGTTACATCTAAAATGGGTTTTGTCATGTTTTAATACATTATATTTTTTACATTTGTAACAATGAATAGATAATGTATTATGTCTGTGGTTGCGCTTATTCATGAGACCATAAGGTGCTTTAAAAGGCATAATTAATGCATTAAAAACTACTTTTATAAATAATGCATTATATATAAAGGATTCAAGTGATGTGTTTCTGATTTTGCCTGCCTGGTGAAAAGTTTCAGACTGTTAAACAAATGTGGAAATTTGACACTAGCTTCCAGGTTGGGCTTGTCTGTGTTTAACAGCAAGCAGACACCTTTTAGTTCATAAAAAAAAAAGTTTTCACCTCAGGCCCCAGCTACACTAAAGAAAAACCGAGAGAATTTAAGATTAGGATCAAATTAGGGAACAAGCCGTCCCCTAAAAATAAAAGGAAAAACTTGACAGGGAAACATTCAGTATTAAATATCAGGAAAGTGTGTGTTTATGGGGGTATAATGGAAAACATTCAATGCTTTTGTATTTATTCAGTAACTATGAGTGAATGCACTTTTTTTCAGGGCACCAATTGCTCTTAGTAAAGGAATAGTATGTAATGTGTAAAGGAATATTAATGGAAAAATGTGGCAAGGCTGTTGGATTTCTACGGTTTATATTTTCAGTTTATCAACGACATGCTCGGCTTACACAAATATGCAATAAAATACATCACCAGCACTAACTCAAGAAAGCTTCGTGAAAATCAAAACAGTCTCACTTTGCCTAAAATTGTTTGTGTTTTTAAAGATGTTATGAAATAAGACTACCGTCACTTGAAATACAGTCTGATGATGATGTTGCAAGTTTGGCTGGAGTTGCTGTATATTTGCAGGCTGATATTTCTGTGGTAGTTAGGAGTGACCGTGGTGGTGTTTATTGCTTAAGCCTTACTCAGAGATAGATTAAAAAATGTATATGTAAATGTGTTAAAAACAAATTAAATTTTTTGTAATGATTGAGCTTGACTTTTTATTTGTAATAAAAAGAAATGTGGCCCTCAGTCCTCTGTCTTTGTTCTTCCACTTTTCGGTAAACTATTGTTTAAAATGTTTACTTTTTAGTCAAAAGGGACAGTAAAGTCTTTTACATTGTTACAAAAGATTTTTACTTAAAATAAATGCTGGTTTTTTTTATTTCCTATTTATCAAAGAATCCAAATAGATTGATAATAGGAAGAATTCTTGAGCACCAAATCAGCATATTAGAATGATTTCTGAAGGATCATATGAATGAAATTATGAATTCAGCTTTGATATCACAGGAATACATTGCATTTTAGTGTATTTTTTAATCAAATAAATGCAGTCTTGGTTGCATGCGAGATTTAAAGTTTATCATAATTTGCGATGTTTCTTTTTTGTCAGACTAGAAGTCTAATATAGCATTATGAACATATAAATATCTACTGTAAAATGTACAACGTCTTTGTTTTTTTAGTATTCCTTGAGTTTAACAGAACCAAATGAGTTTGTCTTAAGATCTAATGTTCTTCCTATAAAATTCAGTCTAGTTTCAACATATCCATTAATGTTAAAATGCACCACATTTACTACCTGAAATACAGTAGTCAACATTTGAAGTGGATCAAACAAGTTCATCAAAGTTGTCCTAAGACAATAACAGGTAATTCACTTCAAATGTTGACTACTGTACATTGCCTACGTCCTAACAAGCACACAGAGGTAGTTTTAAGTTGTAACTTATTAACTGCATGAGCAGATTTGCATGCTAAAACACTGGAAATCATCACACAAAATTAATGTTATGTTGCCTTAGATACATTTGACTATTATCATTAATGTTTGACCATGCCAAATGTGAACTTAAACGCATATTAGACTATTTTATTACACATAAACGTTTGGCAGCCATGTTGGAACTGAATGGATTTAATGTTAATGAACACCTTTACTACTTTATCACATTTAAAAACACTTTATTATTTTTTAATACACAGAATAGCAACATTACAATGTCCTGAGAATATTTCTTATTATAATTTCAATATCTATAAAAAACAAAAAAAGGCCAGTAGTCGAACAGAGATCTGTTAGTGCATGACAGGACACAAAAATGGACTTGAAGTGAGAAAGAAAAACGATCAGTGCTAGAAAAGCAATAATGGCATGGCGCTTGCATCAGCACAGGTTAAACATGACCATTTAGACATACAAGGCTGACACGTCCATTCAAAAACAGCATACCAAGGTCATTAACAGTTTCGAATACACCAGTAATCATAATTAAAGCAGTGCAAGCAGAAACAAAGCTGTAACTAAGTAACACTGTCACAGGAGTAAACACTGCCTCTCCAGTGAATCCATAGAGTTCATTACAGCCAAGCCAGTAATCGTGCAGTGTAGCAGTCAGTCAGCAAAGAGCCAATGAGTCAAAGGTGTCCTGCCATTGTCTATTTTACTGAATGTTGTTGTTCTATCTTAATATCTAAAGGTTGCTGATATGTTTGGTACCCTCCATTTTCACAATTCCCACCCAATATTGGTGAGTGGACGAATGAATCTTCCTCCCACTTATATCCATTCTTTAGGGTTTCGTAAGACCTCCAGTATCTCTGCTTCCTTAGTGCCTTTTTTGGGCTCATGCATGTACTCCCACCTGAAATGAAACATTCACACTAGTGAGTTTGTAATGTCAAACAATAGATAAATACAGTAGACACAATAATTGAAAAACAAAAAAGTTCTACTTTCAAACATTACTTTGAGTTTTTAAAAGGGTCATATCATGAGGAAAATAATAATTGTTGTGTTTGAGATCTTTTTACATTCAAAGAGGGCTTTTCTTAAAGGCACAACAGCAAAAGTTTATTTCACAGGGTCAGTGAGTAAAGTGGATAATGCTTGTGTAAAAAATCTGTTTTGGTGTGGGAAAATTTGGTATAAGTTGACCTCAGGAAAAAAAAAATACTTTAAAAAAAAAATGTATAACTCATTTAAAGGGATAATTCACCCAGAAAGGAAAATTCTGTCATCATTTACTCCCCCTCAGGTTGTTCCAAACCTGTATGAGTTTCTTTCTTCTTTTGAACACAAAAGAAGATATTTTAAAGAATGTTGGCAATCAGACAGTTGATGGTAGCCATTGATTTCCATAGTAGGAAAAAAAAAATACTATGGAAGTTAATGGCTACCGTAAACTGCCTGGTTACCAACATTCTTCAAAATATCTTCTTTTGTGAGAAACTCATACAGGTTTGGAACAACCTGAGGGAGAGTAAATGATGACAGAATTTTCATTTCTGGGTGAACTATCCCTTTAAATTATGCAGGAAAACAAAGTTCACAAAAATAACTTTAAAAAAAAGCTGTGATGTACACAGTTTGCTCATACTTTGCAGTAAGCGGTAGAGACATCAGGATGCTCTCGATGCGTGACCCAGGTGTGGCCAGGCCAAATTTCACCCCTCTGTCATACACTAAATTAAATTCCACATATCTAAGAAACACAAAGAGAGTTTGGTTACTTGCTGAACATTTATATCGATATGACATACATTTGAAGACAACTTCAATTTAGTCTCATAACTATGTTATATTACCACACTACTATAAAAAATATTTATATTAATAATGATCAAATATTATTAATATATTTATTATTAATTAAATAATATTATTATATAAATATTATTAATATTGATAATAAGAGCATCTGAATTTGCTGAGTTGAATAAAAAGCCAAAATAACTTCTATTTTAATATATATTCGTTGTATTATATTGTATTAAATTATATATATTTTAATATAATATTTTAATATAGTTCTGTATGTTACGGGTTATAAAATGGTTCTTCAGTATACTTTTAATCAATAAAAATATATATTTATATACTATGTTTCGGGTCAGCAAGATGTTTTTGAAAGAAGTCTCTTATCAAGGCTATATTCATTTGATCAAAAAAACAGTAATATTGTGAAATATAATAATTTATAAATATTTGTTTTTAATATATTTTAAAATGTAATTTATTCCTGTGATGGCAAAGCTGAATTTTCAGCATCATTACTCCAGTCTTCAGTGTCACATGATCCTTCAGAAATCATTCTAATATGCTGATTTGGTGCTCAAGAAACATTTCATATTCCTCAGTGTTGAAAAGATTGATACATAAACAGTAGTGTTTGTGTACTTTCCCTTGAACTAACCTGCCTCTCCTGACTTGCTGCCAGTCCTTCTCCTCCGGGGTAAAGGAGTCATTTAGATGTTTGTATACTATGGGCAAGTAACAGGGCACCACAGTTTTAGCACAGCTCTTCACAAAATTAAAAGCCTCCTCCTGATTGGGCGAATCCAAATCATCAAAAAAGATCCCGCCAATGCCTCTCGTCTCTCCTCGGTGACGGATGTAGAAGTAGTTGTCACACCTTAAGAAAAGAACAAAAAAACTATTTTACTGATGCTAACCTAATGTTTAGGAAGCAAATATATTTCATTACAAATGAAATAAAATAAAAAATGAACTGAAATACAACAATTAAGAAATACTTTTTCATGAAGAAAAGTAAAGAAAGAAAGTGTGTTACAACACAAAAGCGTTGACTCACACAATACACTGGCTGATTCAAATAATGGGAAATCTTATCTTTGCTGAACAGTTCAAATCCACCCAGAAGATAGAACTCTCATACACCACGCGCATACACACACCCATAACAGCTGTAACACACCCGATTCACACACACACATAACAGTAATGAGACTCCTACCACTTTTTGAAGTCTGGGTAAAATTTAGGATGATGCTTGTCACATGCTTTCTTCAAAGTCTTGTGGAAATGGGCGGCATCTTCCAAATCAATGTAAACAGGAGTGAGATCCGTTCCTCCACCAAACCACCACTGCTTTGTGCCTGAGAGAAGGAGGGAGAGCGAGATGGGTGGTGGACACAGATAACAACATCTCCCTTCACACAGCCTCAAATGACTTCACTAAACACTCACCATCTGCTTCCTCAATCTCAAAGTATCTGTAGTTGAAGTGCACTGTGGGAATGTGGGGGTTTTTGGGGTGTATGACTGAACTCACACCCATGGCACAGAACGGCAACTTTCCTGGAACACAGAGATAATGCCAAACGGTAAAAACGAATGCATCACGTCACATCTTCTCAATCCCGTGAAGAATGACAAATCATCACAGTGAAAGCCTTGAGACCCCTGACAGTTCAAACTGAGCTCAAAAGGAAAAACTAGAAGTAGAGCTGAAGATTTAAGGAACTGGTTCCTTCAGTCACACTCTGCATTCACCTCGAAATGGGAAGTCAGTCTCTCACCATCTTTCCCTTTCAGAACTTTTCCACGGCTGCGCATTTGTTTTGCGGCCTCCTCGGTGAGATTCCCAAACACCACGGACACGTTCACACCCGCTTTCTCAAAAACCTTCCCATCTTGCATCACACAGCTGATGCCTCCTCCACCTTTGTCAGACACAAGACAAACATGATTTGTTACAGTGTAACACCAGCATGAAGCTTCAAGCTAATAATTAATTTATTACTGTTTCAATGTTATCAGTTTAACAAAGCAAAATCTAAATCTTTTCAACCCCTGGTTGAGAATCACTGATCTATGGAACAATTGTTTTTATAGCAGATTATTATCATATATAATAATAAAGCACACATTTTTGGCACAATGATAACTAATCAGAATCAGTTAGTTACAACAAAATGGAATGTTTCCAAAACTAAATTTGCCACAAGATTTTGCCATTATTGGCAAACCTGATATGGAACCAATAGGGTATATGTCGAACGTCGCATTACGAAACCGGAAAACAGAACGCATCGCTTCCGGTTCAGGTCTTTTGTATGTGCTTCTTGCATTTTTTTACTGTTTTACTCAAGATAACTTAAAAGGAGCGAGCAAAGATGATCATAACCAATGTCCCTCGCATGTGAAGATCGATATTTAAAAGTAAAAAAAAAAAAAAATCTTCACACTAACGTTTAGATATTTAAATAGAATAAAACGCCAATAACAAAGTGAGATAGGTAGGTTAGCTGATTACCTTAAAATTCCATAGATATCGGCGTCAGTTCATACGGCTGTTAACACTTTCTATGACAAGCGGATGCGATGAGACTAGGTTTCCGGTTTCGTCATGCGACGTTCGACATATACCCTATTAAAGCATGGTTTTAAAAGGAACATTTGGAAAGGCATATCATGACCTATGAAGTCCATTTCTGACTTTGTTGGATAACAAAATAACTATAAAATTCATACTCTAGACAGAAGAGTACATCTTGTATAAGTGTATAGTACGTCATCTGGGACAAAATACAAGTCATAATTTCAAGATAAAAAGTCAAATTAATGAGATAAAACTTTGAAATTGAAAAAAAAAAAGAGTAAAAATTACGAGATAAAAGGCCATAATTCTGACAAAAAAAGTGGAAATTGTGATTAAAAGTCGAAATGAGATCAAATAATAATTATGAGATAAAATGTCTACTTTTTATTTCAAAATGTCGACTTTTTATTAGGGCTGTCAAACGATTAATCGCGATTAATCGTTTGACAGCCCTACTTTTTATATCATAACTGTCATAAATATGATTTTACCAAAACATGCTTTTTTCTTATGTTCTTATCCGGAAAAAAAGGGGCCTCCATATACTGTACCTTTTGCTCTAAACATAAATCAGGACTTTGGACCATAATGTTTGCTCTACTTTATCTAAGGCTTGCTTATGTTATGGTAGGTAGTAACGTTACATATTTTTAAAGTTTCATTCACACCAACACTTAACATGTTTTTAAATGTAACACACATTCATTATATTTTAATATTATTTAAAGGTTATAATATTAGTGAAGTAGGGCAGCAAAAACGAGCCAACCTTCTTTTCTAGTCCAGCTGTCCACCTTGAACGTTCCTCCATCCACCTCCTCAAGGGCTTTACAGAACTCAGCCTGGGTCTCCATGATGAGCATCTCCATTCTCGTAGACATCGCCTCTTTCCTCTGCTCTAAGACCTTGATGTCAGTGACTGGTGGAGACATGAACGACTTGCATCTTTCCCGCATGTCTCCCTCCACTTCTTCAATCTTGGATATCTTCGTTGCCATTTCTGCCCGCTGAAAGTGACTTACACCTGCCGCCAGAACCCCAGTGACAGCTGCTGCCCCAGCAGCCAGAAACACACCTTTACCGTACCGCCCGAGTGAGAACCTCCCCGCCGATGCTTGAGACATCTGTCTCGTTCCTGCTATTATGAATGACCATTTTCCTCCCGGAAGAAAGGCACATTTACGGAGGGTAGAGTAACGGGCTACGGAAGAGTGGAAATCAGCAGTACCATGCGCAGAGCGGGACGCTCGACACAGTCTTGCTATTGATCTCGCTGACTTGTTTATTGTGTACAAAGCTACAGAAGTCATTTTGTCTAATGAGCAAGAACAAATGTATCTCTCCACGAGCTGTGAGTTGATAACAGGATCATAAATGGGTGTAAAGTAACTATATGCAATTTTGCACGTAGCTTCTTCAACAGTTCTACTCGCGGAGGAGTGTCTTGATTTTTGTATGCGAACCGAGGTGTATTATGGGAAATTGAGTTTTTCCACATATAAATAGTACTTCATTGGATTCAATACGGACTACATATACCATAGACGTAACACAAAAGCTAAAACATGATACGTACTTCCGAGATTATTAAAAAGGAGGTCTTTTAAAAATGTCGAAATCGCAAGTTCCATGCCCTTTGTGGGCGTTATAATTCACACTCTATTTATAAGGCATCTCTCTTTTATAAACACCCAATTTATACACTTTAAAAAATAATATTATAAATCCAAAATTAGTTTCAGTTACATTATTATATATTTTGTTCTACTCACTGTAGTAATGTAATGTTATATGCATTTTTTTTATCTAATTTAATCTATTTAATAGACTAATAACTATCTAATAACTTTTTAATCACATTTTGTATGAATTTATTTGTTTATTATTATTTATTTATTTATTTATTTTCAGTCTTTCTCTAGACTTTTTCCACAGACTCACTTGTTACTCCCTTGCGACCCCAGTTTTGACCCCCCCCCCCCCCCTGCTCTATCTTTTTATAAATACCTTTAATAATAATAATGATAATAATAACGTACAACAATTGTTGCCTTTGTGCTAATGTTGTTGACCTGATTTTTGTAGAATATTGCCAAAGCATATAAAGTATACGAATAGACAATAAATAAAAAAATAAGGTAAAATAAGTAGAAACATTAAGGACATAAATTTGTTTATTCATGAAGATTTGGACAAACAAACCAAACTATCCTTTGTTGTACCTTGTTTATTTTTCCACCAACTGTATCACAGATAAAATCTGGCTGGCTCTACCTTCTACATTTACAAAGAGTCTGCGCATGCGCGCGCACCCACGACAGGCCGTGTTGTGTGTCTCTATGGCAACACCTGTTACATGCTACTTTGAGGCTGAGGCCAGCGCAGAGGATTAGAGCTGCTCTCTAATGTACAGGTGCGGGTAGAGACCACAGCTCTCTAGAATATATAGGGCGGCTAATGAATTACCATTCACTATTTTTGCTCTCAACGCGAGGCAACACCATACAGAAGTTTTGAAGGTAAGCTGTATTCATTTTTAGGCGCGGGAGAATAATAACCACATTCTAAAAGCAAATCTATCATGCACTGAGACGAGACGGCCACCAGGTTTGGTGTTGTTTATTACTAGCCTTAATGCACATAAAATTTTTATTTTATCACGCAGATTTAACATGAATTATTTTGGCATTACAGTGCATTTAGTAAAATTTATCTGGCATTTACAAATATAAAGCACCCTTTAAACATATAAATTGCATATAAAAGTCGTAATTTACAAAATAAAGAATGAATAACAACAGTTTAGAATTGTCACTGTATGTGGACCAGTGTAGTTAAAGCTTTAGTAATTTTGTTGTGTTTTAGTCATTTTTACTAGTTTTATTTTTTATTTTTTTATATCTCTATAGGCCTATAGTTTTATTTATTTATTTTTATTTTAGTTTGAGTTACTTTAGTACACCAAGGAAAACGGAATAAAAATGAGAAATGTTGCCATGGTAACTAGCTGAAATAAAATACGTTTTTTTAAATATTTTATTTTATTTCAGTGAGAATTATGTGCTCCTTAAGAAGGCAGAACCATGGACAAATGCTGCTGGGACACAGGCCGGGGTCTGATCAACTCCGGCCAGGTCGCCTGGGCGAGGGTGTCTGATGTTGAAAGACCCGAAACACCCAATGACCCCAGGATACATCACTGATGATGTGTCCCAGCGCATCTGCATGATGTATCTTTTTAACTTTTACCTGCTGAAATAAAAGTAAAAAAATATTTTTATATTTTATTTTATTTCAGAGAGTGAAATAAACCCAATTATGGGTCAGATTCCATGTGTTGCTCTTTCTGAAACACTCTGCATCTAAATCACGAGAATCCAAGCTGTTTTAATGTAAAGCCCTAATGCATATGGATTTTATGTCCATGTCAACAAACACACCAAGTGTGTTGTACTTTTAAGTGAGACGTATTTCTGTATGCCATCTATGTAATTGTATGTTAAGATATTAATCTGTATGCTTTAATGTAACTAAAGTAAATTTAGAATTAAGAATGATCAATAAACTATTTACTAACATTCATGACGTATTTCAAATAATTCTAAATATTTATTTACTCTAAAAGATCATTTTGCTCAATAATAAAATGACTCTATGATGAGCGAGACAAGTTTTTTTATCTCTATTGTGATCCATGTTTCATTTGCTGTCTTAGTGAGAAAGCGAAGAAAGCATGAGTGTTTCTGCGGTCAAAAACACTCCGGATGAGTATGAGGATGACTTTGAGAAAGACCTGGACTGGCTTATCAGCGAGGAGAGCAAGAGTGAGGAACAGGTAAGTGAGTCAATGCACAATGATGTCAGAAACAGGTTCATATCTTGGAGACAGTCCTCTGGAATAGTCTGTGGTATTCCATTACACAGACGCTGTACCTGTGTGTGTGAAATCCACACTGACACAGATCCATACACACTTTCACTCACCCAGAGAACTATGTCTCATGGCGTTGCATTATTCAACACATACGCTCTATGTATCTGATTCTTCAGAGATCATGCTCTCCTTAACTTGCACAACGCCGTTTTTCTTATTCTGTTGCACAATGCCGTTTTTCTCATTCTGTTTTACTCAAACTGAACACATTATTTTCTACAACAAAGGATCCTGATGATGATGACATTGAAGCTCAGATCGACAAAGAGCTTGAAGAAGATGAACCTAAAGAAAGAAAGGATGTGCACAAAGACAGGGAAATGGATGATGACGAAGCAGATGAAAGGTGGCCAACACCTATGGAGCCATTAGAAGATCCCGACAGGGATGACCTTATAACCTCTCCACATTTACAGAGTGACGAAGACCTCGATGAAGAGAAGAAATACATTTTGGAAAAGATTCAAGAGGCGAACAAACAACTCCAGGACCAGGATCCTCCAGACCAGAGCCGCCGCAGACGCCTGCAGTTTAAAGACACTCTGGTTGACCTGGTGGTGCCTGCGCTGGATTTCGACACTCAAGAGAGCAACAGCGCCTCCTGTGAGCACTTAGAGGAAGATCGAGAGGTATCCGGACAAATGCAGAGACTGAAGATCTCTCAGAGAGAGGGAAGCGACATAGGAGACCCTGAGGATGAACACAACGAGGGAGCGAAAGAAGGACGGATTTTGGTTGAAAAAGATGGAAAGTTTGATCTGGTGAGTATAAAGGAGATGGAAAGTCAAGGATTGCTTCCTCCATTGCCGGTTTCTCACAGCGACATTCAGCGAGCGTCTTCACGGCAAAATGAGCTTGATCTCCATCTCAGCAAGAGTCCAGTCTCCTCTCTGAGACAGAATTCTACCTCATCTTTTCCCCCTGGCGCTGAGTCTCTGTACATCCCCAAACCTCCACCGAAGCACAGAAATAGACCCAGTTCTGCCAGACTGTCCCAAAGGGGAGCATGGGTCGAGGGCACCAAGCGCAGGGTGCAGTCTGCAAATGGAGTTTCTTCACATGCCACCTTCTCCCTGTCACCACAGCAGAAAGAATTACTGGCCAAACTTCAGCAGCGGAGGGAGAGGCAAGCCAAAGAGGTGTAATGTGGTTTCAATATCAGTATAATATCAGTTTCTGTCTTAATGTATTATAAAATCTGATTTCAGTTTTTATTTGACAGCTTATTTCAAACAGGTCTAACGTTTTTTTTAGACTTCTCCCTCCTCTTTGCTTCTTCAGGATGAGTTGAAGAAAAAAGAGGAAGAGGAACAGAAACGTCAGGAGAACGAGATAGCCTTCCAATCGTGGCTAATGAGGAAAAGAGAGCAGCTGCTGGACGAGAGGAGAGTTCAGAAAGCCCAGGAAATGGAAAGGATGAGCTGCATGGTATGTCCACTAGGGCGAGCCATTTAAACAGAATAAACAGAGACAGACTAAATCCAAAAAAACTGTGGCAATGTCTATTACGCTTGAAGAAACCTACCTGCAAAGTCACAGTACTGTGAAAAGTTTTAGGCACTTGTGTAAAAATGCTGTAAAGTGAGGATGCTTTCAAAAATAATCTCATAAACAGATTTTTACAATTAACTTTTTGTCCTAGTTACAGTCCTAGTTTACTCGATGATGGTGAGATCAGATCTCCGTGTGGAGCATACCAGCTGTTGTCAGACTCCTTGTGCATACAAAAATATCACTGGATTATTACAATTAATGGCAAAAGGAATGTTTGGACTGATATTTCCTACTGATACACTACAGCAAAATATATAAATAACTGGCTTAAAACCTTTTTTTGGTGAAAATACTAACAGACTTTTGCACAGTACTGAATACATGTATATATATAAACATTAATTGGCATATATATATATATATATTAGGGCTGTCAAACGATTAATCGTGATTAATCGCATCCAAAATAAAAGTTTGTTTTTACATTATTTTCTATATATAAATACACACACATGCATGTATATATTTAAGAAATATTTGCATGTATATACTGTGTATATATATTTATATTATATATAAATATTTTATATATAAATAACACATTTTTCTTAAATATATATACATGTGTGTGTATTTATATATAGAAAATAATTATACTCCATACACACACATATATTATGTAAACACAAACTTTTATTTTGGATGCGATTAATCGTTTGACAGCCCTAATATATATATATATATATATATATATATATATATATATATATATATATATATATATATATATATATTGGCATATATAGATTCAAAAACATAAGACAAAAACACAAACAAAATATTTTTTTATGTTTTTGAAGAAATAATCTTATGCTAACCAAAGATTGTCACTTGTACTGTTTTTGTTGTTCTGGTAGAGGGATTGTGGTGACCCAGAGGAGGCCTTTAAACATTGGCTCCAGAAGAAACAGGAACAGCAGTTCAAAGACAAACAGGTAGAAGAGATGAAGAGACTGGAAATGGAGAGCGGCTTTTGCCTGCACAGCCGAGAAGAGAGTGAGAAGGCCTTCAGGCAGTGAGTTCAGCACCATATTGCTCTTCTAAAAATCAGAAAACAGAGGGAGAATTGTATTTGAAGCTAACGTGCAAGCATTTCCCTCTTGTTCTTTTGGACAATAGATGGTTGAGAAGAAAGCGTACAGAGAAAAGAGCAGAACAGCAGGCAGCTCGAGAGCGCTCACGCAGGCTCGTGCTGGAGGAGCGAAGAGCAAGACGCATGCATGACCTCGTCTGCACTGTCAATGAGATTAGACCCTTTCGATTCAGTGACCCCTGTGGGTACCACTACTGATCACCTCGTACTGTACACATCTGACCAATCTGAAGTTCCTCCAATTCAGCAATCACCGTGGTTACTGCAGAGGCACCCATTCAACTGTATCTATGGTTACCTTTCTATCAAACATCATAAAAGATCTGTTGTCTCGTCTCCCTGATACAGTGGATGAAAGATCATGTGGTTAAGAACACAAACAGGAGCTCTCTTTAATTCATTTTCTATTCATCCTTTTTCAGTATACAGAGATCAAACAAGTGCTCGAGTGGATGTCCGTGATCCAACAGCTTTAAGCACTTAAAATAATTGCTACACCAAGATGATTTAATGGAGTTTTGCATAAATGCTGAATCATCAGATATTGTCATTTTTTGTTTGGCTGGCTATCCTATAGATTTGCCCTGTGTCTGCTGCAGAACAGCAGGAACAATAGAAATGCAGCAGCTCAAAGCTTCAGTGATCTAGTGGTGGCTGGCATGAAATTCACTGCAAAGTAAAATGCTGTACTCCATTCTAAACTGCATTTCTTTTATCATTATTATGCATGCAGATTTGATGACCTCATATTAACTGAAAGACTATATGGATTTGTACTTTAAAAAAGAAAAGAAAAGGTGACCAGTCAGTCACTGCATAAGTTATACACATTCATACAAAATTACAAATTAAACTTGTATTCTTAATGTTGATTAAAAAAAGTCCATAGGCATATTATGCATCAAATATATAAGATTTCTATAGTTCAAACAAATGCTGTTCGTACTATTTATTCATCATAAAATCCTGAAAATAATGTGTTTTCAACACGGTAATAATAAGAATAATTGAGCGCCAAAAGTACTTGAACTGCAAATCAACATATTAGAATGATTTCTGAAGGATCATGTGACGCTGAAGACTGGAGTAATAATGCTGAAAATATAGCTTTGCCATCACAATAATTAATTATATTTTAACATATATTAAAATTGAAAACAGTTATTTTAAACTGTAATAATATTTCACAATAGTACTGTTTTTACTGTACTTTGATCAAATAAATGCAGCCTTCAAAAACATTTTTTAAATCATAGGCCAATTATTCTAACTTTTGACAGATATGGTATAGGCTAGTCAGTGTATATTCAACATGAGAAATCAGAGTTTACTGGTATGTGTGTAACAAATGTTCACATGTATATATTATATATTTCAAAATTTTACATGACATGGGCTAGTTGAACAATAACAGTGGTGTTGTGAGATGTATTAGGAAAACTACATTACCCAGCATCCATGTTGTGCGCCTGCGCAGAACTCTCTATGCCGCTAATGAGTCGTTGAGGGATGCAATGCTCCATAGCAACATCAGTACCAGCGGAGGAGCGCTATAGCGGACGACCTGGGATAAATATCCTGAGAATATCTGAAACAGGTGCTGCATGCTGACAGCATGGACGACCAGAAGGTAAGCAGCAACCGCTGTTTTAGAGAAATTATCACTGATACGCGTCTGATGACAAAGAAAGAAGATGCTGCGTTTTAAAAGAGATAAGTTACTAAAGACGAAATACCGTTAGCTCGTAGCTTCACTTCCAAATGTCCTCCGCCCATTGTGTAAGTGGAAATGTGTCGTTGTAAAAGACAGTCTGGAAGTAACATCTTCACATCGTTAGGATTTCTACAGTGTTTTAAATCCATGATGCAGACATGAAGATTTCCCCAAAATGTTGATCAACAACAGTCAGTCTGGATCCCCAGAAACCGCCCTGGTTCTCGCAGCTCTGTAACGTGAAACGAGTATTGTTTGAAATATTTATTAGAGGAAATGTTCTTAAGGGAGGAAATAACATTTCTGTGCAGTGATACATGAAAAACCACAAGCCAGAACAAATTTTTGGTGCAGGGAAACACCAAACCGGCCTGTATTGTTAGAAGCTTCAGGCTTCAGGGAGGCGCCCCGGATATAAAGCCGCTTCTGCGTGGCTCATCATCAGTGACTTAATCCAATACAAGCAGCCTGGATGAGATGAGAATGAAACATGACATTTCTGATCTACCCTGCACAGTAATTTACAGTAATATCAGCTCATTCTCCTTCCTCTGTCTAACGTGCTTTACAAGTCTCTGCTCGTGTCCCAAGGCAACACTCAAAAATAGACAATGAAATTATGACGCCGATAGGAAAGTATTATCTGAATTACATCAAACAAATTGTGTTGAAGGTGCAGTCAGTCATTTTTTGCTAACTAAACAGATTTTTTTTAGTGTAAAAAAATGAAATAGCACTTTTGAGAAATATTAAAATTATTCCAGTCATATCAGTCTAAATTAGTCCTCCCTAATGGGCGCTACCATGTTAAGGTCACATGACCAACCATCAGTTCCATCAGCTTAAAAAAACTGGCATGCATAGTAATAAAAGTTGTTATATATTAATTCTATATAATATTCTTATATTATTTTAATTAAAGGTGTAAAATTGTCTAAACATAATTGAATTCTGCTACAGAAAATGGTAATTCAAAGCAATGATACACATCTAATAGGACTATAGCAATGAACTCATGTAAAAACCTTTTGCTTCATCTGCTTCGCGAGACTGCACGTGCAACCATTGTTAACCTATTATTGGTTTGATTACGTATTGGTATTTTATGACTCATTGTATGAATGCATTTGTGATTTCACATGCATGTTTCAGGAGTCACTGAGGAAGATTATCACTACGTTGGCTCTGAAGAATGAAGAGATTCAGAACTTCATCTGCTGTCTAAAGCAGAATCTAGAGAACCTAGAGGTAATCACCATAGTAAGCCTTCTCTTTTTACTCGCATTTAGTTAGTGAACTTTTTGATGAATCAGGAAATGTCTTTGAAGCTCTCAGATAAAGACAAGTCAATACAGCTTTAACTCTGCATTCACTCTGGTGGTGGTGTTTGCAGGCGAACTCAAACCGAGCGCAGGAGGATCTGGAGTCAGAGTTTAGTTCTCTTCATGCTGTCCTGGACGAATTGAAAGAGGGCATGGTGACACGCATCAAGCAGGAAAGAGCCAGCCGCACATATGAGCTACAGGTGAGAGCACTGGATGAGCTCAGATCAATGGAATGATCCCTGGACAAAATACAGATTAACAAATTCAACCTAAATGTATTCAGATGTTTTATATTTTCAAGTCTGAGTGATCAGATATAATCAGTAAAAGGCAGAGTGAGATGGCTTTAGAACTTGTGCATGACTTAGATGTGTCATGTTAAGAGAAGGATAATAAGAAATCCTTGAGGATTAGTGTCTGTGTCTGTGTATAATCCATCTTTGTGTACGTGTACATCTGAAACACAGCATTTTACAACACACATAGCATTTTACAACACACATTCTTCACCATTAGACGTAGTAAAGAGCGTAATGACGGAGGTCAAAGTAAATTTGACCTTCTGAAGAATATAATTTAAAAGCACATTCTCTTGTATGTGTGACCCTGAAGTCACAGTGTGAAAACATTGAGGTTAACCATTTTATCCGCTCGTGTTTTACCCTTGTGTTTGCAGTTATTATATACTCCATGATATATATTATATTGTTCTAATCAGTATTTTGTAATATAGGAAGCCCTATGATCAAGACAATGAAGTTTTTCTTCTTTTTTTTTTTTTGAACACCACCGTTCAAAAGTTTGGGGTCTGTACGATTTTTTTCTCTTACACTCACGAAGGCATTTATTTGATCAAAAATATAGTAAAACAGTAATACTGTAAAATATTATTACAATTTAAAATAGCTGTTTTAAATTTTTTATATATTTCAAAATGCCATTTTTGCCTAAATGACAATAACTGGAACGGGTAGCAAACAAACTGGAACAAAGCAGCAATGTAGAAAAGCATTCAAATCAAGTGCAAATAAGGTTAAGCCTCCAGTTCCAAGAATAACAGCAGTATGCAAAATACAAGAACGCTACAGCAATTTAGCATACTGCTAGAGATAAATCAATTTGATAAGACCAAAACCGTATATGGTCTTTAAAGATGAGTAGAGTTATGTAAACCATTCTGGATTATGTAATTGTCCAGTGATATTATGAATATTCTGATTGTCTTTTCAGAGCCAGCTGAGCGCATGCACCAAAGCCCTAGAGAGCTCAGAGGAGCTGTTGGAATTAGCCAATCAGACGCTCTGCTCATCCGGGAATGACAGCTTCACTCAGGTAACGCCCACTTGGAATGTTTCCACCATTACAAGTCATCTATTCAGACTAAATAACTTTATGGTGTTTCAACCTATTACCTTTTTTGATACATATTTGAATATAGTTATATTTATACAACTTCTTTTAGGACATTTGTCCTCAAATATTTACATTAAGCATTTATGATGATTATTTGATTGTGTGTTTACAACCGTTTGTCACTGCTGTTGCTTTTTCTAACAAAGTGGCAAATTGTGTCAGAGGCTGCTGGCTTTTCTTGCTAACACGTGCTGGTATGACTGATGTATTGTGTGTTGTTGAGACTCAATGAGACTCAGTTCTCTTGCTCCCTATCTCTTTCTGTCTCTTCCTTTTTTCTCTTTCCTCTCTGCTGCAGGCGGCCAAAGACATAAAGGATAGGTACTGTACAACTGTCCATACTTAGATCTTTGATTGAGTTCAATGCCCACAGTGTAGAACATCTTCAAACATTCCTCCCATGAAAGTTCATTCATTTTATTATTAACTCATTTAATATAAATAGATTTAGCAAATTATAGTCATTTTTATTAGTTCTCATTTCGTCTGTCTCCCCGGGTGTGTGCCTGTGTATATGCATGCCATGGAGTGATTTATTGTGCCTTCATTGACATTTCCTTCATTAAATTCCCATGTTCCTGTTCTCAGTCTGTCAGTTTTATTGTCTTTGTAGACTGACTATAAGTGTTTATTGCGGGTCTGTGTGTCTGCAGTGTGACTATGGCTCCAGCGTTCCGGCTGTCCCTGAAAGCAAAGGCCAGCGACAGTATGAATCACATGATGGTGGACTTCACTCAGGAAAGAAACATGCTAAAGGCCATCACATTTCTTCCAGGTCAGTGTGGCATAAATGAGAAAAGCTCATAAACAATTTAAGCAAAGGCCAGTCGACACACCTAGATTTCAGCCTACTTTGCATGTTAACAGTTTTATTAGCAGGATTGCCAGGTCTGTGTAACAAAACCAGCCCAAAGGCCAATCAAAAATAGCCAAAAACTAGCCCAATGACCCTATCCAAAGATGAAAACTCAATGTATGTTGCTCCCATACCTAAAATACTTGTTTAACGTGTGTTATACACAATTTCAACTTGGAAATCACTAAATAGCCAAGTACAGTTTAGAAGTAAAACTGACTTGTCTTTACAACACATGAAACAGTTTTCATAAAGGTACTCAAAGGCCCCACCCTCACAAAACTCATAATCTAGCACAGTTTTATCATTGGTAGAATGTAAAATATTTCAAAACAAGCATTTCAATCAAATACTTTTTTTTACAGATTTTCTTGTTAACTGTTAAAACCGTTTATTGTTGTGCATGTAAACGCACTTTGTGTTTTTAATAAACTAAACATACCAGAAGTAATCCCTCAATACAGCCTGAGGCTGGGTCATATGATGCTATTTATGATCAAATTAAATCAAGTTACATTTTTTTAGAAATGTTTTAAATACATTATAATGAATTTAATAAATAATTAACTATATATATATATATATATATATATATATATATATATATATATGTATATATATATATATATATATGTATGTAATGTGTTTGTGTGTAAAGAAACTTATAAACTACAAACTAATTGAAACTAAGAACACTGTGTGAAATAAACTATATATATATATATATATATACATAAATATATATATGTATATATATATATTTATATATATATATATATATATATATATATATATATATATATATATATATAATTATAATCTGTGTGTTTGTGTGTGTGTATACATTTTGAAATATCCAAATATACATTTTGAAATACAATAATTTCAGAATTCCCGTGTCACATGATCCAGATTGTTGGGACTCATGAAAATGTTAGGCTTTGGCTAGTATCTCTGACCAAAGGACTCCAGTATCAGATATCTCTGTTCCTCTCACCTTTAGTGCCTGCCACGCCAGAAATTCTCGTGGCTGAATGCCAGGTGTTTGATAACACAGTCACAGTGGTGTGGACCTTACCTGAAGCCGACTCCAAAATCGACCACTACATCCTGGAATATCGGAGAACCAATCATGAAGGTCCCCCTCGGGCTCGAGAAGACTATCCCTGGATGGTGATGGAAGGGATAAAAGAAACTGAGTACACACTCACAGGTAAGTGCTGATGTTTGTTTTAGATGTTATCTTTTCTTGAGTAGATTTTGATAAAGCGGTGACCGTGATGTCATTTGTTTTTCAGGCCTTCGTTTTGACACGCGTTACATGACCTTTAGAGTGAAGGCGTGCAATAAAGCTGTGGCGGGTGAATTCTCAGAGCCAGTTTCTCTAGAAACACATGGTAGGCTGCACTTACACACATACACACACACAGGGTAATGAGGCATGAAGTTTCTTCTCCTCACAGAAAAGAGTCTTTCGGAGGTTACAAAGCACTACCCCTACTAAAACTGTTTGTTAAAGACTGATTTAGAGACCACAACTGTAGTACGTCTGCCTCTTTGTGAAATACAATTTAGGGCTGTCAATTTAATGTTAACTTAGTGTAATTCATTTTAAAATAACAATAATGATATATGGAAGTAATTATGCCCCCTATACATGAATGCCTGTTCAGTACATTATAATGTCCTTTCTGAAATTTCTTTATTTAGAGTATGTTGATTAATTGGCATATAATGTAATTATAATTTTAAAAAAGCTCAGATAAGCTGCATGTTTCAGAGTGAAGCGCGGTACTTTGTTACATTCGAGAAGCTCATTCATCTGTTTTCAGTGTTTGGGTCATTTATAACATGCAATTTGGAAGGCAACATCATGCACCAACCATCTTCCCAAACTTGTAATGAGAAGTGCTTATAAACCTACTTAACACTCAACTAACCAAAAGAGAAACTTAAGGGCAACCTGTAGTTTTGCTTAATATCTTTATTTGGTAATGATAGGTAAAACATATTATTATTATTGTTTTTATTAATATTATTATTACAAAGTCATATTGATATACAATTTCAAAACAAGCACAGTAAACCTTTTTATCAGAAAAATTGCAATTAATCCCCCCCCCCCCCCCCCCGGAGGTGTTGAAAACATGGAAAAATCAACTTAACCTTTATCTCTTCTTCTTGTTTGCTTTCAGCATTCGTCTTTAAACTTGACGCAGGTTCATCCCATCAGAACCTGAAGGTGGAGGATCTCAGCGTGGAATGGGACAGCAGTGGTGGGAAGGTCCAGGACATCCGTAAGGAAAAGAACAGGACCAACTCTCCCATGCATTCTCCTGCCAGGTCAGATTCACACCTACATATCTTCTCACACTTAAATGTGCTGTACATTGACAGCAGTGCCACTGAACAGCAAATGCATTTGTTTGGTTATTGCTTCTCATGGATGGTATAGTCAGAAAACATGCTGTGAAATGTTTGTATGCCAGTCTTTGCCCAGCCATAAGCCAGTTAAACTGTCGCGCTCGTCCCATCTCATAATTTGTTTTCTCCCTCAGGACAGCCATGATGTCCCCCAAAAGAGCTCCATCTGCTAGAGTGGGCCGAGACCGCTTCACAGCTGAGTCTTACACTGTCCTGGGTGAGTCAACACAAACATATTACACAGAAGAGCTACAAGACATCGAAGAACTCTCGACTTTGAGTGTGTTCATTCAAAAACTCCCCAATTTCTCTCCAATGTTCAGGAGACACCATGATCGATGCCGGGCAGCATTACTGGGAGGTACGGTTTGATAAGGAGAGTAAGGCGTTTGCAGTGGGGATCGCTTTGCGGTCTCTAGGTCGCTTTGATCAGCTGGGGAAGAGTAACGCTTCCTGGTGCATCCACCTGAACAACTGGCTTCAGCAGAGCTTCACAGCCAAGCACAACAATAAAGCCAGAACACTGGACTGCCCCATTCCGGACCGCATCGGCATTTACTGCAACTACGAAGAGGGTGAGTTAAGCTATAAAAATGACAAAATGAAGGACAGTGTCACAGTTTGCCTGTTGTTAGCTCTGAAGCTAACTTGGTAGCTATGATGAAAACAAATTGACAGTGTTTGCAGTGTGAGAAACAGCAGTCACCTATTGTATATTTTATATAGTGGTCAAGCGATATATCAGCTTTGGTCGATATTTGGAATTTTTTAAATACATGTTTTGGCCGATAAGTGTTGGAAGCGGGACTTTTATTTTGACAGCGCCAGAACTTTTATACAAATTTGTGTGGACAGGAGAGCTGTCACTGGACGTGCATGAGCGACAAACTTTGAATCCTTGATTTCAAACTATGTTGGCACTATATCCATTTGGTCACTATGCCAATATTCATGTCATACTGTGTAATGTATGTAAAATTAGCATTACCTGGTCTTTATTTGAGAAAATATGACTCCCAGACAGACTTAATAGATTACTGAGTGCACTCTTGGCTACAGTGTTTACTTCCTTTTTTTAATCAAAATGTCTTTATTTGTGAAAAATACTAAAATCTGATTACAGAATCAATAAGTTTTTATATAAAGTATAAATCTGTTTATTTTTTTAATTATTTTTTTTTACAAAATATTCAAATAATTTGATTCATAATGATTCATTTTTAAATGAGTTCTTTCTAATTTATTTAATAATATGTCAAATACATTTTTTTTTGTTATTTTCTATCTTTAAATTAAAGCTAATGTATATTTATCACATAACATAATTTATATCTTCCATTGGTCATTGCTCTCGGAGTTATTGGCATTAACCATCAAAAATTCATATCAGTCGACCACTAATTAGTAACTACTAATTCTTCTTGTTTTACCTCACCTATTTCAGGCACATTGTCTTTTTACAACTCCAGAACCAAAACTCTCCTTCATACCTTCAGAACCAAGTTCCAGCAGCCTGTTATACCAGCCTTTATGGTAAGATACAATATACTGTAGCTCATTTTGTATTTTACAATTAAATCACACATAAATTAGGGATATTTTGAACACAGTCTTGTCAGGTAGTCAGAGTGTATGATTAAGTTAATCTGACGTGTTTCACAGTCCTTTATGTGAGATGCATTCCAAAACATCTTGATTGAGCGGAACGGAATGGAACAGAAAGAAGAGGTCTATTTTTAACTTGACACGTCATCATAAAAATGCCAGGTCATGGCACAAGATGCGCAGAAAAAAATACAAGTCACAACACGTCTGACTGCATGTGTATGGTTGAAAGAGCATTGCTTTATGCAGTGATTTTATAGTGCCGCAATTATGCTATTTTAAAGGTTACTAATTTTGTTTTTGGAGGTCACCTGCCATAGGTTTACATGCATCCAAAGTCAAAAAGCACTTCAATTTTCTCATAATATACATTGCAGCATCACCTCTTTTCTCACAGTGTCTGAAAGGATTCGATAAAGCCCTCTCTAAACCCCTCCTTTCCTCTGATTGGTCAGATGGCCTAGTCTGTTGTGATTGGTCTACTGCTTGCAGCGCGTGTCGCAAACAAAACGCCCGTCACCATTATCTGAATTTCAGCTCAGGAGGTCTCCTCAGCACTTGTATACACAGTGATACGAACGGACTTTTGTTTCTACAAAAACACATCAGCCTCATGCTCTCTTTCACCCCCTATAGGTGTGGAATGGGAGTTTCTCAGTGCAGACGGGCCTTCAGGTACCCAGTATCGTGTTGAGCGGTCAGAAGAGAAACAGCAATACAAGCAGCTCTAATGCCAGCCTTACCTAGATCATACTTCCCTGATAAACATACACTCTAGAATTGCTACATGTATGCATAGGTTTGGAGAACACCTGGCTAACCCTGACACAACAAGCCTGGAGGCTCTTCCTATCATCACTATGTCATGCCAGCCCAGGGGGAGAGCTGTTCTAGTTGGCCTTCCTCATTCCTTTTAGCTCACTGGTCTGGATTCTGTGCCTTTCAGTGTCCTGAATTAAGACATGATGGGGGTATTACTCTATTTCAACATGCAATGAGCTTTTAATAGCCTTGAGTTCATGTGTATATCACTAGGGCCAAACGTTGTATTGTTTTTAGCATTCAAACCACAGTATTTGAGCCACATTTGAACAGTTATTTCAATGCAACAGCAGCATGTCTGAAATCTCAGTTGAAACTGTATTATATTTACACACTGAATGTCTTAAATGATATGCCTCAAATTCTGCTACATTAGCTGCTTCCGTAAACAAACCTTTTTAAACTTACACTTAGTATCAGAGTAGCACAATAATCTTAAGCTAAATCATCAACGTCAAATGCCTTTTATAGAATGTATTAATTCAGCAGTTCCAGCATCTGAGGGAGGAGGCAGGTTTAACAAACCATTTGTTTGTGTTTGTGTGTGTCTATGTTCATGATCTGTCACCCAGAATCTTGATGCAAATATTTACCAGAATTTACTTTTCTGTATGCCTGCTGCAATTACGTATTACATATTACAGAAGACTGATTTTTTGCCATATTGCGGTCCTCTTAAAAGGGATAGTTCACCCAAAAATTAAAATTCTATCATTTACTCATCCTTAAGTTGTTCCAAACCTATATGACTTTGTTTTGATAGTTAAGTCAAGAGTTAATATTCCCCTTAAAGGTGCAGTAAGCAATTTCTGAGGTATACTGTTGATATTTGAAAACAACCCAAATAAACACACCGCTCCCTTCATTGCTCCGCCCCTAAAATGCAGGAACACGCAGTGCAAGAGTGGATCTCTTTATCATAGCTGAAGCGAAGCAAATTTATGCTTAGTGAAAAATAAAGCGAAGTTGATGAACGAATGACAAGGAAGAACAAAGAATGAACATGCAGCACACAAGAGTATATACAAGCAAGAGTTCGTTGTTAAGGTCCTTGCACACTGAGTCCGAAAATTTCATATGCGTTTTTTCGTATTTGTCATGCTAAAAAATGGTCACGCACAGAAAACTTGCACACGGAGCGAAAAGAAAAAAAAAATTCGCCAACAATAATACAAAATTGAGTCTTCAAGCATTGAGGATGATTTTGCTGTGTTTCACAAAACCATGATATGCTGTTGTTGTAATGTTAGCTATAGTGACAAGACCGTTATGAGTGGCAACTAAAGGTCCTTGCACACTGAGTCCGAAATTTTCACACGTTAAAAAATAAATACAACCTCACGTTGTGTGAATCACATTTACACACTGCCTCCAAAACTTTCGTCCGTCATAAAAAAAAATTCTGATCGGATTCAATTTTCTGTGTTTTTCGCATCTGTAGCAAGCATTTGAGGTGTTTTGACAATTCAGAGCCACCGTACAAGCGAACGCCAAAATCCAGAACTGTTCAGGATCAACTGGTTCACGGAAATTGATGGTCTTCTTTTTAATATGTAGCTTCAGTATCGCTAGCAAAGCATCAAACTGAGCCGCTGACATCCTGATGTAAACTTTGAATCACTTGGGACAATCCCGCAGCTCCTTGTCCTTGATAAGGAGGTGGAACTCTCCTTCCTCTCTGCGCAATCTCAGGATTGGATGGACCCAAAATTTCCTTTCTTTTTCTCTTTTTAAGAAGAGAGAGGACAACAAAACCAATGTTACTCTCCCTCTTTCTCACTCTCTCTCCTCCCCCATCGTGAGTGGACACGCCCGCTACTGCTAATTGGCTAAAAGTGTGTTGTGGTGCTTACTGCACCTTTAAGTGAACTGTTAACTCAAACCACTTCAAATGGATCATTGCTAGATTTAAACTCTGGAAACAAAATCAGTCTGAATCATGTCTGAATTAGATTGTCCAATTTATTGAAAAGAGCTGACTCAAGATTATGATTCATTCATGAATCGGACATCAATGCTACTTTCATTAACTCTTCAAAGAGAACTAGGATTTTATTTTTTTTGAAAGACAAATTAAATTTCAGTCTGTTAATCACACAAAGCTATCAAATGACTTCTAAAGAAAAATATCCCACTCATGCTGGTTTCAAATGATTTGTAAAGCCTGAAAGCTCCATGTTGTAACTGCATTGAAAAGAGCAATCTCAAAAGAAAGTCAGTCATTCAGTTTTGAAGCGACACGAGGATGAGTAAGCTAATGTAATATAATCTGCAATGCTTTTAATCAAACATCTGAACATTTGAAACATTTCTGTCTAAAGAAAGTCAAACTGTAAAGTCGTACTATTACGCCACCTGTTACGTCAATAAAACAAATGCCAAACATACTTGTTGTCTTGCACAACCACACAAGAAAAAAAGTATGACACAGTGTACGTTTTTTTCCGTGATCATTGTATTGTTATTAAAATACATAGAATAAAACATGTCATGTTTTAACAGGAACAGAAAGACAACATTCGTTTGATCCGTTTCTCTATCTGGAGAAAGAAGACCTGCAACTTCCCCACATAGTAAAGTCAGAGCATAATTCATCATATGTGACTCTGGATCACAAAACCAGTCTTATGTTGCACGGGTATATTTGTGGCAATAGCCAACAAAACATTGTATGGGTCAAAATTATAGATTTTTCTTTTATGCCAAAAATCATTAGGATATTAAGTAAAGATCATATTCCATGAAGATATTTTGTAAATTTCCCACCTTAAATATAAAACATTTATTTTTGTGAATGGATGCAGCACTATCGCCAATAGAAATTGACAACTTTAAAGGCGATTTTCTCAATATTTCGATTTTTCTGTACCCTCAGATTCCAGATTTTCACATAGTTGTATTTCGGCCAAATATTGTCCTATCCTAACAAACCATACATCAATGGAAAGATTATGTATTCAGCTTTCAGATGATGTATACATCTCAATTTTAAAAAAATTACTCATAAGACTGGTTTTGTGGTACAGGGTCACATATCACCAACAACTCTTATAATTTTAGCAAACCTGATATTTTTTTTATATCAGAGGCAGAGAAAAGAGACATAGACCAGCTAGCCAATACATAGGAATTCAAGACAAAACATTTATACGTGACTATTCACATGAATAATCTCTGAAATTGTGATAAATCAACAGTATGTCAGTGAGATAAACTTGCAATTTGAGTTTGACTACACAAACAACAGTAGTGATTTACAATCAGCAGCTACAATGTGGCACACAATGATCCATATGTTGGTCTAATAAATTATTGTAAAGAACTAATAGATCTTAATGCTGAAAGGATCAATAAAGAAAACTTGATTCAAGGGCCTTTTTGTTGATCCAGCCAACTGGACAAATCTCACAGATACAGCGTTCAGGTGAGTAAAGTTGCATATCCATACATCTGCTGGCTTAATACTAAGGAATTCTTCCTAGCTCAACAATGAAACCATTATTATTATCATCATCTTATTGAGATTAAGATTATTCCTGGATACCTCGTCTCCTAAAAGCGTCCTGGAGCTCATCTGTTAAAAACAAAAGCATAGTAAAAGATAAAATCACATATATCAGAAGCAGGAAATGTTGGTTTGATTTGAAAGGAAAAATATTTAGAGTGAAACAATGGCTTATGTCTTACTTATGTCAACACTAAGCTCACGCTTGGAGAATTTCTCAGGCAAGCCTGACAAACTGTTGCTTCGGGACGGTGTTTTAGAGTAGCCAGGAGGTACCAAAGCTTTTCTTTCACCATCTACATCAAAGAAGAACACATTAGAATGCTTTTCTTTGAGATCATTGGTAACAAAATCCAAAGATCCAGCATAACACTGGGACAGTGATGACAGCGCTGGGATGTTAATTCGGACTAAATGCCTTGTATTTGCACCAAGACATGTCAAACTTGCTCTGACAAAATGTATAAAGCAGTTCATCATTGCAACATCTCCCCCCACATGATCTCTGATGACAAGATATCACTATATCAGACCGGGCAACAATCTCTCAAAAACAATTCATTTCTGTCAGGAGCACTATCGTCAAATACGATTGACAATTAGCAGTTTGGATTGGCGTTATGGTTCTGTTCTGGGCAAGAAATCCCTGCGCATCCATGCAGCCTAGCATGGATAAGAGCAGGGAGAGCAGAAACAAACAAGGTATATGGGTAAACAGAACAGAACAGCTTACTGTTCTTACTGTTAACATAATTCGAGAATTTATTCTGATTCAAGGGGAATAAAAATGCCAAATCTTGACTGGGGATGTAGGAGGGTAATTAGCTCCTGAGAAACACAATAGCTGTTGATAATACTGAAGAAGCTTATGTATACAGTGATAGGCATCGTATTCCTATAGGTAGACGTGGATCAGCTGATGCGAGCTTGACTAACGTGACCTGCCAGAACTGACGCTACGCTTGATATTGAACACACCTGAATTGGTATTTAGGTCTACGGGCATCGAAATCTGATGCGGCAAACACCGCCCTGCTAAAAAAAAGAGTGATATCTGGAAGTCTCTCTATTTTTATAAGTAATATAGTGAAATATTATTACAATTTAACATTTCTATTTTATATGTAATTTATTCTTGTGATGGACTTGTATAGTGCTCAAGAAACATTTATCAATAATGAGATTTTTTTTCCCCATTATTTTTGTGGATAATTTTTTTTTTTTTTTTTTTGATGAACAAAAAGTTCTAAAGAACAGCATTTATGTGAAATATATATATTTTTTGGTAACAAAATACCTTTACTATCACTTTTGCTCAATTGAATGCATCCTTCCTGAATAAAAGTATTGACTTCTATTAAAAAACATCTTACTGACCCTAGACATTTAAAATGACATATTGTACATTGCACAACAAAAAGGCAACTATTAAAAAAAAAAAAAAAAAAAAGAGGAAATGCTGGAATGGAAAATTGTAATGGCTATTCGTGTCACCTGGAGGACGTGGTAGGACAGGAGGTCTCGTACATGTGCTCGGATCCTCCTTATACTCTGCAGTATCTGGAAAAACATACTCAACAGGATCAACAACATGCTTTAGAAACACAATTTAAAACAATTAATCAGTAAATCAACTGCAAAACACTGAAGGAAGCTAAAAACACTCAAGTGTTCAAGGACTCACCTGAACAATTTAGGTATTCGTTTTCATGCGGGTAGGATTCTGAATTTGGCATGAGATTCTTTGTACCTAAACATACAAATCAAGATTTATTTATTTTTCTATTACATTTCATGTTTTCTAAAAGTAGAGCTAGTCAGACATTCATTAAACCCAATACAATATGTTTTGCAATTTGTATGGGTGCTTTTAGATGATGCTAAAGATGTATTACCTGGTTTGGGGGGAGGCAAAGGAGGAGTAGGCGAAGGGACATTTCTGAGACAATGTTCACTTATCTCACCATTTTCTTCATTGGACTTAACAATTACTGAGAAAAAAAAAGAATAGTACAGATCAGGCCTATTGAACTAGCTTGTGCAAGGTTGCCAGTTATTTCTCCCAGACTGCTTTCTTTGAGTTGAAATAAAGTAATATTATTATTTGCTGTAAAACTCGAATGCCTGCCCTGCTCTGTGGAGAATGTGTGTCTCAATTGTCAATCAATACAAACACTGCTGTCATTAAGTCAGAAAAAGAGAGAAGAAACACCACCAGTTTCAACTAGAATGAAATGATAAGTATTAGTTCACATTACAGAACGAACAAGTTCTCAACCAGACGATTTTATTTTCATAGTTTCGGCTCCGGCATCAGCTTGTTTTACTCTGTTATGGACCAATTTTGAAAGCACTTTTTGGATGATTTTTTTTTAAATGTTTTCTCATTTTAATGTTATTTTTCTCTACTGGGTGGTTTCTCATGAAAAAGAAAAAGAAAGCTTAAAACACTTATGCTTTATGTGATGAAGAAATATGTTTAGTCTAAACATGGCTAGACAAATAAAACAAAACCGAAAAGAACTTGAAAAGCAAACATTTAGAAACTGCACAAGAACATATATATAATATATATATATATATTTTGTGCAATGTATTTTTGTATGTTCAAAGAGCAATCTGACCTGAATAAAATAAGTTCAAATAATATTTTTGTTAGCCAACTAGAAACCTATGGTCTACACCATTCTTATTCACCTCTCATTTAACCTCTGATTTTAGGGATAAGTTATGGGTAGGGATAGGGTTAGGACTGTTTATGGACAGTAATGTTTTGCCAATGTCTTGACAAAATCAAGGCGACCGGAAACCCATGTCTAACATTAGTTAAAACTTTTTCAAAAAGAGCAACAGTGGAATAGTTCTTTTCAGTTTGTCAATCATTCTTTAAGTGACACAAATTTCTATGACGTGGTGACGTATTTAGGTCTGTTTTGCAACCTACCGCACATGTCATTCATCTTTCATTGTGTTGTAAACATTTTCTAGATCAATGATTCATACCAACAAGTATGTCAGTCTGGCTGACAGACAAGATTTTCCTTAAATACTTTCCAAAAAACACAAATAGCATCTTACCGAAATTTTTCTCATAGTGTTCCTCTATCAGAAGAGGCACCAAAACCCCACCGGCCTTCTCCACCAGGTAGGTGATGACTTCATGCAAGGTGGCACAGGTGATCTGTGTGTTTGTGAACATGGTGTGTGAACAAACTCACATTGTCTGATACATCAGTGAACATTTCTTTTCTTCAGATCAAAAACTTCAAATGAACAAGAAGGAAAAATTGAAGGGTGTGGTTTCCAGAAAAAAAAAAAAGACTAGAGATAGGGCTGCTCAAAACACAAATTATCTAACATATATAAAGCTCTGTGGTAAATGCCAAGAAGTATATATAACACCTCAGCTGTACTGATTCCCAAAACTGACCCATAAAACTTTCTTATCAGAACTTCCTCTTTGTTTCCAAAGTAATCACACCTTAAGCCTTTCGAAAGAACTCGGAGTTCACACAAAATTACAAGTTTATAGATGGTTAAATGAATCCTTAGATGTTCTGGAGAGTGTTCCTATTAGACTCAAGCTTTTATTGTGCATATTGTGAACATCACAGGCTTTTAATCTAAAGTGATTTGAAAATGAAAGAACAATGTATTACTTACAGGAGTCTCAAGGGCAATGATGAATCCTCCTTCAGGCCTCCGAGACACACGATAATGCTTGAATACTGGTCTGTTGGGCGCAAGAGTTGACTCTTTAGGATATTCATTCTTAACTGACACAGCTATATTCAGTTTTATTCAAGCAGATCTTCCCAGAACATGCCGACTATTGTGTAACACGTTTTATTCATCAGATCAAAGTGCAAGGTTCAAAACTATTGAATCAGAATGAGGAGCAATTCAGAAGATAAAGTGAAGGGAATAAAGCAATCTCTGATAATGCATTTACAAGCTGTCTGTCCAGCAAATAGATTCAACATGGTTCTGTACTGAGTATAGATGAGAGTGTGTGTTTTACTTGTTAATAACTTGGCGAGTGGTGAGAGCAAAAGACTTCCCATCGCTGCTCGGCCGCAGCAGTAGGTTTCCCAGATTGGAGTTCCTTTCCAATAAGATTTCAGCTTCGACGTGAGTGACATTATGATAGCAACTGCACAAAGCATCATTGAAATATTAAACAACAGGCATGATTGTATTAATTCATTCAGTCATTATGTTCACACGCACACCAGAAATTGAAATTGAAAGTCTTTAAAGTTGGCATGAAACAGAAGTTGCGATCATCTTTTTTCCCTATTGAATTAAAGATTATGAGGGCATGTGAATTTAAAAAAACATGTGCACAGATAAATAATTTATAACAAATACTGCCATATTTCATAAAAAAACAAGAATTGTCCATTTTCATTTCAAGGTTATTTTATAACACCAACGTACATGCAAGCCCTCATACATGCCGTGCCACCAGTAAGCTGTTTTCTGTTACTTTAGTAGCACAGTCTTTTGTGTAAAAATGTGTTTACATGACCATAATATAAGCCACGTTTCGAAACCCAGGTGCATTTAACTGCTCTCTCTTAAGCCAAGGTCACACTAGACTTTGAACATGCACAATTTCGTTGAACACTGCAACAGAGGTGATATGACTTCATGCTGCAACGTCTTTTTTTAAATATAAATTCAACACATAAATAAAAATAAACCCGCAAAGTAAAAATATGACGTCATATCACGCATATGTGTATGAATGGAAGTCAATGGAACCAGAAGTAGAGTGTGCCAACCCTTTGTGCTAATCCTTTAAATGGCATTAGGAAATGGAAAAGGTCGCATGCATGTAAATGTGGTCACTTACAGAACAATGCATTATTAAAAGTGAAGTGTGTAATTTCCATTGAGTATTTTTCCTACTTATTTCCCCAAACACTCTCCCCATCTGCCATTGGTCAGGCAAACAGTTAGCGCCACCCCAGATTAACACTACTGGTTGAGCTAATGCTGTGTTGGGTTGGGTTGGTCAACAACCAATGGTGTGAGTTTGGAGCGGGACTATCTGTTTGATGCCTCTGCTTATTAAGCTGGGATAGGAGAAAGTATACTAAACATCAAAGATATTACACACATCACCTTTAATCTTTAACACTACATTAACGCTAATAAAGCAAGTGGTTTTAACTTACAAAGGCATGTCTGGCACTGCGCTAACATATGGGTCAGAATCCTGGGATGGTGGAGGAGCTGAAAGAAGCCACTGCCTCTTTGTCTCTTTGTCAATTATTTCCTTCATCATGTGAATCTGGCCAGGCAGAAGGTTCAGAGTTGGCACAGATAGCTGAAGGACAGAAACAGCGAGAATTATTGGTCGGTATTTATCTGACTGTTTATGGGTACATTTCATTCAGCTCCCTATTGTGAATCAGTATATCGTGTACATGAATTCGGGCACTGGTAAGGACCCTGACTCACTACACATTGGGACACTGATGGCTCTATTTTCCTAAGTTCTCGATGTTCAGCGTCTCTACTGGCATTTATGAACAACAGCAGCAGAGATATCTTTCTCACGTGTTTATGTAATTTAAAAGTACATTACGATGTTACATATCCCTGCAACATTTAAGAACATCAGTTAATTATAAATGTTAGCTAGAGTGGGATTACAAATTTAAGAATATGTTTAAGATCTGCTGATCCTACATCCTGACATAACATCACATGAAGAACTAAGGTGAAGTACATTGTATTTAACATTTAAGGTTAAGTTGATGATATCAGATGAATGACTCCTAGCAGGAGGTTTCTGCCAGTCCTGTTCTCTTATTTTAAATCAAATGAGCCAGATTACGGAAACTCTCACCTTTTGTCTTTAATGGCTCTTGAAGCCCCTGTCCCATTCTTTGAATATTATGCTGATTGGATTAGGACTGGTGATACTCTAGAGCACAGGTGTCAAACTCAGTTCCTGGAGGGCCACAGCCCTACACAGTTTTGTTCCAACCCTGCTTCAACACACACACACCTACAGTTTTCAAATAAGCCTGAAGGACTTGATTAGCTGATCAGGTGTGTTTAATTAGGGTTGAAGCTAAACTCTGCAGGGCTGTGGCCCTCCAGGAACTGAGTTTGACACCCCTGCTCTAGAGTCTGAGGTGGGTTCCTATAACTGTATACTTTATTTGCATACTTTGGTTAAAAATTTCTAAGCACTGCCCTTAAAACCTATGTAAACCACAATGTACACTGCCTTAGTTGGACTTGATGACTGCAGCAACGAAACAGCACATTCTCAATAAAGAATCCTGTTGAAGATACATCAAAGTCTCCTGGTCTTCACTTCTGAGTTTCCTACACTAGATAATGTTCATTAACTGTCTAGCAATGTATTTTCATGCTAAAACATAATAACATTTTGTTTTTCAAAACATCTTTCGCATGTCATGATGTGAGTTGGGTCACGTGACACGCTTCAGAATTTCCGTGAGCATCGATGCTTCCCTGGTTTCGCTTTGTGGGACTTTTTAGGGAGTGAACATTTCAGTGCACCTGAATGATTTTGCGATTGAGACAGCACTTAAAATGGCCGAATCCCTGATCAGTGCCCTGACTACTGAACTAGGGAGCTGATTGAGACGTGTACAAAGGACTGTTTTTGGTGGTACATGCTGACAAACAAAGACATATAGAGAGGTACTGACAGTTCATCACATAGATGATTGCAAGTGAAAAACTCTCTCTGGTTTAGCAAACATTAACCTTGGAGATCAAGAAAAAAGGGATAAGTTGAGAAGATCAGAAATCACCACCCAATTATTGGCTTTATATGTGAATAAAACAAAGCTATTACATAAGTTCCCTTTTGCAAATGGGGTTTATCTGGCTAACAGACCTCCATAAAAGTCAAAATATATAAATAGTATTAAAAATCCTAAAGCTTTCTGTTACATGATATGCTCTGAGATTTTTAGACACCATTGTATACTAAAGATTCTTCTTTTTTTTTTCAAAAGCACAACTGACCTTAGAAACTGAGAGCATGAAGCCTTTCCACAGTTCTCGCGCCTCAAGGCTGGGCGCCTGAGAAAAGAGAAAAGGGACGACAATGCATGATATTGGGCTTGTATTAACAGATCTAAATAACTCAAGGTTAAACAGCTGTAAGCGTATTGCAGTAGAATCAATGGAAGATTAGTTTGGCAGATTTGTGTAGTGTGCCATCACTTAAATGACATAAGGAAAAGGAAAATGGTGTCATCTTGACAATCATTAATCACCTACAATCATCCTGATGTCTTCATTTTTCATGTGCAGTGTGAATCCAGCGGCGTTCAGGTTTCGGTCACGACAGCAGACATCTGACACGGAGATGAGATCAGAGAGCTCCAGCTTCTCTATATACTGCATTCACAAGCACAAGCAAACAGTTGATGCACAAATAATCCATTCTCTATGTAGACAAACGCATACAAACAAACAGCCTTCAGGACTGCAAGCTTGCATTTAAATACATTTATGCCAATATACATACGTTACAAAATGTACACACATATCAAAATGATTTTCTAGTAGTCAAAAGTAAACTTAAAAGGAAGATTGTAAAAACACTTACGACAATGTCTTTGGTGTTATTGTAGAAAAAGAGTGAATTTCCACACAAACTGGTCCAGAGTTTACGACCCATCTATGAAAAGAAAAGGAAATATTTACTGAAAATAAATCATTTCTGAATAATAAAACAAATATTTACTGAAATAAATAACTACTGGACAACCATAAATATTTCTTATTAATTTTACACCATAACGTTTATATGTATTTATAGGTTTAGTATAGTGCTTTCATAAACTGAATATGTTTGGAATTATTGACAATGGTTTATGTTGATAAAATGTTGGCAAATTATTATTTGAGTTAATGTTGACAAATTATCACTAGTTAATTCATTAAATACATACTTGTGGAAAGACTGAATTGGTTTGTACAAATGAAAGGAATGTAGAAAACAACGGAACATTCTTTTCTTCAGAAAGAACAGTACAGAAACAAGACTTGACCAAAGGCGCGATTATATTTTATTTGATTTTAACCAGTTTCAGTCTTTATATATCTTCAGTTATAATCCCAAACTATCAAGAATGTCTGTCATCAAAGCGCACATCATAATGCAAAACATTTAGGTAAGCTAAGACCCAATTTGTAAAAAAATACCACCCCTTTACTAAAAACGTCTTTACAATGCAAATCCTTTATCTGTATGTTTGATCTGCATGCAAGCACGCCACCAGACCAGTTTTTGTTTTTCAATTTCACATTTGTAGGGAAACAGTTCCCATGTTGCAACTGACACTAGTGTGACGCTCTTTTGATGACAACTTCTGCTCTCTTGATGATTACCGGTCACTTTATATTAGGTGTCTTTACTATTAACTTTTTTTTTTTTTTTTTACAATTTGCATTTGCTAGAACATACTGTGTCCATAAAGACTTTTCTGTGAAGCTATTACAAAATGCACATTTGTTAAAGTCAATGCAGGACTCAAATAAACAGTGTATGAATATTACATTTCCTGTTTATATGAATAAAATAAAAATGTAAAAAAGTCAAACAAATGTTACTATTTTTTAAATCAAAAGTTGTATTTGTTAACATTAGTTATTGCACTGTGAAATAACGTGAACAAACAATGAGCAACTGTATTTATATTAACGAACATTAACTAAGATGAATAAAAGGTGTAAAAATGTACTGCTCACTGTGAGTTCATGTTACTGCATTAACTAATGTTAACAAATGAGACCTTATTGTAAAGTGTTACCCATATTTCCAACAGAAAAATACATAGGTATAACTAAGAGATGTACAACTTTTGAAATAAATTTCAAAATAAGCAGTTAAAGACATAAAAACTTATGTTCAAGATTAGTCGTGAAAGAATTCAAATAACTGTGCCATTTAAAGAGGGATGATCCTTCTACAGAAAACTGAGATACAAGTTGATTAAAGATTTACAGTAAAACTACAAATGAGTTACAAAATAGTAACCAATGGTCATGATAAGAAGACGGTCCACAATGTTGACTGTATCTGAAGCCCAGTAAATTAAATAAGTTCCTTGCTTTCATGAAAACAGGAGATTTAAAATGATTTTCATTTTGAAGCTAATGGGTCTAATAATGAACTGGTTTAAAAACTACTAATACACAACCGAATACATCAGAGTTACACAAATTCATTTTATTTTTAATAATCCGATCAATTAGAAATTGTTTTGTAAACTATAAACTTTTCACTTTTTACACTGTATAAGCCAAATAAAATCATTACACATGATGAAGATACATATATATGTATGTGTGTGTGTGTGTGTCCCACAATAAAAGCCATATTTTCCCACATGAGAGTTCAGAGTCCCAAGTAAAGACTTTGTTCGAAGGACATTATAATTTTACAATATACAAGTTTGTGAGATTGTTTACAAATTATATATATATATATATATATATATATATATAGATATATAGATAGATATAGATATATAGATAGATAGAGTCAAACCAAAATCTATTCAGACACTTTCAACATTTCTCACATCATCACAGGTTATTCGCTATAGTTTAGAAAATGGTAATAAAATATGACAAGAACTCAGAGTTATCAAATCAATTGATATTTCACTGTTTTTGGCCATTCTTCTGTTAGACTGTCTCACAAATGAATTAAGTTGAATAGCTCTCAGCTGTAAAATTAAGTCCACACAATTAGATAATACCAATTTAGGTCAACGAATTACCAAGCAATGCTTAATTTTGTTCAGTCTGTGGTGTAAAATCATTAGCAATTAAAGCAAAAACACTTAAGAAAAACATGGTCAGGTCAAAGTGTCTGAATTTTTGGTCCCGTATTTTTTTTTATCAATTTTACTGGTAGTTCACTGTATGAAGAATTTTTGGGATTAATATGTCACAGATTACTTTATTTTGCTATCCTCACTTACATACTAGAACTATAGTGTCCTGCACCCACTAGTAAAATATAAAAAATTATATCTAGTTTCTGAATAATTTTTGGTTTGACTGTGTATGTATGTGTGTGTATATATATATATATATATATATATATAAAATATATGTATGTATATATGTATGTATGTGTGTGTGTGTGTGTGTATGTATATGTATGTATGTATATAATTAAATAAATTGGTGGTTTAAACACCGCGTGCACTTGTATATATTACACTCACCTTGTCTTTGATGGATTTCTTTTCCAGAAAGCCTTCGTGATAACATGTTGGCAGCTGAGATCTCGCTCGTCTATCGCGATTTGTTGCTGCCATAACTTCAGAAGTTACACTCCCGCCAACTACAAACTTCTTATAAAACAATTCAGGTGTTTGAAAGAAGAAGCTTCACTGTCCACATGCACGTTTAATGCTTTATTAAACGGTCAGATAGCCTACATCACAGAGTTCAGGTGCTAAAGCTTTATAAAAAGTTAGTGACGAACAGGAACCCTGTGGACTAAAAATGACTATTTGAAGAGTTCTACGTGCTGTCATACTTAACTCCCACCCCCTTACCTGTACTCAGGTAAGTCAAGTTCGCTAAGTTGCCGGAAGGCACGAAAGTCCCGCCCATTGAGAAGAAACGTAAGGCCAGGCCACCTGTAGACAAAAAACCCATCACCGCAGGCAAGTAAACGAAACCATTCGAGGAAATACCAGAGATAAAAATACTATGCAAAAAAGATTTCCTTATAGCTAGTTTCCAATAAGGCATTACAAAAAACAGGTTACAATACTGTATCGTGGAATATATGTAGAGTATGTGCCATTACGTTTCAAAGAGAAAAACTCTGAACAACCTGATTCGGTAACACTTTATTTTAGTGTCCTTGTTACATGTACTTCCCATAGTAATAACAGTAAATGATGCATAATTACATGACACTAACCCTCAACCAAATCCTAATCCTACCCCTATTAAGTAGCCTACGTGTAGTTGCTTAATATTACTAAGTACTTAAATATATAATTACACTGTAACAACAACACTTTAAAATAAAGTGTAACCCCTGATTCATATCAGTACGAGATTATGATTACAGTATTTAAAATACATTTTACCAGTGTGCAATGTGTGCGTGTATCAGAGACAGTTGGAGGTTAGATTTAAAATAAAAAAGTCGTTGTCTTAAACATTTCAGGATTCGGCTGATGACATGATGATTGATGTTTTCTATTTTTCATATGCACTGGAATAATACGGCGTTCTTTGGCGACATCTAACGGTGAGAACATTTAACAGTGACACTACGTTCCATTCATACCGTAAACCCTATATTATCCACGCATTTTGCCCAAACAAACCATCTGTCCACTGCTGGGTCCCAGTCGACTGCTCATTTGACCGTGGTCCAGGGCCATTAGAAACTGTATCTAAACTGATATAACGTTAACCACAAAATGTTAAACAATCGCAGCCAATTTGCTTGTAATATTTCCGCGAATATGTCTTCCGTTGTAACAGCAATGCAAACCACATCCGTCCTCCTGTGCCACAAACACCGCTAATTTATAAAAGAGAGTAAATGACAAGGACGGGTAGGAAGGAGAAAGGGGAGGGGAATTAACATTAAAGCAACACTACACAAGGAAACCACACACTGCAGACACAGACACACACACAAGCCTTCATTTTATGTTTTTGAATAACAGCCTGGTGGCGAGTGTCCGCACAGAAGTGTTATATTAACACCGCTAAACTGAAGTGGCGGAAAGAAAGACATCACATCAGTCTGTGGAGCAGTTTCAAGTCAAAGCGTTTTCCGACGATTATCACGAAATGGGTGAGAATTAAAAAAAAAATAGTGATTTTTAATAAGCGGGTGAAATTAATAATTACTAGGCCGCGGGGTTGCGGAAAGGAGCGAGAACCGTTTCTCGACAAATTATCAGAGCGGTTTTGTTTTAATTTCTGGGGGGGAAAAAGCTTATCAGATGGAGATGGCAGCGGACAGTCGCTGATTCCCTGATGTGAGATTCGCTGTTTTGACCATTTTTTGGCCCACAATAAAAAGCATTTCCCCCCACATGAGAGTTCAGAGTCCCAATACTTTGTTCTAAGGACATTCTAATTTTACAATGTACACGTTTGTGAGATTATGTTTGAAAACTGTTTTAACTTAAGGACATTATAATGTAATTTTGTAAATAAAATATAAAATTTCCTTGTGAATTTTCTTTTAATACCTTGAATAAGGTTTAGATGATTCCAACCAATTAATAATGATTCTCGACGCATCCCTGCCTGTATGAATTCCTTATTTCTGTCTGTTGTTTGTCCCAGGCTCAGAGCCACCCTCGTCTCCTCAGGTTGTCGAAGAAGGAGCGGATGAAGAGGATGAGGAGTTAAGTGGGGCTGAAGATGCTGACCTGAGGGCTTCCTCTGGGAGGGGTTCCCTCCTGACCAGGAGAGGCATCACACTAAGAGTCCTCTTAAAGGATGGTCTTGTGGAGCCTGGAGATGGCGTTCTGTCCATACACTACCTGGTACTGTCCAGAAACTTCATCATAAGGGCTATTACCACTTATACCTTTTATCGTTAAAGAAATAGTTCACCAATAAATGAAAACGGTAGCATTTATTCACCCTTCCAGACCTGTCAAAACATGGAAAAGTGTATTAAAAAAAAGCCTGTGGCACCTACAAGATTAAAAATGATCTAGCAGAATGTCCTAGTTAGCTCCTTTCTTTTATTCCATATAATGAAAGTGAATGGTGACTGTCATGAGGGTGAAAAAATAATGACAGAATTTTTGGTGACATGTTTTCAGAATTTTTCATTTGTGGGTGTACTATCCCTTTAATACTTCTCTGGTCAGGTGCAATTACTCTGTCTCCGTCTATGTCTCGTTAGGGTAAAAAGTTTGTTGGAGATCTGTTGAATGATGGGAAGATCCGTTGGGTGGAGACCGGGCAGATCTTTAACTCTCCAAGCGCCTGGGCAACACACTGCAAGCGCCTGGTGAACCCGGCCAAGAAGTCTGGCTGCGGCTGGGCTTCGGTGCGGTATCGTGGACAGAAACTGGTCCAGTACAAAACCACCTGGCTGCACAAATACCAACCCAGTGCCGACATGGTGAGCAATGGAGGGAAATTTATTAAGAGCTTGCAACATGTAAACAATAGTAAACAAGAATTTAAAAGGGGATAAATGATGAACAATTACTGTGCAACCAGCAGTTTGTGTATTATTTGATTTGTTTACCTCAGAGCTTGATAAGTGAAGGAGAGGATGATGAGATGGGAGATGATGACGAAGAGGAAGGGAAAACGGCCATGCCAGTAGAGGACAAGAATAAAAAGTCCAAACCTGAGCTGCACGGTATGATGTTATCTACCTAAACATTACATAGAAAAAACTTCACCCAGTCGCCCTGATTCCTCATAAAAACATGGCACCTGAGGGGTGATGACTTGATCTGTTTAAAGTTGCAGCTTAGTAAGCATAAGTTATTTCATGTTCCCCCCAGACATTAGCCTGATGCAGAGGAGAGAAAGAGAGAGAGTTCCAATTAGGTATTGCACTCTTGGCACCAGAGATGCTACAAGGTAATTATTATATTGTGAAATATATTTGAACCACATATTATGTCCCCAAGCTTCCGGTTTGTTCAGTTCTGAGTTTAGAGGCAGAAAAACACTGATGAAAAAGTCTAAGACGACCGCATTGTAGTGCATTATGGAAATTATGCTCTCTAACAAACACTACCGTTCAAAAGCATGGGGTCGATAAGATTTTTTAAAGAAATTAATTCAGCATTAAATTGTTCAGAAATGACAGACATTTATATTTGAAATAAAACAAGTACATTTTCAATGAATGTTTTACTTTACAACTTTATATTTATAAGAGCATCCTAGTTTCCACAAAAATATTAAGCAGCACAACCATTATCAACATTGATAATAATAAGAAATGTTTCATGAGCACCAAATCAGCATATTAGAATGATTTCTGAAGGATCATGTGACTCTGAAGACTTGGAGTAATGATGATGAAAATTCAGCTTTGCCATCACAGGAATAAATTACATTTCAAAATATATTAAAATAGAAAATATTTATATAATAAATGCAGCCTTGGCAAGCATAAGACGCTTTCTTCAAAAACATTCAAAATACCTACTGACCCCAAACTTTTGAACGACAGTGTACCTGAATGTTCCTGTGTTTGTCTTCGCAGGGATCCACACACTCTCGTAGAGCTCTCCGCTTTTTCTGCGATCAACCGCTTCCAGCCTTTTAATGTAGCCGTTTCCAGCAATGTTCTGCTGCTGATGGTATAAAGTGCTCATGGATTTTTTAAATCAAGTCAATACTGATGATATGAAAATTAGTTTTAAGAGTTGAAGGCAATATATACCACTTACCCACCTCTATTCTTAGGATTTCCACTGTCACCTGACCACAAGTGAGGTGGTGGGGTATTTAGGGGGCCGATGGGACACTAACACACAATGTAAGTGTAAACATTTTTGTAACTACTGTAATAGCAAATTGGAGGTTAGAAACACTCAAAATTGACATTTCATGTTCATCAGTGCTTACGGTCTTGCGGGCGTTCCCATGCCGTACCCGCTTGGCTGATAAAGACGCTGCCCCAGCCGTCGAAGAAGAGGTTAGTCTGCAAAACTATTGTGTTGGCTGTAAAAACATAGAAATGTACCATAGTCTCCATCAATTTACCTTTTGAACTGTTTGAACTATGCAGATTTGTCAAAATCTCTTCATGCGCGGGCTATCATTGGTGGGATGGTATCACAGTCACCCCCGAGGTCCCGCCCTTCCCTCTCTACAGGACATCGATTCACAGATGGATCACCAGCTCCGCCTACAAGGCAGCAGTAACGGTTTCCAGCCCTGTCTGGGGATTATCTGTGGTGCGTGATGGATTTAACAGATGATCACTGTGCAACACAAACCGTCTTATTAAATGATCAGTGATAAGTCTTTTCTTTCCTTTGTCTCATCACTTATAGGACCCTATTATCATGGCAACCAAGGTGTGGCCTCCACCATCACACCATTCTGGGTAGTTCCCCCTCCTGAGGTAACTGTTCTTATAATTGCCAATAATTGTTTGCTAAACTAGTAGTTTACTTGATTACACTTATAAGGTGTCCGTGTTACAGTGCAATTACACATTAAAGTACATGTACTTAGGGTTAAGATTAGAGTGTGGTTTAGGGTTAGTTGCATGTAGTTATACACAATTTATAGTAAGTACATATAACGCAACAAGGACACTGTAAAGTGTTATCGCTTAATCTAATTTTCCCCTTCCATTTAGCAACGACCCAATGATTACGGCATCCCAGTGGCGGTAGAGGTCACATACGTGCAAGACAACTTCCTCACTACAGACGTGCTCAATGAGATGGTATGATTACAACTAGCATGTTATATTTAAGCAACAACATCCATCTTGGGAAAACAGGAATTTTATTCCCTTCTACAGTTCAGTATGCCTCAGAAGTCATCTTTTTGAAGCGAATCACTCACTGGTTGTCTTTTCCTGCAGTTCTAGATAACACCTCACTCTAGATTAGATTAAACCAACATCTAAACTACATCCTGTAGAAAGTCTTTTGATAAGATAAGATCTATTCGTTTCTTATTTTTATATCTTTCTTTGTAGATGCTGTTGGTGGAGTTTTATCGGTCTGCTCCTGACCTGGTGCAGTTCAGTCAGATGTGGAGTCCTAATACCTCAATACTCGACAAAATCAAGGTCAGCCATAACTTCTCTCCCTCATACATACACTAAACAAACAAAGCACAATCAATTTCATGATTTACAATTACATCATTAAGATTATTCTTAAAGGTGCCACTAGTGTCAGGATTGCAAATATAATTCAAACAGGTTTACTGAACACTCACTCAAAATATAGATGCAAACTCACATTATTGGATGAGCCAATGTCGGACTGGTCGGGATGCTCAAACAGTTATGCTTTAAAAGCACCGAAATCAGACTGGTATGATTTCAGTCAGACTAAAGTTTTTTCATGAAACTTTAAAAATAAATTATTGCTTTAATCGGACTGAAATAAAACTTTTAAAGTGCATGTACAGACTTAACGGTGTACACTTTTAAGAGAAATCAACCTATAAATGTTTTTAAAGTTGTCTTTGCATATTATGCTAGAATGGAAGGCTATTTTAACATCCAAAAAATGGCCTTTAAAGCAACACCAAAGATTATTTCGTACCTTAAAATAATGTTTCCAAAATCGGCACTTCTGCATTTGCGACCCTCTATCGCTATAACCGCACTATGCAAGTTTCCCAGATCGGGTAGCGGATCTGTAGTTCGAATGAAACATAAGAAACTACAAATTTGACTTGCTTTACGGCAAGCGTTACAATAGCAAAAAAATAGCAAGCAATGTCATTATTTTGTTTTTCTTCGTTTCTGATGTCGCAATACATCATACTTTCATAAAATCAAGCAACATACTCTACCTTGTCTGTGGACATCGTTATTTCCAAAGCCGGTGCTGGATAAACAAATAGCGTGCGTGCGACAATAGGCTAAATTATTTACGACAAATAATGGACAATTCCGCTTCCAACCTGTAGGGGGACCGAAGAGGAAAAACTGTTTTGGTTTTGCTTTAAAACATTATCATTTGCATAATTCAGTGCCATTAACAATAATCTCACAGCAAAGAATAATTATATGTCTGACTAGCAATGTTTAAAGAAACGCTTTTCTCTTTCTCAGGCTTCTCTGTGTGGCCACGCACCCAAAGACCAGGCGTATGCACAGATCCTGGAGCATGTGTACAACCAACTGCGCAACACACAGTGACCAGAGTGGTTTATGTCTGTGCATTTGTGTTAAGCTGTAGAACTGTTGACCTGGGACCTCTTGCCCTGTGCATTACCGTCTGTGCACTGTTACACTGTATATGAAATGCCTTCATGGAGGATATATCATATATGCTTCCGTCCAAACTGTTGCCTTTAGGACTGTTAGGTCTGTATCACTGGCTGTGGTTTATGCGTTTCTGCCATATCTGTGCTGTGAAACTTGTCTTCCTGTGTGCTAGGAATGTCTGGTCAGTAGTTAGGAAAGAGAAAATGGGTAATTGAGTTCTTTCTCTTTCTTTTGACTAGTATTTATCTGTTTGTGTGGTTAGATTTGTGCCATGTTGACTACGCAATATGGGAACAATGCCTTTTACCTGCTGAATACCTTAAAATATACACTGGAACAAATGAAATGTGCCGATTCCATTTCCTTCTGACTTAACCTCATGTTTTTTCTTACCGTATAATTAAAGAAACAGTTCATACTCATACAAGTGAAACAGATTGAGTACTTTCTTGAATTTATTTACTTAAAGACGAGTGGACACAATAAGATACAAATATTTAGAGTTCGGAATACTTAAGAATAACAATATAATGCAGTTAAATCTGAGACATACAAGGGGAGACTTTAAAACTAAAACATACATCAGCCTGCTATTAAGCTAACATGCAAAAATCATTAATAAAAAAGGTTGAATGGTTTTGTATGTATATAAAAAACAATATAATACTAAAAAGAGTAGAGCCAGGATGATTTATTTTCATAAAATCATTCTGGTACCCTCATTCCATTAGACAGAAATAACCCACTTGCTGTTTTCTTAAACTTGTAGTGTTGCAAAGGCACATTTGTACTCATGCTTGTACATCTGGTCACAGCTCATGCCAAATACTGGAACCAACAAGCCCTTCGTAAATAATGAAAGAGGACAGACATAGAAACTACATATTAGATCGACAATCATATTTAATATTTTGTTTGGTGTTCTAGATTGATTCATGCCATCGAAAAGGCACTAAAACCCTTTTTTCACATTGAAACGGTCACCATAGCCTGTCTGATTCAGCACATCTACAATAGAATGTTACGGTGAGCAAAACAAACCGTGGACAAAACATGTAAACAGACACTGGGAGGAAAAGGTCACAGAGGTGCTCTGTGCAGACAGGACATGGAGTCGGGGTGGAGGGACAGATGTTGGTATGTTCAGAACCACCAAGATGGTGTGTAGGTCCATGATTTTATGAAGTGCAGTATGTGAAATGAAAAAAAAAAAATGAAAAAACAACATCCTAAGAACTAGGGAACACGAGTAAAATAGATAAACTAGATCTGCAACCACTTTTAAAGCTATAATAATACTTTAAAAGTGATGGGTGAGAGCAAGAGATGTAGCACCATCCCTTCATTTCTGAAGATGAGAAGAAGTATTTGTTAATAAAGAAATTCTGTGTAAATTAAATTTAATACGGGGCTTATGAGCCAACATCCACCCTAAACACACCCAGATATACACACCTGAAATAATGGGACACTGCCAGCAGCATCAGTTGTATTGAATACCGTAAACTGACTTCAAAAGAGGAGAAAGAGAGAGGAAGACTCTATAATTCAGGCTGCCAGAAGAAGACATTTCTATTTAAATAACTATTTGGCTGTGTTTCCTTCAGAAAACAGTACGCAAATTGTTTATTTGCCGCCCTCTGGGTTAAAAGTTGTAAAAGGGGAAGCATAGTGTTTCATACTTTAAAAACGGTTGTAGTGCAGTAAAACCCTCTCCACCTGACTAAACACATCCATTAAGTGTTTTAGCTCACCTTTATGATGAGATCCAAGGTGCAATTCAGCGTCTAATTTATTTTATCTTGTAAAAAATATACATGAAAAATATTAGATGACGAAAAGCTATGTTAAAATTATGGAGCATAGAAAAGGGCTGATTTCTCTCAACAGGTCTGTGGCTCAGGATTGCTGCACATTGGGACATTTCACACACAGCCCCAGTGCTAATGTGTCGTTACAGATACAAAGGCGGTTTCTCCTTAATCTGAGGCAGGTCAATGTCGCAGCCTGACCAGCAGGGGGCGGTAAGGGGACCAGTTGAGTCAAAATGCAACTTTTCACAATCCAACAGTTGAGAATTTGTATGTAGATAAAGAATTTGTACGTAGGCAAGTAGATAAAGACTAGCCTGTCTACTCTTTAAAAACATGAAAATTGTATCACAGGGATATCATGATCTGTATTCATTTCTTTTCAGTTAATTCAGCACAAACATTATGAAACATTTTTAAAAGACTTGGACGATGAAGTGAGTTAGAGTGTCTGAAGTTTTAGCTTAAGGACCAAGTTATACCATCCGTACGTCAGTCAACTGGTCAGTAAGTCAGTCAGTCCTGGAATGTGAAAGGTCGTCATTTCCCAAAGTTCCCTCCTTCAAAAATAAATCAATGTGTAAAAGTGCCAGAGTACAGGTACATTTGGATCAACGGCAACAATGCGGTGAGGATGAAGACCAAGATGATTTCAACTGGCTCCTTTCTCCCTACCTCACTTCCCTCCAGCTTTCTCCCTTTCACTTTTTTATTGCTCTTTCTCTCTCTCCCCCTCTTTTCCGTGACAGAGGTCACTTAGTGTGGCAGAGGAACGATCACCTCCACGTAGTTGAGAGGGAAGAATCCGGATTGGCCACGCAGCATGCCTTCATACCAGTTTTCATCGATCTGATTGGTCAGATTGATGATGTCACCCTCGTGGAAGCCCAACTCGCCTTCGTTCTCCGGATCAAAGTCATAGAGCGCTTTACAGCATGGCTGCTCCGCTGCTGAGAGGACAGATGGAGAGATTTAATGACAATGGGATATTAAGGAGGGATTTGGGGAATGAGGGATATTAGTTTATGGCAGTAATCTGACATTCTAGACAAAAACATAAGATAAAGTATAGAGTCCTAAAGAAATTATTTTCTCTCGTTCAGGTTGTGTATAAATACCCAAAAATATTTTAAGGGAATTTACATGATTTAAAAAAATATATTTTTTTAATTTCTATTTTGAAAAACGTACAAAAAAAATAATTAAACTTTCATTTTTAATGAAAAGCATTAAAGAACAAATAAAATGTTTAAACACTAAACATTTTAAACACTTTCATACTTTATAGCAGGACTTGTTTCGATAATTGAAATAAAGATGAAATAAAATAAAATATAAATATTAGATTGATGAAAACTTGAAACAGTTTTTGTACCAACAGTTAGCCTTGGCAAGATGAAGTTGAAGTAATACATTTTATAAAACTACAATACAATTAAAGCTAAAAAGCAAAAAGTAATAAAAAAAGATAAAAGCACATAACAACATTATTAAAACAAACTAAAATTAAAATAAATACTGACCAGCAAATACCAGTTCATTAAAAATATGAATAAATACTACTAAAATAACACTGCTTGAGTAAATTAAGAAGTTTTTCAGTTTCCTGCCAAAGAAACGTTTCCCAGTCCAGTCTGTCAAACCAAAGTCAAGCCCTCAGTGAGCAGTGCCGATATATGTGTAGGGCCCTATAAAATCCGTTTTATTTTTTCCCAAATTCCGTTTTATATTTTCCCAAATTCCGTTTTTTCCGTTTTAATTTTTGCAAATTCCGTTTTTTCCGTTTAAATTTTTGGGAATTCAGTTTTTTTTTTACCCTTTACTGTTATTTTTGTCGTAAAAAGAGTGTTTTTAATGTTAATGATTAAAATGTACACAAATAAAATAGGAATGACCCTAAATTTATTGAGGTAACAAACAAAATTCTCATTTTAAGAGGTGTTAAATATGGTTTGGTTTGTTTACATTAGTGAATGTATTAGGCTACTAACATGAACCACGAGCAATACATTTGTTACTGTATTTATTAATCTTTGTTAATCTTAGTTAACCCTAACCCTGTATTTTTATTATGTTACTTCACACAGTGCATTAAGCTAACTAATGTTAACAAATACAACTTTTCATTTAAATAATGTAGGCTACTAAATGGTGAAATTAACATTAATAAAGATTAATAAATGCTGTAGAAGTGCAGTTTATTAATAGTTAATGAGTTTAATAAATGGAACCTTATTGTAAAGTGTTACCGATTTTGTTATACACCGAACCGATTCAGTGTTGGACAGATCAGTTGTTTTAACTATTCATTAAAATGAATCGGTTCAAAGGAGTCATTAGTTCGCGAATCGGACGTATCATTAGCAGACTTGTGCGCGTTGTGTGATTATCCCGGCAGTTAGGATATCGCACAAGATTTGTCAACACAGTAAACATTTAATTATTGGATAGGTTTTGTTTAGTTTATTGAAAGTGTTTTTATGTCAGCTGAATGGGCGAAACGCTTTTCAGAGAAGAAGGCAAGGTAAAAAGTTTTTTTTGCACAATTCACACACAGCGGTAGCCTAATTCAGGAAAAAAATATCCGAATGCTCCACGTGAAACTTCGTTCTTCCGATCTTTTACCATTGTGTCAATTCTCAATTGATTTAGCTTAATAAGCGCGAGGGAGTGAGAGAGAGCAAGACAGTTTGAAGATGCGCGCGCGACCGGGCCTCTCTCTCTGCTCGTTCTTTCAGTAATATGCGATTTTCCTCAGACATACGTTTTTCTCCCACACGAAAACAGAATTTTATTCCAAATATGTAAAATTCCGCGAAATTCCGTGTTGACACTAGATTCCGCGTTAATTTGCCAATTCCGCGATTCCGTCCGCGATTCCGTGATCGCGGAAATTATAGGGCCCTATATGTGTTAGTTTAACACACAGTTTTAATCCCACTACAACCGTCTGGGTTAGGACAAGATGCTCCGTGTTAGTGAGGGGTCGGGTGGCAAAGCCTGGGTCTGTGGTCATGTGACAGGAGACCTTCAGTTTCAGTCTGTACTGTAGCAGGGGCTCACTCTGTTAGGTGGAGCAGCACTTTGTGGTTGAGGCCAACATACATGCGCACACTTTACACACACACACAAACACAGAGACAGCTGTACAGTCTTTTCTTACACACATACACACCTCTTTCCTGTCAAGCACACATCCCCATACAAGACACTATGTAACCTGTAGTTTGCTGTATGTCAGTGCAATAAACTATCAACTAATGGAGAGCTGAACTTTGCACGATTCAGACAAATACTTCCCTTCATAAAATCATATTTTCATAGGTATGGGGAAAAATCTACTGTAGATGTAAATAATCTAAGTAAATTAGAGGAACTTGTTATCATCGCCGATGGTGGTATTACAGAAGGAAAATTTGTTTTATTTAAATTTGTTTTATAAAATTTGTATATTTGCTTGCCACTTGCTGTTGTAATGTGCGCCTTTTTGTAGTTGTGCCACGTCTTAACTTCCTCCAAACGTTCCTATTCTGTTCTACTTCATACAATTAGATAACGGAAATCTAACTGTGAAAAAAAATTACATTTATACAAATATATCCCATTCTTTTGATTCTTATTAATTAGAAGACTCGTTAGAAAATGTGCAGTTTTGCTCATTTCTCCTTCCTCATTTTTTTTCTCCACCACAAACACACGAACACATACACTTTCCCATGCAAACATACAGAATCACACACTCTCTGACTCACGCAATCTGGGTTTCCATGTGGATATTCTGCCAAACTGGTGGAATGGCTCTGATGACGCAATGGGAAGAGAACACAGAACAGGGTCACTGGCTGACGAAGAGAGCAGCTGACAGCTGTCCATTTGGCCTGTCTATCCCGACACACGCACAGGCGGTCTCATCACACCCTGCCACGGGGCAGCAACCGCACAAAGCACAATGTGCCTTTCTCTCACTAGTCCAAAGCATTTCCTCAATGTAATGAAGATCATCTATCCTCATTCAAGAATAGCTCAATTCCTCACGTTATTCTGGCTACATAATAGGGCAAATGGGCATTTTATGACTTGTTTTCTGAAGCAGGTCAAATGTCTGGTCTTACCTGTATTGCGCATGGGTGGAGCAGATGTTGGGGTGAAGCCACCGTTCGACTGTTCGCTGGGGTCTCCAAAGTCAATTACAGGCTTGGGCTTGGGCATATACTCTTTACGAGGACGTGACTGAGCATCTTTCATCCTGGGCGGTTAAACAAGAGTCATTTATTGCCTCTTTTGACAGAATCAAGAACAAACACACATGCTGTGAAAGGAGGACACATGCTCACGTACACACCTGTCTCTGAGTTTGTCAGAAAGTTCGTCCAGGATTTGAACAGCCTGTCTGTGGTACTGCAGCTGAGACTCAACCAGTGATGACAGCTGGCTCACCTGCTCAATCTGCACAGGAGCACACACACATAAAATATATAAAGATATGCACATCCACGCTTATGGTCACACTGGGCAACCACAACAACCTTCATTAAAAAATAGTCACAAATAGTTAATGAGTAATTCCTGAGGCCTTGAGTTCACACGGGTCTCACTAGACTGCTGAATTTATACTGGGAGCTCTGCTAGCAGTTCACACTAAACGTTTACTATAATTTAAAACTGTACCATACAACATCTTAAGTGTATTACTTTACATCTAGAGCCTGATGAGTTTAATATAGTCTTTCCATAGACTCCACTAGCAAATGTTTATTCCCTTATAACGTTATTATAATATCGAACCAACAGATGGCGCTCTGACATCTCCATAAAACATTAGATAGAAGCTGAAGCCAAGCAGCAAGAGGATTTTTATTTTTTAGGCAGTTTTATTGGATTACCAGTCTTGACCCCACTCCACTGATGGGCTGGAGTCAAAAAAGGAAAGGAAATGTTCATCTTCGATACTGCTAATTCTAAAGTGTCAGTCTTTGCCAAAATTACTTAAGAGAGACAGCTGAGTTGGTATAAAATCAGTAAGGCAAGGTGTTACAGAAAAACACTGAATTATTCAGTGTTGCTAATAGGATTAGATCAATCCCCAAGACACCCAAAAGCACAAAAACACACTGAATGAAGCATCAAGCTGTCATTTGGTAAATCCTTACATCAGTTTCCAGAAGGTTGTACATGCTGATCTCAGCCACCTCCTTAGATTCATGAAACTTCTCCAGCGCCTGCCTGACCTCTTCATCTGGAATTTTCCCTTGACGTTTCTTCTTATAGTCAAAATCTAGCCTGCGTCCTTCAAGTTTTTTCAAATGGTGCTGAGAAAGAGGGAAACACTTTCAATATAACTGGTGTGGAACCAGACCACATTAAAACATAGAAAAGGAAATGAACTCTAAATATAAAATCTATTCTTCAAGAAGCAAAAAGAGGATTTTACTGTACAGTTCTTCATAAATACAATCTTTATTTCTTGTAAATAGTCTAGCACATTTTATCTGCTAAATCAGAAAAGAAATTGCCAAAATTGTATCTTTAGGGGTACAACAGCTTGTCACTGGGGCAGGGACAACGTTGTACCTTATCTACCACTAAAAGGTGCATATTATTACCTTAGTACATACCCTTAAGGTACAACTATGATTCTTTCAGGGGTACTGCTCCAGTGACAAGCTGTTGTACCCCCCTAAAGGTAACATTTTTGCAAATTTCTTTCTGAGAGTGTAGGTGTCACATAAAAACATTTTCAGTTATATACTGTAGGTATCTCTATATGCGTGTGAGACACAGAGTGAAAGCAAACCTGTATCTCTCTTAGGTCCTTGTCACACAGGCCTTGTAAAGGGTCGATAAAATTCTGTTTAACATCAATGTCCAAAGAATCCTTCACCTCTGCTAGCCTCTTCATACTTTCACCGACATCAAATAAAGCACCACCTACAGACACAAATGTGGTTATTTTGTGCATTTGGTTAGCTGGAGAACAGCAAATGAAATGTGTGAAGTTTTAAAAGCAGCACTTATTTTGTAAACCCACCAAAGTTTGTTTCCTCTCCAAGTTCTCTGCCATACTTTGCCATGCATTCTCCCAGCAGCCCCTCGGCCTGTGGATAACCTGGGCTCTTCACCTGCCCTCTGATCTTAGACATAGTGTTTAACATAGATAGCTTTGCACGAGATGCTGTGTGAGACAGAAAGGCAACAACAGTGGCAACAACAGAGAAAGAGAAATAGAATGGAAAAGACACAGAGAAACGTTTTACAATAATGATCAATTGTGTGCATGTTTTGTCAGAAAAAACAAACTTACAAACTTTAGACAGCAAGCTAAATAAAAGCTCCAGAGATGTCTTTGGTCTTACCTGGATTGGGCTGCAGGTACTCTGATGTCTTAGAGATGACTTCTACCACAGCTTTATTTGTCACATCTACTTTCTACAGAAACACAGAGGGGAGGTCAATGCACAGAGAACACGTATACAAGCAACACTACAAGCAAAACACAATAACCAACACAGAATAAAAAGACAAAATGTCTTTTTTCTAACATGTAACAATAAGAACAGAGTCTAATTAATCAACGTCTAAAACTAAATCAAATTACACGACACTGGAATGTTTCAGATTCTTGATTCTGATCGCAGCATCGTGGTGAAAATTTTTTGTATAACAATGCTAAACTATAGCTATGTTTGAAAGTTATCTAAGGCAATCAATCTCCTTGACTGTGCTACTTTAATGGCTTTTGTAGCACTGAAGTCTCTTCTCACATAATAAGGCCATTTCAACAAATCAATATTTCAAGTTCAAGTTTCAAGTAATATTCAGCTGGTCATTATTTCAAAATAAACCCCTTCAGGATGATACATGTCATCAGGCTTATTTTGCAATGTTGACCAGCAGACTATACTTTATGCCTTATTGCCTTCCTAATCAAGGGAGTATCTGTATTGAATTTCCCTACATAAGATCTATCAGACTACTGTTCTTCAAGTCATCTTTATTTGTGTGTATTCTATTAAATCATCTACTAAAACATGTAATTACAGAGGAACTGAATGAAGAGGCATCTGTCAAATCTGTGAAGACAGAGTTTAGTGTTAGAACAAAATTAAATGTATATTATTGAGCAATATTTTAAGGAGACCTCTGATGACATCATTCATGTTTAAAGGATTGGATTATTAAAATAAGATTTTAGCCAAATACACTGCAGTGAATAAATATGTCAGATAACTATAAAAACATAGGCTACAATCAGTGTTGGGGGTAACTCATTACAAGTAACTTGAGTTACGTAATCAGATTACTTTTTCAAGTAACTAGTAAAGTAATGCATTACTTTTTCAATTTGCAATAAAATATCTAAGTTACTTTTCCAAATAAGTAACGCTAGTTACTTTTTCACATTTATTGACTGACAGCTCTCCTGTCCCCATGTTGAGAGAAACAAAGTGAGGTGGTGGTGTGTGCGCTGTGTAAACATGATGGTTATTGTAGTTCTAGAGTAAATGTGAACTTACTCATCTCACTGCTTAAAATAAATAAAAACAGTAAAATGCATTCTCAGAACTTTACTCAACTTTTATAATTAACTATTAAATTACACAAATATACTTTGTGAATTTAATCTCACTTTATTAATGTCTTTGCTGCTGACCTTCAATGATCTAATTCAACCATACTAATAAGCAAAAATTACTTTATAAGATTTAGAAATAAGAGTGTTGAACTTCCTTCTCCTGTATATTATTGTTCTTTAATCCAGAACAGCAGCGCAGCTGAAAGGTTAGTTTGAGCGGCACCCTTTATTGTACAAGCGTAAATATTTCCTTCAGCCTGAGGGTTATTCAGTTCACTTTTGGTGTGAAAGGGCCTTAACATTTGCCAAAAATATAACTTTTTTGTTGGTCTTGTTATTAAAAAAACAAAAAAGCAAGCCCAGCCCAGGTGAGAAGAAAAAGTAACGTAAAAGTAATGTAACACATTACTTTTCATAAAAAGTAACTAAGTAATGCAATTAGTTACTTTTTGGGGGAGTAACGCAATATTGTAATGCATTACTTTTAAAAGTAACTTTCCCCAACACTGCCTACAATCATGGATCACTACAGCCACACCACTTTCACTTTGAAAATAAAAGAAACTTTCCACAAAAACACAGGTAGTGTAGAAAATCTCATTGATGGATGTGTGGGACAGAGGTCAAGCCTTTGAATCACTTTATGTGTTTAAATCTATGTTTTTAGAAAGACTATTGGCAGCTGTGTGGGTAAATTCTCTCCACTTACTCTCTCCAGGTCCTTGAACTCCTCGTCCAGTTTAGTTCCCTCAGCACCACCAACCTTCTCACTCACCATCTGACACAAACAGAGAGAGAAGCCCTTTTAAACCAGTATGACTATATAAAGGTTAGAACTTGAATAATTCTGGATAAATTGAGAATACATTTTTTTCCCACGATTTTGAACAGACAACTAAAAAACATAACATGGAATTTACTAGAGGTTCTAACAGAATGTTAATTGCTGCAGTCTATTTAAAATGTTTAATCAATTGGAATGCATTTTTTTTTAAAATCAGTTTGAATTAATGATTCAATGACTCATTTATAAATACTTCACTTATTTCATTACGTGATGAATCAGCATTTTTAAACATTGATGCAAAAAATACTTTTCAAGTTAAATAAAATAATATATTTTTATCTTCAGAGTTTTTGCATAGTGTCTAAACTGTTTGCATGAAGCATTGTAAAGTCATATTTTAATCAGTGTTTTCTTAGCTTCTAACAGGCATAGCTAGCATGTGTCAAAGCTATTGTGTTAGGCTAGCACAGTTTTATCATGGCTTTCACTGTAAGGAGTAGGGACAGTTGCCCTCCAGGAGCAGGATTGGACACGCCTGCACTAGATGTTTTGCCAGATGTTTAAAAAACATGTTTCAAATAATTTATAAGCCTTTTTAACTAGTGAGGACCAGTAAAATGTCCTCATTAGTCAGTTGTCATAATATTTCACTACATAAGTGAGGACATTTGACCCTCACAAGTATAGCAACCAACAGAAGTTACGGTGGCCGACAGTAAAATATGTCGTCGTCTGAGACAGCAGATAGTAGCCAGTTAAGAAATTAGGTTTCTTTACAAAGATAAATTAAGAGATTAGGTTTACTTAATTATTCAGTAAAAATAAAAAAATAAAAAATTTTAATTTAATAAAAAATTTAAATTAGCCCATGATTTACTCACCCTGAAGCCATCCTAGGTGTATATGACATTCTTCTTTCAGACGAATGAAATCGGAGTTATATTAAAAAATGTCCTGGCTATTTCAAGCTTAATAATGGGAGTGAATAGGCCTATGTCACGAAAAAATTGAAGACCGGAAGTACGTCTTTTAGTAGTGATATGGCTCTTCCGGTTAGCTTTTTACAATGGTGGAGTCCGATAGATACCGCTGGACCAAATCTCTCCGCAACCTGCCTGAAGTCACATATGACGATGTGGTTCGGATGGTAAATGAAACTCTCAAGTGGAAACGTCAAAACTGAGGAAAGGGTAGGCTACACTACAACAACAGCTGCGGGTGTAGCCTGCTATTGTTGTTATAGCTCTAGCCGTTGGCCAGTAGGTAAACGTTTCTATGGTAACAGCGAGTTGGACCAATCAGCAGACGTTGCTGCTACTCTTAGGATTGTGGGTAGTGTAGTTTTTTTTCCATAAGATCGTGGATAAAACATGTTTTTCTTAAAACAAGGTTGATTTCATATGAACCAAGCGTGCCGCAAAAGCCCTGAAAAGTGAAGCCAAAACGTCTCGATCGCCCCCCGGTGACTGGTCCTAGTATAGGTCATAAGCCCCGCCTCCCCGTGTTATTCAATGGGACGTGAGACCAACTAAACAATTAAATTACACTTCAAATATCTTTTTTCCAAAGGTGGTTTCTTTCATTTGCTGTCGTTTTTATCACGCTGATGTAAGTTCAAGTGTCTGTTTCAAAAATAAGTTGTTTTTTAGTTAGTTACGTGATGCGGTGGTGTAATGTCATGATTGACAGCTGTGATTGACAGGTTCTCTGAGCGAAGTAGTCACTGAAGCACCAACGGACATTTTTTCGGGATCTTCGGAGGACTGAGGAGATTGTATTTACTTTATTTTAACAAGCCTCTTGTCGTACTGCAATCAATTTTTAAAAAAGTGTGCAGAATCCACTCTCCCTGAGTGCATTCTGCGAGAGTGAGGGCGGAGCGTTGATTTCGCGGCTTTACTTCCTGCTCACGACTGCGCAGGTCTGGTCCCGAGATCGCTACTGCGCAGACTCAAGTTCCAATATGTCAGCGCCATATCGGGACTCTGGCGGCTTCAGTTCTCGTCAATGGAAGAGAGCGAAGGGGCGTCGTCCATCTTTTTTTACAGTCTATGATATGAACTTATAGCTTCTACAGGAGCAAAAACCTTCGTTTCACAACCTCATAGCTCGTGGTCAGTCTACCTCGGATGGTTTAGACATTATGGCTGATAATCTAAATCCTTATCGAGAAATACTGTTGACCAGAAGTTCTGAATCCCTACTCCGCGTTCCGGAAGCAGGAAGTGTGACATAGGCCTATGGGTATTTTTTTTGGAAGTCCATCAAAGCGCTTCCGTCCATGATAAAAGTGCACACGGCTCTGGCGGGTTAATAAAGGCCTTCTGAAGTGAAGCGATGTGTTTGTGTAAGAAAAATATCCATAGGCTATTTAAAACTTTATCGACTAAAATAACTAGCAGTTGGCAGACGGCTGTACGCATCGGTTTACGGCGAAAGACTAACCCTTGAACTTGATCAGAGCCCGTCTACGGAGAGCCTTGGCACTTCCTATTAGCCCCATTTTATCGATCTTAGTTGCAGTTCCATTAGAATTCCACTGGAGGTGATCGCGGGCGAGTGCAGACTGAATGGGAGTCTATGGGGCTAGACGGCTAAATGTGTCTCTTTCACCCAATTGCCGTTGAGAAATCTCAGATTTTATTGTAGGTTTTGCAAGTTCAACATGGGTTATAAGTCTAAAGTTGAATGAACGAGTACTTATGTCCTTTCGATTTCTTACAGGTTGAGTTGTTGTTGCCCATAACACGCTAGCATTCTGCTAATGAACGCTGATTGGTCAGTGAAGGACTGATTACGACCAGAGATACCGCTTGATGGCATCGTGGCATCCGAAGCGGGACCAGAAACAAACAAAACAAAAACTCTTCTAGCACGTGTGTTTACCTGTGTCAGCTGTGTTGTCGATGCCTCGAGAGAAAAGAAAGTGCAGAGCGCGAAAGCACCAAAGCAACTGAAGGATTGCCGTAAAGCAGTATCTCTGGTCGTACGATGTGTATGACGTCATTGACATTTTAAAAGACTTTTTAAAGCAAATAAGTGACTCTAAAAAATCTAACACCCAGCAATGTGTAATTTCTTTGCATCTCCTTTCGAATACAACATTCAAATTACTAGACAAAAAATTATATCCTGAGAAAAGTGGATTTTGATGGGTATTTCGCCATAGACCTCCATTCATTCTGCACTCACCTGCGAGCGCCCCCGCATGGACAGAGACGTGTTACTGCAGTCAGTCCAGAAACCGGAAGTAAGCAGAGAGTGCCAATTCTCTTCCTATTAGACATTCTCTGACTTGATGCACAACGTAATGGCAAACGCGGTTGCCCAGCCCTGTTTGTTTGAACCGCGAGAGGCATCAAAAGCCCTATTCGGACGGGACTAGTTTAACATGGAGAGGTGGTGTAAAGTAGGGCTGTCACTTTACGTTCGAAAATCGATTGCACAATCGATCGGACCAACCAACGCAAGTTTCGAAAACCAAAATAAGGAATCGATTTTAACGGTCTTCTCTCGGAGCGCGTCCAGCTCGTCACGATACGCCCGCAGCGAACGCGCGTCACACAGCAACTACAGGCTCTGACAAACACGCATAACAGCAAATTATACTTCTGCATAATGTTTCTCTTTTTACTACAAAACTGTGAATTATGCCGGTATGCAGACAGTCTCATGCATACAGATACAGATTCGGACTACGGTCTTCAATCGCCTATGTAGGCGAAATTTGTTTGACATTTCTAACCGTAAACACAGCCATGTTGAAGACTGCAGTAATGTTTTTCATTGATGTTATGGTAGTCCATTCTGCTTATTGTTTTTCGAGAATGTTGCACTCCTGTTTGTCATTGTGCACGAAACTTCACACCAATAAACCATCAGGAATATTTGCTGACTTGTGCGCATCTCAAGCGCCGTCTTTACATTCGTCCTAATGCCTGTTAGTTGTCCGTGGATTTGCCCATATTTGGCGTTTAAAATAGAAACGTCTTTAGACATGGAAAATCGATTTTACAATTGATTCAATGAACACTCATGTCTCAAAAATCGAACAGGATTTTTTCACAAAAGTGACAGCCCTAGTGTAAAGTAGTAATTACCAGAGCTTCTCTGTGATTTTAGTCCCGTCCGAATGTGCCATCTCAGTAATCATTACGGACAATGTCAGTAAAGATTACGGCGACTTTTACCTTCAGTAAAAAGGTCTGGAAAAATTACCTCAGGTAATACCAGAGAATGTCTAATAGGAAGAGAATTGGCACTCTCTGCTTACTTCCGGTTTCTGGACTGGCTGCAGTAACACGTCTCTGTCCATGCGGGGGCGCTCGCAGGCGAGTGCAGAATGAATGGAGGTCTATGGTGAAATACCCCTCAAAATCCACTTTTCTCAGGATATAATTTTTTGTCTAGTAATTTGAATGTTGTATTCGAAAGGAGATGCAAAGAAATTACACATTGCTGGGTGTTAGATTTTTTAGAGTCACTTATTTGCTTTAAAAAGTCTTAAAATGTCAATGACGTCACGTCATTAGCAGAATGCTAGCGTGTTATGGGCAACAACAACTCAACCTGTAAGAAATCGAAAAGAAATAAGTACTCGTTCATTCAACTTTCGACCTATAACCCATGTTGAACTTGCAAAACCTACAATAAAATCTGAGATTTCTCAACAGCAATTGGGTGAAAGAGACACATTTAGCCGTCTAGCCCCATAAACTCCCATTCAGTCTGCACTCGCCCGCGATCACCTCCAGTGGAATTCTAATGGAACTGCAACCAAGATCGATACAATGGGGCTAATAGGAAGTGCCAAGGCTCTCCGTAGACGGGCTCTGGTAATACTAATCCCGTGCGAATAGACCCGCTGTAATATGTACGTAAATATTTCGTCATTTCCTGTTTAAAAGTAGTTTTCCATGTTTTTTCAAGAATGGAGACGCTTGAAAAAGCATTCAGTTGCGTTCTAGACACTGGGACGAGTCTGTGTCAAAACTCGTCAGATCAGAAAGAAGATCGAAAGCAATTGTTACAGGCACGAAACATCTTTTAGCGTTAAGTAAGTGCCTATTGCCAACACAATCCAAACTAAAGTTAGGCTAATTAACACATCGTTCGACCGGACATAACTGTTTTATATATATAAATATAGGTTGTTTGTGCACGTGATATCAGGAAGCAACACACATGACGACACGACAGGAGGGAAACGGCGATACACAAATCGAGTTACTCCTCCCACTTCTGCTAGTTTTACAGAGATGAGATATCTTATCTTATGTGAATTGGCCATTAATATTACAGACGTCCTGTGGTAAAATTACATTACTCCATCTACCCTTGTAAAGTTAATCCCGTCCGAATAGGGCTTAAGCTTACGCTACTCCTACTTCCTACGTCATACATCGTCAAGTGTTACTCTTTTAGTCGACTTGCGTACAGCTGTCTGCAAGAAGCTAGTTATTTTAGTCGATAAAGTTTTAAATATGGATATTTTTCTTACATGAACGCATAGCTTCACTTCAGAAGGCCTTTATTAACCCGCCAGAGCCGTGTGGAGCACTTTTATCATGGATGGAAGCGCTTCGATGGACTTCCGAAAAAATAAACCCAATCACTCCCATTATACAGCTTGGAAGAGACAGGACATTTTTTAATATAACTCCGATTGTATTCGTCTTAAAGAAGAATGTCATATGCACCTAGGATGGCTTCAGGGTGAGTAAACCATGGTCTAATTTTCATTTATGGTGAACTATCCCTTTAATGTATTAAAATTTTGCCCAACCAATATAAAAAGTCTCTGAGAAACTGAAGGAAATGCAAATATGTGTCTCCACTCTCCCCTACTTCTGAGATCATTTAAATAGTTTTGACATGGAAATGATGACACTGTGTGGCTAAAAAGACTATTTGTGAAACTGTTTCATACCTAGATAGATTAACAGCTTTCTCTGGGTCAGTGGCAGCGCAAACACAGATTTGAATGTTGTTACGGTGTGATTTTGTCAAAGCTTTAATTAATAGACGTGGCCGAATCGTTGTTGTTTAGGAATGAGATGTGGGTGTGTGGGTGATTGAATCGAGATTGCGACCTTTTAATGATTAATCGTGCAGCTCTAATTAAAATGACTGTAAAATATGACATTTACAAAATGTAACTGGAAAAGCTTGTATTGATCACACCACAAAATCACACCAAGACACAAAACACACGGAGATCAGTTAAATACAATTCCTCAACAATTTGTGTCATTTTACACTTTCCCTCCACCTCTGTATTCCTCACAATACATAAACTGCAGAAAATGGCTAACTTTTACAAGGAACTCATTTTAGCACCGCACACATGTAAATCCAATTAGCCCTCCCTGCAACTCATTTCTCTTGCGCTCACTTGGGAGGGATCATTTTTCCCCCTGTACTTCCATAGCTTTCATTCTTAATACTTTAAATAGCTCCATATTTATTATCCAATTTATTCTCAGAAAATCATTATGAATATTATACAGCATATAATGCATTCCTTGCCAACACCAGTGGTATTAAAAACAAAACAGCTCTGTGTGAACCTGTGTCTGCCACAACAGTTGTTATTCTCAGGACTTGGTAACACATGCTCATCCACTCACTCTTTATGTCCTGAACATGCAACAAAGAACCAGAGACAGTGATCGTGCAACTGTTGAAACAAGGCCACATGTTAAATTTCAGTCCTCACTAACATATGTTGTTTGTTTTATAGCTTTTCTTCACCCTAACTAGAGGAAGCATATATTTCAACATGGAAAGCACTGGATGTTTGTCATATTACATCATATGAACATTAAATCACAAACACATGTCATTTTATGGATGTAACTTGCCATGCTGAGAAGTTCATTTTGCTATTTCTATGGCTGTATTAAAGATTATTTATCCATAACAACTTGTTTCCTTGAGTTTTTCTCTTACTCTATCCTGTAAGCATTTTCTATGATCTAGCCTAAACATGCATGTCTAGTTTGTGAACAATACACTTCAAATGTTCTTTTAAGTCCAATCAAAGTTTAAAAAGACTTTTTCATAAAATCATTAAAAACACACTATGGGAGGTTCTTGCAACATCTGCTGTATATATTACAGCAGATATCTCTTTAAGACAACCCTTGCTGGCAGTAGAGGTTAAAAACAAAAACAAAATTTGCAATGAAATTAAAACATTTTATACTAGGGCAGTCTATTGAATTAACAACAGCTGTAATTTAAATGTAATAATCACAATTATATGCAAAATATTAGCTGACCAAAGCCACCAAATTAAGATAATTCAAAGACATGCCATTATTGTTGCAGACAAAATCACTGAATAGATATAACACACAGGGCCTTTAAAAGTTAATAAATTGTTGCTTTCACATCAATTAACGTAAGCCTATTAAGCCTGCAATATTTTTTAATTGTTAGTGTAATGTACATATGCAGATTGGTGTCTTATAAAAAAATCCCAATAAATTAATGTGTTAAAGGATTAGTTCACTCCAGAATTAAAATTTCCTGATAATTTACTCACCTCCATGTCATCCAAGATATTCATGTCTTTCTTTCTTTCTTTCTTCAGTCGAAAAGAAATTAAGGTTTTTGAGGAAAGCATTCCTGGATTTTTCTCTATAGTGGACTTCAACAGGGACCAACGGGTTTAAGGTCCAAATTGCAGTTTCAATGCAGCTTCAAATGGCTCTACACGATCCCAGCCGAGAAATAAGGGTCTTATCTAGCAAAACGATCTGTCATTTTCTATAAAAAAAACAAAAAAAACTTTTTAACCACAAATGCTCGTCTTTCACTAGCTCTGCGATGTGCATACACGGCTTCACGCATTACGTAGTCATGTTGGAAAGGTCATGCGTGACGTAGGCGGACTGGCATCACAGAGCTAATGCAAGACGAGCATTTGTGGTTAAAAAGTATTTACATAGCCCTCTGAAGCTGCATTGAATCTGCAATTTGGGCCTTCAAGCCGTTGGTCCCCGATGAAGTCTACTATATGGAGAAAAATCCTGGAATGTTTCCCTCAAAAACCTTAATTTCTTGTTCACCCAATGAACATCTTGGATGACATGGGGATAAGGATGTGACGGTGAGGATATTTTCCCACCGGTTCATTAACGTGTGACAACAATACCGGTATCACCAGCAGGGGCTTTTTAATAACTAATTTAAAAGCGAAACTAAAATGCGCACGTCCGCACGGGCATTCATAATGGTGTGGTTCAGAGCGAACGTTGTCAATTAATTCCTATAGAAATGAACTGAAAACGCACGCTTTGTTCTGCTCGCTCTGCGCCCGTGGACATTTCTTAACAATTGGACAACAATTCAAATTGACGGTGGGGGGCAGTGCCACGGTGGGAAAGCGATGGTACCGGTGTTGCTTCTGAACACCGGTAACACCGTCAACACCGACTATCGTAGCAAGCCTACATGGTGGTGAGTAAATTATCAGGAAATTTTCATTCTGGATTGAACCACTACCATGCACAAGAGCAATCATGAACAACTTGATACAATTTAATCAAAATGAATAGCAGAGTTATTTTAAGCCAAAGACATCAGCACAAGAACACTCCGTTACAACTGTAGCTGTGTTTGACATGGAGGTGTCTGCTTGCAGTGACCTTTTCACTCTATATCCTCCATATCTGTGCAATTCAGTTTGTTTGGCAGATCAGGAACAAAGGAAACTAATAAATAATTAACCAGTGTTTTGTGGCATGTCAATGGGTGCGTCCAAATGTCTCCAATATGTTGAGATGATGAGAGACACTGAATAGAGTTAACGCCATAAACTAGCTGGAAAACATGATACGGCTAAGATTAAGGCAACAGATAAAGACTGACATGTTCAAGTTCCCATCAATATAACATTTAGGCTAAATGAAGGCAATATTATCAGTACCACCTTTCTATTTAAAAACAGAAGATGTTCTGTAATGACCACGATCGGACACTCCCGCAATGAAACTGTAAGCTCAGTCCGCTGGCGACATGATTATGTATATTTACGACTGAAAGAGGCTTTATCAGCAGGTAAAAAGATAATACATAGGCTCAGCTCTCTCACACACTGTTGATAAAGAATGCAAACAACTGCTAACTTTGACACAAATACGCACACACAAACAGCCGGCCACATTGCCGAAGCAGACCCAGCAGGCGCAGACTGAAACCAAGTCCACACTCCATAGATAATGCTGTGCTTGTGAGTCTAATGAAGAGAAGAATGCATGACTGTGAGTCAACTTCTACAGAAACAACGCAGGAATTTCAGAACAATCCCTCTTGCACAATCCTCACACAACAAAACAAATGTTAAGTAAATGTGTTACTAGGTAGACACCTGCTTGGATGGATCTGCTTTTTTTGTTAAAAAATTACTTTCTCCTATCCCATCTTACTATGCCCAGAAAACTGAAGGCATAATTACTCACAGAAGTGTAAACGATGTGTCTCAATTAAAACATTGCTGTTTGTAGTAGCATCTCAACAAGCCTGACACAGCAACACTGGCATAACCAATGGCATCTGTTTTTCCGACCACGGGAAGTATTCAGGAAACCTGTATGAAAACATTTCACTGTTTATTTTTACTGCAGTGGTGCAGAAATGACCAACTTTATGGCTGGCTTCATCCAGAAAATGTATGTTCTATTGCAGCGATCTCACAGGTTGTTGGAGAGGAGGGATTACTGCCCCGTCCTTGCGGTGCACATCATCCAATTCGAATCGAAAACAAATAGGCTACTCTCTGATTATTAGCGGTGTAACGGTTCGCAGTAAGTGAATGAAACAGTCGAGGCATGTGCATCAGTATCAGTGTGTACTGGATCCGTGCATTATATCTTAAAGTGACAGCGTGCTAATATTCTTGCTGTCTGTGGTTTTAATGTTAATAAAACAACAAAATACAAAGAAAACCCTCCCTGATCTAGACTGAATAGCTTTTGAACTTTAATAAGAATTCATCTTTAATTTATAGTCAAATATGCAATGTTATTGCATATTAAACTTCTGTACCTGAAACTAATGTTAGACCTACCTAAAACACCTGAAAAACACTGTTTATTTTATTTGTATCTTTGCTCTATTGTATTTATTTGAGCTGTTGCTTGTAGTTAGATTATTTGTTATTATTTTCTTAATTTTTATTTGACAGTAGTCCTTTTTTCCCTGAATATAGCACATACAGAATCCTACTGAAACCATGACCCTAAAACCGTGATACAAATCCGTGAGTAATTTGAACCGTTGCACCCCTACTGATTATATAATCCAAATGAAAGGTGCATTTCTTTCTATAAGCGCGAGCGCGTTCACTATACTAGAGATGACGAGTCAGCAACTTCAACTTCATCTTTGTAGTCAACACTGACTCAGAAAACACTAATTTATTAATAAACAATTAAAATGTCTCGCTATTTTTTCCCGACACATTCATAATCATTAGGCTACTTTTGCCAGTGCTTTGCGGCAAGCTTTATCAATCTCAAAGTAGCTCAAACAGTTCTACGGACAGCACACCAAGAGGAAGGCTGGACTGAGGGTGCGACTGGTATTAAGAGTTTGTCTTTTGGCAGGGTGTCCGGCTTATGTCAAGTATTGATTACTGTGGAATGCTGGCATGAGTTCTCTGCAGCACTGCAGTCCAATAAAAAGAGCCAAGAAGAGCAGGCGAGAGCTCTCCAACCCCCCCTTAAGTGTTGCATGATTCATACTCTTCTACGGCCCAAACACTGGCCATTTTCCTCTGCCCTGCTGCACTCCTCCACTCATGCAGACCCCCCCACTGGGGATCTGAACATGTTCCTGACAGGAAATTGGGCAACCGTTTGTCCCTTCCTGCTGAGATCACCGAACAGTGACAGACATACGCTGCTTCCCCTACATCTGTGACCATGTGCCCTAAGGAAAACACAATCACTGGCAAAGAGAAACTAATAAATTAATTAACAAAAAAAAAAGTTAATTCTTGTCTTGTCTTGTTAAACAAGTCTTGAGTTAATTACACCATGAACCACAGACAAAGAACCTCCTCACAACACCGCCAGAAGAGCAGCCAAAATCAGGGAGAGGTTTTCCTCCTGACAACACATTTGATTGTCTTCACAGGGTCAAAGTGAGAATTTTGGCACATTTAAAGCCAACACACTGCCTGCTGTGAGCCTACGCTCAGGTTCCGTTTCATTTAGCCATTCCCAACATAATAACAAGACAATGTCAAGCCAAACTAGATGGACAAGCTTTATTAAACTAAATAACTAAAACTAAATTTTCTCCAAAGATTTGCTGAAACTGAGTTTTTGCTGTTATGCAGTTCACTTTCATGCTCCCATTATATGCATTAATATATTGGACGGACACCATATTAGTCAGTTTTCTTTTACCATATCACATCACATTTATATGAAGATATGGGAGAATTTTAAGTAATTTCTCTACTTTGATCAAGCTGATACTGTGAACGTCTAACATGAGAAAAATGAATTAAAAATATTTCCAAGTGTTTCTTCATTTTTTCCTTGCTATAATCAAATTGTATCAAACAAAACACATGTTCTTGTTAGTAGTGTTTATTTTACAACTCTTTTATAGTTTTCTGTTCTCATTTTCACTTTTCATCCTGTTAGAATTGTAATATCCAATTAATAAAAAATAAAAAAACCCATTTCCTTAATGACATCACAAATGTAAATAAAGGAAAAATATCAGCACAAACATGAACAAATATGCAATATGTGATTGACTCTAAGATGTTTTGTAGTAAAGCTTTGTTTCAACTATAAAAAAATTCAATCCTGTTTGATAAAATTACAGAGACTGGTTACTATTGATTGTTATTTTCATCCTGTTAGGAATTCTCAAAATGTCTACATTTTTCAGTCTGCATTGTCTTGTCATCGTGTAAATAATAAATAATAATTAGCTGAAGTACCCAAGCTTGACCAAGACATTTTTCTGAAACCTTGCAATACACTTTTATAGAAATAATTTCAATGCATATTAGCATATTCAAATATGCAATATATTTTATATGCATATTACATTTTAAAAGAGCTTAAAAGATACTAAGGATTGACCCAAATGGTGCCTGTTCAATCACATGCAGGTTAATTTAACCCACTGACAAGTTACATGGCTGACTATTTGCACATTTGTAAAATGAAGTGTGACAGTGTCAAATTTTCCAATTACATATTGCCAGCATAAAGTTTGAATCATAGAAACAAGAGAGCTACAAACACAACATCCATAGAAGACGTGATTGTCCAACAGATGCTAATAAAGGGAACAGCGGTAATCTTTGGTAAGCCTGATGCTGCAGTATATTTTTGGCGTATTTCTACGCAGAATTAGCATAAACATGTACATATTTTAAATAACCCGGTTTCATGAGTAGATCATAAGCATATGCTCAGTGCAAAATCGTTCATTTAACAACAGTAAACGTGGCAAATGGACTGATATAGTAAGGACGGGGGCGTTGTATTGCAATACCAAGCTAAGAAAACAGACACTCTTCTGCATATTTTAACACATTGCAACCTCTAATTAGGTCTGAAAGCGTCCATAAAGTGACACTGACTATTTATGAAAGCTGTCAAAAATATGAAATATGGCAATGACAGTAAGTTAGGACAAGACCGACCATTAAAACACAAAGCAAGCAGTTTATAACTCTACAAAGGTATGGCATTTAACAATAGCACGATTTATATTTGTAAATAATTAGAAACAGTTAATTACAACAAGGAGAAAAACACACAATACACTTTTAAAATGCAGAATAGCGGGCAGAGATGCCGCATTTTCCGCTAACCCTTACTGGAAGTTTAGCGCAGCGTTAGCATGCTAAGCTATCTGGCACAACACTGCGGTCCAATGGAAGAAAACAACAGGAAAAAAGTAACTCGCAAACCTGGCTGGCTTTGTAAAACTGCTTCTTTAAGCCCGCCACGGACATCTTCAAGGCGTAATCCCCTTTTCTCGACGAAAAAAAGACTTGTAAAGTAGGTTTTATACTGACACAACAGTGTGATAAAAGTCAACGGTCGGTGAGTGAAATATAAAACTCAAGTCCTCAGATAAACGATAAACGACACCCACTCCACAAAAAAAAAAAAAAAAAAAAATTCCAGGTGGCTGTTGGTAAAGTTTTTATCAAGTTATGATATTAAATGTTCTTCTGGTGGCTTTCTACTAAAATGTGACTTTAATACGGTTAATAGTCCATCCACCGCATTTGTAAGTCTTGAGAAACTAGCGGTTTCCTGCGCAACGCAAGCACATTCCTAGCGCGAGCGGAGAAGGGACTGGAGAAGGGACCGAAGCGCCTTCTACCGCTCACGACATGTACTGCACCCACAACTCCAGTGCTTCTAGTGACCAGATGATGGAGCCAGGTGTCTATTGTAGTAGAGTTCTACAAAAAGACTGATAGTTTATTATTAAATACTATGCTGAAATAATTTTTAATGTTTTTAAAAACTCTCTTATGGGTTTCAATCTCTTCCAAGGCTGCATTTATTTGATTAAAAATACAAGAAACAGTAATTTTGTGAAATATTATTACAATTTAAAATAACCGTTTTCTATTTGAATATATTTTAAAAATGTTATTTATTCCTGTGATGCAAAGCTGAATTTTCATCATTATTACTCCAGTCTACAGTGTCACATGATCCTTCAGAAATCATTCTAATATGCTGATTTGCTGCTCAAGAAAGGTTTTTTATTATTATCAAAGTTGAAAACAGTTAGGCTATGTATTTTTTTCAGGATTCTATGATGAGTAGAAAGTTCAAAAGAACAGCATTTATCTGAAATAGAAAGCTTTTGAAACATTATACATGTTAAAAAGTTTGGGGTCAGTACAATATTTATTTATTTTTTTGGTGGGGGGTGGGGGTAAATAAATTAATACTTTTATTCAGCAAGGATGCAATAAATTGATCAAAAGATTCTATTTCAAATACATGAAATAGAACTTTCTATTCATCAAAGAATCCTGAAACAAATTGTACACAACTGTTTTCAACATTGATAATAATAATGAATGTTTTTTGAGTATCAAATCAGCATATTAGAATTATTTCTGAAGGATCATGTGACATTAAAGACTGGAGTAATGATGCTGAAAATTCAGCTTTGCACCACAGGGAAAAAAAATACATTTTAAAATATATTCAAATAGAAAATATTACAGTTTTTTTTTAATCAAATAAATGCAGCCTTGATAAGCATAAGAGGTTTTTTAAAAAACATAAAAAATCATACAGATCCCAAACTTTCGAATGGCAGTGTATATATATATATATATATTTTTTTTTTTACTTAAGTAAAAGTACAGAAGTACTCATTTTTAAAAGTACTTAAGTATCAAAAAGTAAATGTCAATACATTGTTTTATTATTGTTGCATTGTTTTATGTAATACTTAGAGTACCTTATGCATCAGGAATCTATGCCTGTGTACCTACCCTCATATCAATATAAAATGTATTTCTAGAACACAGTTCCAGTAGTGGGATTGAATGTGAGATTGAATAAGTGCACTCAGTAACGTCCACAATGGTTTCGGACACCCAAATGGCTGTTCTCTCAAATAGTGCCCTATTTAAAGTTTTTTGGCTTTTAGTATGAATATGTTAGCCTTACTGTTATCTAAAAGCTAGTGTGCTCCAAAAACAATGACAAAATTCACATTTAGAAGACCAAACCCAACGTTGAAAATGAAAATCAGGTTGATGTCAGAAACCAACATCAGTCGGATTCTGACGTCAACCCGACTTTCATTTCCAACCAAAATCCAACGTATGTCCAACGTTGGATGATGACGTCAACCCAACGTCAGGTTCTGACATCAAACAGACTTTCATTTCCAACCAAAATCATCCCCTGACTGACGTTACTACTTTCTACTCAAGGACCTTGAATGAAATGTAGTGGAGTAAAAAGTATGATATTTGTCTTTCAAATGTAGTGAAGTTAAAGTAAAAAGATTCCAGAAAAAAATAATACTCAAGTACAGATACTCAAAAAGTGTACTTAAGTACAGTACTGAAGTAAATGTGCTTTGTTACTGTCCACCATAACGTGTAAATGGGGAAGTTACAATATAGTGCACATTTTATTTTGAATTAAATAAATGTGATATAATAAAATAACATATGGGAAGTTTTGGGATTTTAATAAAAAAAAAGACTTAAATTTCTTTTTAATTTAGACAAAAATATGCAGGATCGTTCCTTTAGGAGTTTTTAAAGCCACAAAACACTCAGTATAAAGTAAAAAGACCTTTATTACATTCTGTAATCCATGTGTTCAATCCTCATTGTACAATATTACTCTTTAATGTTTGTTTTATCCTCTGTACCCATAATATACCATAAAATTATATTCCTTAAAATCTATAATATGATTTATTTACTTAAAAATAAAGTTAAAACTGAAACAACCACAGAAGGATCATGGCAAAGAATGAAGACTCTTTTTGGGGGATTTTCTGCTTAAAAATGCTCTTTAAAAAAAATAGGATTTTAATTTTTCAAGACAAAGGATAATACTAGACAGGTGAGAAAATATGTTACAGAAAATTACCGAAATGAAGAAAGAAAATATCACAAAAATAAACAAATAAAAAACACAACAACACTAGATTCAAAGATTATATTCATCCTTAATATAGTTTTGATCCTATTCTTTTTTTAACCAAGTCAAACTGAAAAAGATCTCCAATAGCACTGATATAAGACAGGGGTAAAAGTCTTTGATACTTCTGCAATTAACATTCACAAGAAAAGTTACCATACACAGTGATCAAGGTTTAAGGTCTTCTATTTGGTGCAAGGTGTCTTGCTAGGCTAACTGAAGAAGACATTTTAGGACAGAGAACCCAGCTATCTCCCTGAGTGACTGAGTGTAGATGTAAACGCACACTTCCAGAACTACCCTCAAGGACGGGGCGAACGCTTGTGGCAGTTTGTAGGGCTGCGAATTACACTCCACAAAAATCGAAATGGTTTTTACAAAGTATTTGCACCTTGTTACAATCGTTCCCCGCCTTCACACGTCAATTGAAGTCAGTTAATACTAGAAAATCGTAAAAAAATAAAGAAACTTTCGAGTGTAGACAGAACTTAGCGAGGAGGTGTTAAATGATCTGGAGTGCTTATGAAATCCAAGGAGATCCTTGGCTTGTGAGGGCCGTCAATACTAAAAATGGAAAGACTGATATTGCACGGGCAGACATTACGATACTGTATTAAGCACCCTGAAAATGTGTATTATACCAACTATATAAAATCTTACAAGAAAATATACAGCTAGGCACTGTTCCAGCAGTGCAAACATGAAACATCAGGCAAGCTTGTTAAGATTAATTGTCAGGAAACTAGAGATTGATACTTATCAATCAAATCGAAACATCTTTCATACCCTGTAATCTCACAAAAGCTAGAACTGGACACTGAGGGGTTTTGAAAAGGCCCTCCTTGGAGCTTCAGTTGGTGTTCTGCTTTCTGGACCACTCCTAAATCTCCCCTGAGACCAATCTTGACTTCCTGACTCGGAAGAATGGAGGCTGCTATTAAACTGCGGACAGATAGCAGATACTTTTTTGTCCTTTGTATTGAACTGCAAAGTTTTGGAACACAAACTAACCATAGTATTCCCTAACTCAGGGGGGTAGCTGATGACTCTGTCAACCAATAGTTGTGCTATATGTGAACACAAAGGATAAAGGGGAAAAAAACAAATCACACAACACTGATCCGCACATCAGACACAATGCAAAGCATGAGGTATGGCCTGTGAATCCACTTTTCCGCGGTGTCCTGGCGATTGACGGCGAGCTCAGGTTGTCCGTTGTGTCTGAAAATATATGGTTCCTTCCAGCAGCTTACTTCAGTGTTCTTTGCGTTCTCCGTTTGAGTGGTTTGCTACACGCTCACATGGAGAATCTGACTTCAGAAAGTCTCCCTCATAGTGCCATTGTCTTTCTGCCATCTAATGTGGGGCGACAGCAAAGTCCTGCTCCTGCAAAGTCCTTTTTTTTGTGGAGTATTTAAGTGCTGTCCGCCTGTTTCAAAATCAGCATGTCATGCCAATTCCAACTCCAGCCCCAGAATTCCACAGCTCTGGTTGGAAAGTCTTTGAAGGGGCTTGAGAACATTCATTCCAAGGTGCAACTTTCGATTTAGTTAGTCCTCTGCCTACATGCGCTATCTACAGGCTCTCTTTATAAATATATTCTCAAATACATCTATCGTTCTACATACAGGTGGTTTCTGATCAAATGAGGATATCAAAATATCATCTAATATCTTTATCCAAGTGGCATTTGTGTGGGAAAGGGTAATAAGGATGAGGTTTTTGTTAGTTTAGTTGCATCTTTTAAATTTATATGCAAAAATAAAGAGCTCAAAAGACAACACACCACATGCACGTGTGGCGTGTGCAGTGCACTGTACGTTAGTTTGAGTCTGTGAACGTGAAGGTGCTCATGTGGCGTTTACGACCTCAGGTGTGTATACATTGGTCCCATTAAACAGTTTCTCATGGATTCAAAACTGTTTCTCTACAGAAACCAAGTCTCAAGAGCTTGTTTTACATATGGGGCAGGAATACATAATACATTCTGTCGTAATCCTGAGGCTTTGCCACTTGTCAGTTGGGTTACATTCATAGTTCTCTTCCTAAGAGTACTTGGAAAATGGTCCAGGGAAATATCCACTTTTCAAGCACTTCATTTTTAAGGGAGATCTAGGCTCCAGGTTTAATCGAGTACACTTTTCAATCAAAAATACATCATGTACTCCGTTTGAGTCACTATATGTAGGTAACATGAGTAATGGTAACCAGCACCTTAAATGACTGCTGTCATTTAAAAGTGTCTCATAAGAAATCTGGGTCCTGTTCAAATAGAGGAGTGAATCACTCCATCAGGAGGGAGGTTACAGATGGAGTCCTAAAGTGTAATGTGCAAGATTGTCAGTGCGTTGCTGGTTTTTCTCAAACACATATCCATCTACCTCCTATTTCCATTCCCTGTCTTTCTTGATCTTTCTCTCCCTCTCTCTATTTCTTTCTCATCAGAGCCAATATGACACTTCAATGAATGTTAGCCCTCAGTGGAGTCTGGGAAGGTGATCTCGCTGCAGAAAACCTCTCTGTAGAGAGCAGGGAAGTTGTAGGCCGTTTCTGGGTGAAGGAGGCGGAAAAACTCCAGCTTATCAATATGGAGGTTGCTAATGGACTTCATCATGGGTAACTTGGACACCATCTGTTGAATCAATAGAAAAAGAAAAGACAGTTATAAAATTTTCCTACACAACTTAATTGGTACAAAAATAAAAATAAAATAAAGGGCTTTCAGATGACTAATATAAATATTTTTTTATATTATTATTTAATTTGATTGAATGATTAAATATTCAATATTGTAATGTAAATGTTTTTGCGGTGAAAAGCACTCGGGACTTTAATGAATTTTAATGAAATGAAATGAATTTTAAACAGTACCAAAAGTTCAAAAGTTTTGGGTCGGAACGATTTTTTTCTCTTACGCTCTCTCATGCTCACCAAGGCTGCATTTACTTAATCGAAAATACAGTAAACACAGTAATATTGTGAAATATTATTACAATTTAAAGTAACTGTTTTCGGTTTTAATATATTTTAAAATGAAACATATTCTTGTAATGGAAAAGCTGAATTTCCAGCATCATTACTCCAGGCTTCAGTATCACATGATCCTTCAGAAATCATTCTAATATGCTAATTTGGTGCTTAAGAAACATTTATTCTTATTATTATTAATGTAAAAACAGTTTTTAAAAAAATTTGTAAACCATGTTATATTTATTTGAACAGCATTGATTTGAAATACAACACTTTTGTATCATTTTAAATATCTTTACTGTCATTTTTTTGATCAATTTCATGCACCCTTGTTGAATATTTTTTTTACATCTTAAAAAAAAAATCTTACTGACCTTACTAAAACTTTTGAACGGTAGTGTATGTGTGTAACAAGTAATTGGGCAATTTGTATAGAATATAATTTAAATCTGAATTTAATTTCACCATAAAAGAATGCAACTGACTTTAGTTAAATGTCCCGTCTTGATTTGATTTATAAAGTATTCCAAACAAGACGTTTGCGAAGCTGAACTCTTGTAGTTCAAATCTTCTGCAGTCAATTCAGAAGATTTTGATCAGTTTTCAGAATTCACACATATAATATGAAACAGTTAGAATGTCAAATTTAACAAGCATGAATATATTTATTAACTGCATATGTTTATTTTGAATATCCTTATTTTCTCACATTTAACAGCTGTGAGAGTATGAACTTGCTTTTCCATTCAATCTTTGGATTTTTTCCTAGTACCTTTGACAGTTTCTCCTCATTGGCACCACTTTTATGAAGCCAGTGTTGCAACGCAACATAGACCTTCTCCTGAAGTTTCTTCACCTTCTGGGCATCTGTCAACCAAGGTCGGTCTATGAAATAAATTAGTGGAAGAGTAAACTCAAATGTCTGTAAAGACTGATAAAAGTTAAAGATTACTTTGAATGTTATAGTAAAACTACCTGGAGACAGAAGCACAGTGGCGGTAAACAGAGCCATCTCCTCTTCAGACAGCTGTAGCCGGCTCAGGGTTTTAGCCATCTCAAACACAGCACTCACCAGATCATCACAGCCTACAGACAGGAAAAATACAGAAAATTTAGCAGTCATTCAATTGACCTGGAAATTGACCTATTTTCCATTTAAATTAATGTTTCTTTAGGTCAAAATAAAGAGTAATCGTGACTTCATTACATGATTACACAGCACTTGGTGTACCATTGCTCAGGTTAATTGCACACAAGTACCCAACATGCCCTTTGAAATGCTACAGGGTGCTAAATTATGCGAAAGGTCTAGGGAGGAGACTCACCGAGCGCTTTAAAGAGCTGCGGGCTTGTGAACTTTCCATCGAACAACAGTGTGTTGTTGATTGGGTTGTAGGCCCGACACATTCGGATCAATAGCACATCCAAGCAGCCTGGATGGTCAGCGCCACATAGAAGATGGACAAAGGGAAGGCAGGAAAGAGGGAGGCAGATGGGAGAGACAGGCAAAAGAATGCTCCACACGTACACAGAGGAAAACAAAAAACAATTGGGATTTAATAGCATAAATTACAAAATGTTTTCAAATTGAGGATTCATTAAAACAGTCATCATTTTCACAGATAAATAGTGATGTCAACATTCAATCGAATGGCATGATGGTTGTTTTAAAGAGAGAGAGAAAGAAAAAAAAAAAAGTGTTTTTTGTTTTCATTTAAATAACAAATGGGGGTAAAACGCACACCACACAATGCACAAAGGGAGGACACAAACGGGAAGAAAGGGTGAGAGAAAACGACAAAGAGCCATTGTCAGAACACAGATGAGAAACTAAGAATACATACGGTCTCAAACTATCATACTATAAATATACTGTATTAGAAGATTTAACTAGAGATATAAACTTGGCACTTAAGAGTATTTACTGCAGGTATTCACTAATGTGGAAAACAGTATCTGATTTGGTTGCGGTCTTGCACAGAGTTGATGCTGACCTGCTTTCAGGAGGATAATCTGGTCATTTTGACACAAGTCCATGAATCCAGAGATACGCTTGGCAAATTCCACCACGTACTGGATGGCGTTCGTGATGTGCACAGCACACTGCTGCCACAACATCTCTGTGGACTTGGATAAAGAAATATATGTTAGACACTTTCACCCACATTCTGATCGCAATAATGATGAGCATTTGAGTAGTTTTTAATCCACTTTTAATTAGGGTGCTAAAAAATTATTGTATTCTGTGGGATTAATTTACGTGGAATGTGAGGTTGGGTAATTGCTAGGATCACAACGTACACATCATAAAACTTGCTGTTACACCCCATGGTATTAGAAAGTGTGATGCATCTCATTGGCAGTTGACAGATACCTTGTTTTGGTACACGCGTATCTCCTCATGTGTATAGAGGGTCCAAGCCAATCTCTTCAGTTCTTCTGAGCTGTACTGACTTGTCTCGATGTGGGATTTGACCACATTCTGTGTAATCCGTTCTAAAGGAAACATACATTTATACAATTAAACCATGCACAACATCTTTACAAAGTTTGTTAACTATGGAAGCATATAGGAATATATGATATATTGGCAGTTATACATTTAAATATATTTATATATTTAAATAGGTAAAACTATTGAATATTTTAAAAATGTAAAAAAAAATTTGATCAGTAGTTAAAATAAAATAAAATAAAATACAATTCCTACAGTGTACTAACCAATCTCCATCAAGGAACAGCCTTCAGGTGGGTTAAGTAATGAGCGAGTGTAGAGTCCTGACTCGTGCAGGGTCTGGTACTCATGTTTGATGTGTGTCACGTCACTAAATTCATGTCTGCTGGGCTCAGGAGAACTCTGGGAGGACGAACTGCTCCCACCGCTTCCCCCCAGCAGCTCTAGGCTGCAGTAGTCGGCGGCTTCCTCCGGTGTGAGCGGAAGATCCAACAGGAGACCGTCTGGTAGCGTGGTTATGTCATCAAGGTCGCTAAGGGTGGTGCTGGAGCCCCGGCTGTAGGCCCGGCCATGGCTGATGCCTTTCTCCCCGGCCTCATCACCAGTGTGGCCAGGTCCACCATTGCTCAGAACCCCTGCCCGCTCCTGGGACTGCTGGTGCTTCTGAACCTCGGCATAGAGGCTGTCACGCTGCTTTTTTGACATGCGGCCAAACTTCACCGCTGCAGAGAAAAAAGGAGGGTGTTGAAAGAAAGACAACGTAAAATTTGATTGTTGATTAGAACTGACAAAACGGGCCAACATTATAGCACATATAGCCAGTGGCCATTGGCTATACGAAGTCATTACATTCACACTGAGACCACAGCGGTGTTTAATAGGACTCAAGGAGACTCCACTTCCAGTAGAAAACTCCCTTAATTTAGATTAGACTCACCATCGCGGCTCATGCCCAGTGCCAGACACTTCTGCAGGCGGCAGTGCTGGCAGCGGTTGCGATTGGTTCGGTCAATAAGACAGTTCCTCTGCCTCGAACAGGAGTATATCGCATTGTTCTGCTGACTTCGGCGGAAGAAGCCCTTTATGAATGAAAAAGGGGGGGGAAAAGAAGAAAACTGAAGTCAAGAAGAGGCTGCATTTCCATTTCCTCCATGTTTGTAAATCAATTAAGTATTAAATATCAAGGATAACATCGTAAAATCAGGGTTACATTTTAAATTAACTCTAAAACCTCATTCTTTTCGAAGCATAGACAAATCTCAAGGACTTTCTGTATGGATTTGGCCACCAGTGCAGTTGTATGATCATTTATTAATGCCATGTACCCTGGGGGTTCGAAAACATGGTTGAGTAATGGGATTCAATTCAAATTTGGCATTTGACAAAGACTTTCGGACAGAGAGTCTGAAACAGTAGATCAGCTCTGGCACACACTGTGTACCCTTTAGTCAAATACAAGCTGATTGAGATTTCTGACTGGTCAGAAAGCCAATCAGATAAAGAGGTTGTATTGTTTACTGTTTCAGGGAACAGTCTGAAGGCGTCATCAGGGTGTAACTACAAGGTGCTCTAAATTTTAACAAGTCTTGTATACTTACACTGTTTATTATTATTTTTCCCTCAAGCAATGGGAACATTTGATGGAAAACAGATCAACAGAAACCTTTAAACCAACTCTAAGAAATGTAGGTCTCCTAAAAAAAAGTAGCATCATTTACTCACCCTCATGTTGTTACAATGTATGTATGAGTTTTTTCTTCTATGGAACACGATATTTCTAAAAATGTCTGTTTTATGTCCATATGATAAAAGTCAAAGGTGTTCAATGTTGTTTTAGGTCCTTTTGACTATCACTGTATGGACAAAAATCTTTAAAACATCATTTATGTTGCGCAGAAGAAAGACACATTTGGAATGACATGAGGGCGAGTAAATTATGATATAATCGTCATTTTTGGGTGAACTATCCCTTTAAGCCTTATTGAGCAAAAGGAAAGATGACTTAAAGGATGCTCACTTACCTTGCAGCCTTCACAAGTGATCACCCCATAGTGGATGCCCGATGACTTGTCCCCGCAAATCTTGCAGGGGATTACTTCGATTTGAGCTAAGAGAGGGAGAAGTGGTTGAAACATTAGCTAGAGTTATCCTGCACTTATCCAGCACACAGCCTATAGAAGAGTCCTGGCTCAAAGCACAAAGCATTGAAAGCCATCCGCTATCTACATAACAAATCTAAAGCGAGCTACAGCAGTGTTCTTTGTTTGACACATTGATCTTTGAGCAATCGTTCAATAGCATAAAATAAATATAGGCCGACACAAAGCCTGAAGGTCTGGTTTGACTCTCACAGTGACGTGGAAACTTATCTAGTGTCATATTCTTTCAATAATAATAATGAACAGCAAACGCACAATGAGCGGGGTCAAGCGCTGCAGCACATATTCAAAGACTCAGGGTTTTGACCCACTCAGGATGACATAAGTCCTTGCACCACGGAATCAAAAACAGCTTTATTAACAAAGCTTGCTCTCTGCTTGGCATAGTCGTGCTGGAATTAAGCGGATTGTGATGCTCTGTGTGGGAATTATAAACAGCTGCAGGTTCATGAATAGCGCCTTTGAGTGCAAAGAGTGCTTTAGAACTAAACAAAAGTTTAGTATATACACAACAAAATGTGCACAAGTAAGTCCTCTACATCCCATTAAAACAAGCTGTTCTTTTCATTATTCTGTTTATCTAAGTAGAAGCGCCATCCCAGAATAGCAGGTCGATAGCATTTATCTGCAGTGACCTAAGGTTAAACACTAGGACCTATTGCAGATGAGTCAAATGATACAGGATGGATCCCATCCAATAAAGGTTATTTCCAGGGAGCACTGTCCTCTCAGGTGAACTTGATGTAGGAAATGTCATTAATATGTTTTACGCAATGACGCAATATCTTAGGTAACGGCTAATGTGTTGTGACAAAGAGAACTGGCCATCCAGGGATAATGACATGAGGACTTACACTTCGGGCCGAATGCTAGCTGATGCGTGCGTCACATGTGTGAGCAATGGAGGTCGAGAGTGGGGGGAAAAAGAGAGAGAGAAGGAGAGACACGTCTGCCTGACATTTCCAGAAGCTAGGTTGATAAACACAATCTCCTGAAGTAATTTTCAAACACTGAGGAGGAAAATAAAGTTTATTCCATAATGTAATATGCCAGTGAAATTACTAAATGGAACATATTCATTCTTTTTCGTTCGCTCTCTTTCCTTCTACCCCATTCTGAGCCCCTAGCCCCCACCCTCCCTGTGTTATATAACTGCTGTCTGGCAACATTCCATGAACACACTCATTCAGAGGAGATCACCCTAGCAACGCAGTGACGAGCATTCCTCCCTCCCACCCCTCCCACGTTCCCATTGGCTCGTGACGGCGTAGCTTTGATTCTGACTCGCCCGCTCACATGCCACTCACCTGCGTAGCATGGTCAGGCTATGTGGCTTAGCTGTTCTACTGACACACTTTCCTACTGAGCCGAGGGAGGCGCTTGTGCGGTAGCCTCGCAAGCTCTGTAATCTGATTACATTTTTTTGTTTTTCCTTTTTTTTTTTTCCCCTCTTGGCATGTTTAAGGTGGAACCACAAAATCAAAGACCATCATATTATCAGGAAAACCAGTCATTTCAGTTTCAGACAAATCCAAAGCCACTATAAACGACTCTGATTAACCTTTTTATCGGAGACATAAGATCAAGAGGCGCATTTTATGTAATGGCATGGGCCTGATTTATGACTTTTGCACACTTGAAATATCTACAGTACACTCATTAAGGGCCCTGTAACTTACACTTGCCCTCAACATGTGGCAGCCTGTCAAGAATTTGAGCACAGTCCCAGCTGTCTCAGAGCTCTCACATAAAACTATTTTTAAGCTATGGCTTCTGTGCATGGCGACTGGAGGTTGAATTTATCAAGCCTTTTAAGTTTTACCTAGCCTATCGAGTTTTCCCATGCTATGCGTCAGGTGTGTTTTTATACACACACACACATACATACATAATGCAAAACAAAACCTTTCATATTGTGACTTTCACATTGTAAAATGACAAGTAAAAGCACACTGAACTGACTACAAAGGAAGTATGACTGAAATATGAAGTTTTACAGCTTTTTGCCATAATATCAATGAAATCTGGTCAATTAATTAATGAAAAATGTGAAAAAATGAACACAATATTTGAGGTCAGAAAGGATGACAGATTCACAAAAAAATGAACCTGCCTGTTGTTTTGGTAATACAGTCAGTAACCTTTGACCTTCAGGCTGTGTATTAAAGGCAAACATCTCCTTTTGTCAGGATTATTCATCAAGCCAATCTCCCATAAACACTTACGCAAATGAAACGTATATCAAACAGCTCTTGTTTGTTTAGCACTGCTATAGAAACCGGAGGAGAAACACAGTCAGATTGACGAAAAACTAATTAAGAGGAGATTTATTAGAGTGCTATGTTTATCAGGGCAAGATGGAGTTAGTAATCTAGCTCTTCTTATCTCCTCTCTTTTGGCCACTCTCTGTCACTTAGTCAGTATGTCAGTCCATCGAACACCAGTCAGCAGTTTACTGCGTGATGCTGGGAAAAACCCAAGACAAGTGCAGAGACTATGCCCTTTTATCTCAAATAATCGAACAACTTTGTTCGGCAACGTCCAAAGGTCCCGTTTACCTTGTACTTTGCATTTGCATAAGAGTGCTTAGCTAACCTAACCTGTGTGAGATTTGTGTGCACAGTCCATATTAGAGTCAATTTTGGAGCCTGCTCTGCGTCCCCACCAGCTAGTTTGCTTTGATCACAAGCAAACAGGGCGCCATTTGCATTCACTTACACGTATGTGAGATTTCAAAGCAGTTTTGTGGTCAGCAGTAATGATTTTTCCTCTTCCACACATCACTTAAAAGTGACCTACCTACAGTATACTAAGTAAATTGAGATTGTGGAATGACACCGCAAGACTCTCTTTAAATATGCACAGAGGGATTGAGTAATTCTTTGGTATAAGTAACAACACCAAGTTGAAAAACATGAGCTGATAGGGAGTGTAAGGTGACTCTTGATGGGCATTAATTATCTTGATGCCTGCTGGGATTAGGAAACAATAAAAGTCTCATTCAAAAATAAAATAGGAATTTTAGAAAAATGTGTATGAACATATTAAGATGTAAATTGGTTGGTCATTATTATTAATGAGCCATGAGTCATAGCAAAAATACGCTTTTTATTTAAGACATATAAACTAAAACACCATAACTTAGGTGTGTAACAATTATGATGTTCTTATTGTTAAACCATTGTCTGAGAAAACTCTTGAAAATCTTGATTTTTTTGAATCCCTTATCAAGTGGCTGGTCACATTCTCCCATTGCCTGGGCTTAAGTTGTGGTTTAAATGAATGGAAAGTCCATGGGTAGGTGTCAAAGTGCCACTGTATTAAGCTGCTCAGAATTCATTTATAGACGGCTCATTGCCTAAGTCTTCAAAGCCATGGTGGCTTAAAAGTTACAGCACTCTGCATATAGAAGAGTGTCTTTCCTCTGGATCATGGATAAAGTCAAAAGAAACATACTGAATATATAACACCCTTTTAATTTCATTTTGCTACATCTCTGCACATTTTGTTGATTCTACTTAGTTTCTATTCAGCACATTCTGGGAATTTCAACTAACAAAAGTCTATACATTCCAATGGCAATGCAGAAATATAACTAACTCCAGAATATAACATTACTAGGATATAAAAACTATTACAATCTATTAAAGTTTCACACGCAACTAAGCTTGACTGAGCCCTTGTTGTTACGCATTCGCACCAAAGCAGGCGCTGTTTCCTTCATACAGAATTTCAGGTTTAGTATACGGTTTGCCATCACGCGTTTGGCATGCTGAGATTCAGTACTGGGTAAAGGTTAAATTAAGATGCCAATAAGGAAAATAGTTAACAGATCTTAAAACTGACCAATTCGCGCCATGATATATCAGTGCTGTAATATGCTGTGTAATCCTCAATGACAGAAGTAGGTCAATGGAGCAGAAAGACTGTCAGACCGGCGGCCATGCTGAGACTGAAAAACAACAACACGCAGCAGATACACCCCCATTCCGTGCCCCAACAGCTCACAATCACATACTGACATGCAGAGATCTCCCCTGAACTTACTGATAAGCTTTTTCACGATAAAGACACAAACATTCAGCTCAAGTTCAATATGGCGGTTAAGATCTTATACGTGACCAAAGACATAACAACTTTACGCACGACCATAATGCAGTATTTGAACTTTCCATTACGCAAGCATGCAGTTCAAATAACAACACTTAGTGATTATTATATTTTTAAGCATTTTCAAACACTTTGTTTGATTCTTACATAATGAGGTGCGTTCAGCGGCAGCTAACAGTAACTACAGTGAAACGATTGTTGCCAAATCAAGCAAAAACAAGCAACCAGGTATTAAAAAAAAACTAAATATAAAGCAACTTGCTTACTCCAAATAAGCAAATAATGGAGAAAAGAGAATTTCTCAATTTGAATAACTGATTTATTCTAGCAAAAGGCATCAATTAGCTACACAAGTCAAGTTGTAACTAACTACAAATTACGTAATTTCAATAACTATAACCCTTTAATCATAATCAAAATGTTTTACATACAACTGGCCATCTAACTTATTAAATACATCTCTTTCATGCCTACCCCTTCAGCAAAAGTACGTGGTTACATATTTACATGCGCGACTATTCTGACAAAAACGGCATAACATTAACTGGCCATTTTTATGAGACTTTATGAAACGAAAAGAAGAAAAACAATCCCAAAGTGGTTTAAAAAACAAAAAAAAAACAAAAAAAATGGCACAAGGTATGGCAGCAAGGACATGGCAACCCAGAGAGACGTTTCCAACATGACGTCCATCGCTTCCCTCTCACGCTTGCAAGCGAAGAAACCAAACAGAGCTATGCAAAGTTTATGATTTCCGTGTATTGGTTATATTCGGTACATTTTTGAGTAGCGAGAAACTATCAAAGTAGCGAAGAAACATGTTACAAACAAGCAACAGTTGCAGATTATCTGAGCGATATTTTTGCGCGCTTGCGCGTGCTTTAGCCTATACTTTGATTAAAACTTTGCGCAGTTCGTGCAATATCAAAGCAAACACAATCACGATCACAACTGTCAAAGTGACAGTTTTTTCAATTATTAGGCATTTTATTTTGTTTCTAAAAATGCATTTCCTTTAACTTACCTCTCATTTTGATGCTATATTATCTGCGAATGATAATATAACTCCAGCACATTTGAACAGCGCCGACAGTAAAACTCAGGTGAAAATTGGAAAACTCCAAAACAGAGCAGTTGTACGAAAAAAACAACTACACTTCATAAGTTATTGCACAGCCTGCTTGTTCTTCTCATCCGGTTGTGCAAAGTAAATTCCGCTTCATCATTGGCTTTTTTTCCCCTGCGTAAATGCGCGCTCTGTCGGCTATGTAATAAAATGATGCCCTCTACTCTTTCCCTCTCTCTGCGTCTGTGCTTCTCTGTAGTCTAACCTACTTTCGGCGCGTGGACTCTCACATGATCTCGCTCCACTGGCCCGCCTAGTGCCCCCAGGCAGCGGCGCGCGCTCCCGCACTCGGGCACGCGCTTTAAGGAGGATCCGTGTGCCAGAGCTCGAGCGCGCGTGGGAAAGTGTGGCAGTGTGTCAGTGTCACCACAACAGTATCGTGGGAATCTCTCGCGGGCTCGCGGTTCCAGCGGCTGCGATTGTTTGCGATTACAGCACAGCCCACTAAAAAAAAAAAAAAAAAAAAAAAAAAAAAAAAATTAATAAAAAAATAAAAATAAAATAAAAAATAATAATTCACGGCATTCTTTTCCTTCCTCACAGAAGCAAAACGTGCTTTACTTGACTGCTACTGAGGCTTTAAACACATTTGCATCTAGTGATAAATAGTCAAATAATTCAATTAGGTGAAAAGGTCAGAGAAAGTGTAGGCTATACATTTTTATCGGTTTAAAACAGACCAGTCCAACATAAAGTTATTATTTTAGTGACAGTGTATTTCTTTCACAGGTTAAGGCCATTTTAAAAAGGGAGAGATCTGTAGGCTACAATATTATTATGCTTTCTGGGGTGTTGTCTAATTGAGATTTTACTAAATTTTTCACAAATCTCCATATGTTTATAGGGATATTTTGCAGTTGTGTATTGATTTTAACTCCAGGTTAGTCAAATGCCTAAATTACAGCCAACTGAAATCAAAGCCAAAACACCTATAAATCATTAAGCATATGCAGTTTTACCCAAAGCGACTTTCAAATGAGAATACAACAAGCCAAATCCAAGGGAGAACTCAATGACATAAGTTTTGCCAAAGCATATTTTCGTTAAATGCTATACAAGCATAAATGTTGAGCAGAGATGTTTAGATAAGTTTTAAAGTTTTATGGGTCAATTTGTGAAGTTAATAATTAAAATAGCTTTTTCCCCCTCTTCAAATAACATTGAATCATGAATGCAGTGTTTAATGCAGACAAAGGAGAAAGAAACATGGACATTATGCAATACACAAATATAAACACAAGCTCTTAAATACAGACTACTGAAACAAAAACTCATCTGATGGGTAAAATGCATGATGTAGTCCATATTGCACATATGTGAGCTCTTACATCATCACTGGTGGGTGCTGGGCAAATATTTTTTAATGGCATAAAACCCTTCTTACGTCTCAAAGAATGCCATCAAAAATGAATATTTTGTTTGTGAACATCTTGTAGACGAGGCGAGGTTGACCGAGAGACTAAGCAACGTGTTAGAGAAAGAAGGGAGACTGGCTTTATTTCAGGAAGCCAATCTAATAATGTCAATAATGTGGGGGATGTAATAACAGGACGTGCGAAAGTGTGCGGAAGATAGAAGGAATATGATGTAACCAGGGAGTCTCCATTATGAAATGAGGAGAGAAGAGATTACAGTAAGTAGGTTAGTGGAACAGCGGAAACACACGGAAGCTGAAAGAAAGCTTTGTTACCCCATCCTGTGCGGCCACTCCTTTTCATCCTCTGCTTTCTTTCAGTCTATAATCTCTCTTATGCGTTTTCTTTCTCATAGATTTACGGCCCTTTATATTGCATGATGCCCCTATCATGAACCATGTTTATTCCTCAGCCTTTGTCTCGTCTACACCTTTTTTATGCATTAAATCAAATTCTGTTTTACAGCATGAGGGAAATCAATCTTTCCAGCAGTGTTTGTGCAGCGTTGTCAAAACACACCTCCCTCGGGGTAAATATACGAACGTTTCCGCTCCAGGAGCATTGTTTCGCTTTTCATTATTCTTCTGTTTAGATGTCTCTTCCTGTTTCAGAGTCTCTTCCTTACCTTCCTGCAGTCTTGAATTGCAAATTTTCATTGAAAAGCAGCCTCTTTTCTGTCTTTTTCCCTCTATGTGACACACACACACACAGCTGACCTCCTGACCATCTGCCTTATATAACCACGTCCTCTTAAATTAGAGCTGGCTCGCTCCGAGCGAGAAGGGAGGGGGGCTGACATTAGATGGAGGCGCACGGAGAGATGAAGTGAATGAAGCACCGTTTAATGTCTGCTGGAAAACAAGACAAGAATTTTACTGTAAAGTGAGATTAGAACTGCATTATGATCTAATGGCAAATGACTTTCAGGCAAAGAGTGGATGAGGTTATGGAGGAATATATTAACAATCAGCGCTAGTGTGTTTGGCACTCGATAAATTGTTGTTTTTTTCAGAAGGGATTATTGTAGAATCCAGCTCTCATCGGCGTAATCCCCTCACCACTCCTCTTCGTTATCTGCTTAATCCGCTGACTCCTCTCCTCTTTCAGAGGCTGGATAATCCCTCTCTTTCTCAGTGCGAGGGTGTAATCCAGTTTTACCCTGCCCATCCTCTCCTCCATCATGCTCTTCTCCTTTCATCTTCGGTTCCTTTCTCCTCTTCTCCTTTCTGCAGCTCCCCTAGTAATCTTCACCCATACTAAAAATACCCCTTTAAAATCCCTATTACTTCAATTACATTATATAAACTACATTATATTATATTATAGGAAAGAATGTTCCTGAATGAATCCTTCTGTCCTAGGAGACTTTCAGGATTGAAGTCCGTGTTTATTCCAAACCAGTCGTCTCGGGCCTGTTAAAATTTCCTTCACATACCATTGCTCATGGTTTCCATGGTCTGCCTCTTCCCAGATGACCAGAATTGCATCGTCTGGACATTTTGTTTCGCAGCTAAACAAATGAAGGCATGAGTCTCTGTTGACTCATCTCTAATTATTGAGAATATTTCAAAGATGATTATCTCGTACTCATCCTCCATTTATAATGGATCATTTGGATGATTTTCATACTTTTCTTGAGTGTCTCAAATGAAACTAATGAGCAACAACATATCATCATCTTAATCTCAGGCTGCTCCCGCAGGACATCCTCAGTATCATTAAGAACATGTCAGATGGCACTACTTGAAAATAAATGAGTAACTTGCATACGGGTGTTGCGCGTTCTGGCACAAATGAACGTACTGTATATTACTCATTCAAGTAAACACAAGCTGCGCAAATTATTTCTTAAGGGACCGACAGCTGCAGATGGCATCCTCTCTGGTGGATTTTCAATACGTCAGCAGCTATAGCGTCATCATAAAAACACAATCAAGTTAAGGACGGTGAAATGGAATAAAAAACGGTGCAGTACGAGTTAAACAAGTTATAAACAAGTTGTATGATGACTTAAGGCACCCACACGCTACAAGATAAACGGGACGATTTTGGGCCCAATTCTTACCTTCAGACAAACGATGGACACTTTGGACCTGTCCAAAAACCCACACTTGTGGTCTTCGCCACTTGAGAACAAACAGAAAGCATGTGTGCAAGACTGTCCCATCAAAAAGCGCAGTGCCCTCAAAGCACACTAAACCCACCCTACCTCGAAGCAGTATTCGAGGCTAAGCATATCCTATCGTGCATTAGGTTTGGAAAATCGCGTGCCCTGAAATCGCAATATGTTGCATAGGGACTACTGAACAGACATTCAGAAGTTTATTTTAAAATGCATTAAGAAGTTTATTTTACAATACAAAGTACTGAAAATCTAAATAAAGCTCTGTAAACATTTGCATATTTGGAACACGTGTCCCATTGGGTAATCAAAAGTTCTAATCACACTTGTAGTCTTCATGCCTACTTAAACACTGGACAAATACAGGAAATACGCAGACAAATGGTCAAGTGCAAAGACCGCAAGTGTGGGTATTTGGACAGGCCCTTTATTTTCCCATGAGGCCACAGGAGAGGATTTGGGAATGGCAATAAAGCGACGTAACTAGGTCACTCAAATGTAGTATGTCCAGAATAAGTACCTACCCAAGGACGCAGTGCGCAGTGGTGTGCTGTCTTGGTCACATCGTGGTACTCCACACACTATAGGAACAAAACAGTTTTTATTGTCATGTTTGTGATCTCTCACTTTTTGAAAATCTGATAAGCTTTTAAGAATCTTTTAATTTGGGCCAGCCTTAATGGGGTTCTACTTTCTATTCACTAAAGAATCGTGAAACATTTTTTATAACCGTTTCGATCAAAATATTAAGCTGCACAACTGTTTTCAATATTGGTAATAATAAAAAATGTTTATTGAGCAGCAAATCAGCATATTAGAATGATTTCTGAAGGATCATGTGACACTGAAGACTTGAAAATTCAGCTCTGCCATCACAGGAAAAAAAACAAACTTTTAAAATATATTAAAATTGCAAAAATATTGCACAATAATACTGTTTGTGCTATATTTGTGATCAAATAAATGCAGCCTTGGTGAGCATGGTTTTTTTTTTTCTCTTTCAAAAACATAAAAAATAAATAAAAAAATCATAGAGACCCCAAACTTGTTAACGTTCTTTTTTTTTTTTTAGAAATGGCTTTGCTTTCTTAGATGGGGATGTGAAGGAAGATGATTGCCAGTCTTTCATCTTTGTCCCTCTGCTGTCATGACAACAAGTGGCATGGCATGACTGTCCTCACTGACTGTAATGAATGGCCACTGCAGGTCAGGTCTCTTACTTGTTCTCCTCTCTAGTGGTATCACATCTTTTCTTCTGTCCTTTTCCTACATGCCCTATAGGCTATTCTAACAAATATCAGCTCGGATACCAAGTTACTTCCTCCAACGACACTCCAGAGTTAATAAATCTGTTGTCTATTGCTCTCATGACAGCTGATATCTGTTATCACCTGCTATCTGATAGGTAAAAACATATACATTGTTGTCTCTACGGGAAACAGCAGTTCCCGTAAATGCTCCCGGAAAAAGGTCTTTGAAATTGTCAGCGTTATTCAGCACACGTACGCTACTAAGCCTGGCCATTTACCTAGAGCAGGTGTCACCAACCCTGCTCCTGGAGGGCTACTGTCCTGCAGACTTTAGGTCCAACCCTGTTCCAACACACCTGCCTGTAATTATCAAGCAACCCTGAACAGCTTGATTAGCTGGTCCAGGTGTGTTTGATTGGGGTTGGAGCTGAAATCTGCAGGACTGTAGCCCTCCAGGAGCAGGGTTGGTGACACCTGACCTAGAGAGACATGCCCTCAATATGAAGTTTATCTTTGAACAATGCTAATCGAACAAAGGGCGAATATAATGCTGACAAATACACGCACACAAGGAATGCCAGCCCAAACACACACCGAACGCCACATCAGAGTGGAAGAGAAGTACCGTCATGGAAATGCAATGAAATTTCATATGAACAACCTTTCAGTCATTAAATTATTGATTCATTTTGCATTGTAACCTTTTGTACAATGTGAAAGGATCAATATATTATAGGCCTATTTCCTTATATTCAAAGTCGAGCACGTCTACAGTATAGCACTATACCAAAGTTCATGTAGTTCTGCTTTAACAAGCCATACGGGTTTCAACGGCATGTTAGCTTAGAAATGATAGGTGGGCATAAGGGCGCTTGTGTCCACCATGACTGACCTACTTTTTTAAAATCACACATACAAATGCCACGCCAGCAGAAATACACACACATTTACAATGACTCACACGTCTTGCACCCATTTTGTAACTGCAGATGTTTGACTGTAACTGACGTTAGTCACCTAGTTTATTACATCATTTCTGTTTCAGACAAAACAAAAGAACAGCAATATTGCAGGATATTTTACAGGTTGAAGTGAACATTTAATTTCATATCCCTTTGAATATCCTCACTATCCATCCCTCCCAAGTCCCTTCTTTTTTATCCTTCACTTTGGTTGTCCCCTGTGTCCTAGTTCCACTATCTTTCTATTTCCCTTGTTGCCTGAAGGAAGTGTGGGACACACTGTCTGTCCATCTCTGTCTCTTCATGTCTTACTCCCTCCCTCCTTTCATCCCTTATCACAAAGCAATGTACTTGTGCAGTCATTTATTTTTCCTCCATCCTCTGTGGACACTTTGCTCGGCTCTCTATCCAGAGAAAACTGTTAATTACATTGCACCCTTTTCAGTGGTCATATGCTGGTCATTTTCTTTCTCAATGATCATTTTTCACCTCACTCATCTGTCATTATTTGTTTGAAATGATGAATGCACATCATAATCTTCTTAGGTAAGCTGAATAGATAATGGCCTCTCGGTCATGTAATTCTGTTAGCTATTATTTGCACTCAGGCTTTTAAATCACCCAGTTCCAATCATTTCCATATTATTTATAATGTAATAGTTGTTTGGGTGAATGGGAAAATTACACTGAGTAGAAGTATAATTCAGATGACCAAAAATGGGAGAGAAAGAAAGGTAAATAATGAAATATAAATATTAAAGATAAGCATTGGCATTGAAAATTCAACAATTCTTCAAAAATGACAACATACTCTGAAGAAAGAAAGAAAAAACAGAATCTAAAAGTGTCATCTCAAATTATTTCAACCATTAAACGTCATTCCTTTAATTATTGTGTTTTTGAATTTACGTCTGACTGAATGATGGGGAATTAGAGATCTCTGGTGGTGACTTTGGGAACTTCACATTTTGGCTTACATAACAGACGCTTATCCACTCTCTGCATAGTCAGCTTAGCGGTATAAGCTCTGTAAACATTATTAGTATTCATCTACAAGTTGCATTAAACATTGTTGCAGACAGATAGATAGATAGATAGATAGATAGATAGATAGATAGATAGATAAGCTATAAATCACGTTCATTATTCATTTCAGTCAGTTTCCATTGAAGGGGAACATCAGCAAAAGCAGACACTAAATGAGAGACTGAGCAAAGTGTGGTTTACATTACAAACAAATTTCTGTATCGAATGGAAACCTTTTTCAGTGTATTGGTTGTTTTTCCCCCCATCTCATGTGGAAAGTGAAGTTTTGGTACCTTGTGGCTGGAAAGATTATGGAGGGTAAGAACTTTACAGACATGGCAGAAACATAGAGAGCGAGAGATGGAGGTCCAGGAAAATGGAGAAGGAGGGAGAGGTGGCTATGACCTACTTTGTGGAGAAAAAGGAAAACACACCCCGGGAGTAGGCTACACACACAAAATTGTATGGCTACACTATAAAATGCATGCAAGGACATAAATGCACAAAGCGATGTGCAAATAAACAGTCAGGCGCAGTCTCACAAACTCAGCTGTCACATCTTGGAAGTGGGTCACAAAATCCTATTTACTGCTGCTGACAATTATCTATATTCGCGGTTGAAGGCCGTGGCTCTGACGGCTTGGCAACAGCTGTAGGATCCATTCCATTTTCCACAGCAGCGTCGATATGAGGCAGCTGTGTCATTCCCGATCGATTAACACATTTGCTACATCAAAGCATAACCACAACGTATAGTTCATTTACCTGCATTACACCAGCTAAAACAATTTGAAACACAGCCATGTGTGCTTAAGCAACCACAAATTAAATTCTTGAGCAATATGTAATTTCCTGGGAGCAAATCCCATCTGTTCGTCAGTAATTTCCCTTAGAGGACTAAAAATAATCTGCACAGTGAGATTTAATTAGGTGCAGCATCATCTATTGTCGTTATAAACATGAGTTTATAAGGATTCAGAGCCATATGGGGGAAGAATTAATCATACACATTGAGACAACAATGGCATTTTTGTTTGTCTCGATACAGATCAGTAACATGGGCCTAATGCAAATGTGAAATCAATCATGCTGTAAACAAAGAAGGGTATTGTGTACACAAAATGTAGCTACAGAGTCTACAACTTATCTGTCATCATCTACTCACCTTTATGTCATTCAAAACCCACCTGGTTTTCTCTCTAGTCGGCGTGAAATTGAAGTTGCGAATCGCGATAGTCTTTTCTTCCCACATTGTGACGTATCTGACTGAACGTATCTGATCGTTGGGGTTTGCAATTGCTGTGATCTAATGTGAGTGATTACATTTTAATTTTATGGTGAGATGGTAAAGGTATAGCGGAGGATTTTCCCGAATTTGAGAAAAGAACCGCCCTCTCCACTTTTTGAAAAATGCGCAACACTCTACCTGCTCCCGAGAGGGAACGCCTATTAAACGTATGCACGAGCTAATCATAGCTTACATTAACTTTTACTAGCAGTGATTTTAAATGGATTTCTCCAAATAGCATGCCAAACTTTACCTGTCAAGTAGAAACTTCGCGACTGAGGCATCAGTGGGAGGCCCAACCTGTGTTTTGAGCGCACGCCATCGTGTGAATCGTGTGCATGAGCATGTACGACGGCCTTACGTAAACATATCACCAGAATGATTGACACTTAGGAGGACCAATAGTCTTGATGATCCACCTGGAAAAAGAAAATCCTCCGCTATACCTTTAACTGAAGGAATTTTCCGTCATTTATAAGACGCTTCGCCGCCATTTTCCTGATTTCCATGTTTTCACTGTTATACGATAGGGGGCGCTATTACGCAGCTTCTTAAAGGGATAGTTCACCCCAAAAATTAAACATAGCCCATGATTTACTCACCCTGAAGCCATCCTAGGTGTATATGACATTCTTCTTTCAGACGAATACAATCGGAGTTATATTAAAAAATGTCCTGGCTCTTCCAAGCTTAATAATGGGAGTGAATGGGTTTATTTTTTTGGAAGTCCATCAAAGCGCTTCCATCCATGATAAAAGTGCTCCACACGGCTCTGGCGGGTTAATAAAGGCCTTCTGAAGTGAAGGGATGCGTTCGTGTAAGAAAAAATATCCATAGGCTATTTAAAACTTTATCAACTAAAATAACTAGCAGATGGCAGACGGCCGTACGCATCAGTTTACGGCGAAAGACTAACCCTTGAACTTGATGCACAACGTAATGACGAACGCGGTTGCCCAGCCCTGTTTGTTTGAACCGCGAGAGGCGTCAAAGCTTACGCTACTCCTACATCCTACATCGTCAAGTGTTACTCTTTTAAGTCGACTTGCATACAGCTGTCTGCTGGAAGCTAGTTATTTTAGTCGATAAAGTTTTAAATGTGGATATTTTTCTAACATGAACGCATCGCTTTACTTCAAAAGGCCTTTATTAACCCGCCTGAGCCGTGGAGCACTTTTATCATGGATGGATGCGCTTTGATGGACTTCCAAATAAATACTGTATACCCATTCACTCCCATTATACAGCTTGGAAGAGCCAAGACATTTTTTAATATAACTCCGATTGTATTTGTCTGAAAGAAGAATGTCATATACACCTATAGGCAGTGTTCGAATTATAACGTGAGCTTCGAGGGGTACCGCTATTTCGACTGGTGACGTCACTTTTTTGCCCATTTTAGAAAATTTTGTACATTTTAAAGTTAAATTCATTAATCTGGTGCACTTTGAGTCACTCGAATCTGTTTTTAAAAATAAATAATAATCCACCCGCCAACCGCCTATATTCTTTGATTTAGATATCTGCATCTGATCATCACATTACAATTATTCAATTAAGCATGATAATATGGTAACATATCACACTGAAGTAGGCTGATTTAAAATTAACATTTATTTAAAATAAAAGTTCTTCTTTTGGCAAAATTACATTTCCTTTATAGCCTAAACAGAGGCTTTACTCCCTTTAAACTTAAATTGTCAATGTTTCATTTTTGAAAACACTTATCGGAATAATTTTTTGTACCTTTATAAAGGGCATTTTTCCCCTAATTTTATTTAATGCATGCTCTAAATTTCATTTCAAATTCTTACATTTTATCAATACATTCAATTAAAATAATAAGACACTAGGCTGTTACCAATCAAATTAAATAATTTACATTGAAAAATTATAACTGTATTAAATGAGATTATGAGATTGTTTTGAATATTTTTTGAAGATACAAATAAGGAATGTTGAAGGTTGAAAAGAATGATACTTTATTAAACTAAACCGCCAGTAGGAGGCGGCAGGCGACCGTTTTAATGAGCGAGTCATTGAGTCATTAATTTAAACGATTCGTTCAAACGGCTGATTTATTCAGAATGAGGCAGTTTAATAATGGGTAATGAATCTTTGACTCGAGCGATTAGTTCAAAACGCTGAATCATTCAGTAATGAATCATGGATGCGTGCTGTGAGATGCGCTATGGTTCTGTTGTTTGGAACTATTTTCGCTGCTGAAACAGAACAAAAACAGTCATTGCGTCTAAAAATGTAAGTAGCCTAACTTAGTTTTAATTATTTGTTTATTGAACTGTTATGAAATCAATATCTCGGTTTCAATCGTGATAGCATTCAGGAAAACAGCATTCTGGTCGTGTGTAGCCTATATAATGTTATTGTTTCTTAACTATAATTAATATGTTATAAATAACTGCGCGAACCTCAACAGCGCAACTTTGTTACCGTCTGTACATTAGATAAGTTACCATGATGGGAGTCCCGTGTCTTTATTACACTCAACACATTATAATGATTTATCTGTCATCCACCCTCGATTGAATGGAATGTTGTTATTACTTGGCCCGCTCGACCCGCGGATTATGATCTGTGCAGCAATATCGACAAACTATCTAGTAGCCTACGTACGTTTTGACAGCTAGTGAAGTGATACCAAAAAACCATGGTAAAGAACAGAGGCTGAACGTACCAGAAAAATAATACAGCCCGATGGGGGGTAGGGTTTGAAATCGTATTTAAATACATACTATTTTGGATAGGCTAACATTATATATTTTTAATTTTTTTAAATCAGTACCCCCCAACTATTATTTTTCTCCCTTTTGGGAGGTACCAAGTCTCATCTAGGGGGGTCGGACCCCCCCAGTACCCCCCGTAATTCGAACCGTGCCTATAGGATGGCTTCAGGGTGAGTAACTCATGGGCTAATTTTCATTTTCACACTATCCCTAAAGAGTACCTCCGGATCAAAACACATGCAAGAAAACAGAAGCAGCACCAAACGATAAAAACATTGATTATGAACGTTGTATAGGCTAGGCCTAGTCTTTGAAAATAAAAAGCTGCTTTGTTTTGTTTAAAATGCTGCTTTTTAAAATTATGCCGCGTTCCAGGCAACCTGTAACCTGTGTTTTTCCAACCTTATACCCGTGAAAGTGCACTGGAACGGCAGTCAAACCCGTGACTTCCCACCTGTGAACTCGTACTAGATCGATGTACTCCCAGTTATGAGTTGGAAAAATACGGGTTACAGGTTGCCTGAAACGCGGCATTAAACTTACCCACATTCAAGTGTTGATAAAAAAGAATGTATGAAGCTAGAATAAAACGAGGTGAATTGTTTAAAAGAAGAGGCTCTCTTTCTTTTGATATACTGCATCAGATAGGCCTATTCATGCAAAAAAAAATTTACTCTGGGCGCCATGAAAGTTTTGTGAAAATTTAAAAAATGCTGGTGGGGAAAAAGTTAATCAGCCCCCCCACTAACCCCTATTGACATTCACTAGTAAAGAGCAGTGCCAACATTCTGCTAAACTTTTCCTTTTGTGTTAAGAAAATTCCTGTTTGGAATGACATGATGAGCAACGACAACCTATCCTTTAAATAGTATGTTATGCAACTAAACAAGTATTGCTCTTTAGGACTGTAATAAGGCTACATAGAAGAACCCTGGTAAACACACTAATCATATTCTCATGTCTATGATCTTTGACTTGAAAAATGTTTTTAGAAAGAGAAAATTCTCTTATAAAATTTCCACTTCAAGAGGAGGCGTTTAGGAATCTGTGCGAGTGTAGTCAAACCTGAAGACTTTTAAAAGGAGGGCATGCGGAGATAACAAAGGAAGCTCTGTATGTTTTCTTAGAAAAACCTTGTGATTGCAGACTGTCTTGTGATCAAGACTTGTGATCAGAAATACACAAACTGTTAACGGCTCTGTGACAGAAGGCAGATCATTCAGATCTGATAGGACCGATGGAGAAGTTAATGCTCAAATACAGTACAATATACATTTTCAAATACTAGGCATCGTTGCACTTTATTTTACAATATGTGCACTTACGTGTACTTAAGAAAGTACTGGGTAATATACGGTAACTACATGGGTAAAGGTTAGGTTTAGGGGTTGGTTCAGGATTAGTACCTATAGATATTACCCAGTTAATGCAATTACTATAATAAGTACATATGTACATAGGGAACAGGACTGTAAAGTAAAGTGCTACTGGCATCATCCACTTGCTGACTTTGTAAATGGTTACAGAGAATAATGGCATTATACAGTACCAGATTTTAAAGTCATTCCAAACACAAACTCATGCAGAAATGTGCACCTCATTGGAGACGACAAATGAAAATGTTTTCTAATTTGTATTGGTCCGAATGGATGGACATCGCCAGACTGTAAATCGAGGTAAAAATCTTGGGAAAAGTTTTGTAATGTATTCCAGCCTTTAGATGTTGTGAGGATTCCCGCAGCAGACAAAAATATGTTCTAAGAACATTTTGTTAATGTTCCTATTTTAAATGTTGTCTGAATGTTCAAAATGTCCAGTTTTTAAAATGTATTTGTTTTTGGGTCATTGCAAACATTAGAGAAAACATTAAGGGAACACCCCATCTCATTTTGCAAACATTATTGGAACGGTAGTTTGGAATGTGTGCTACAGTAGGCCTACATGGCGGCTGTCATGATGCCCACCTGCGCTACTGATCAAGTCAATATCAGAAATGAGAGACTCAGGTTTCAGGTTTCATGCAGCGAAGATTGGGAGGGTGGCAGAACAAACAAAGAAACCTCTCAACTCCCTTCAGGTTGTACATGAGAAGGAGACACACCTTGCTTTACATGTAACATAATGCAGTAAACAACATCACAGATGCAAACAATATGTTAATAGTCTGACTCTGTTTCATTATCAGATGTATTTCCAAACAAAAGCTTTTGTGTCCATGTTCTTGCTTTTTATGAGATCATATTAATTTGCTAGAGGGCACTGGGTTCGTTTTTCATTTCAAATTTGCGGATAGAATTTTCTGAAATGATTAATATGTTTTGCAATATTTTCTGCCACTGTGTAATGACTTTCATGTAGCTACATGAGAAATTTTACCAAGCCAATAAATTCACATTTTTATTAATTCATCAGATATTTGTTTACAGCTTGCAAGCAAAGCATACATTTGATTATAATAGGTGTTCCCTGGGAATTGATCCCATGGGCCATGACCCTGATGTTGGTTGTGCAACGCGCCTGGTGAGCTACAAAGAGTTTAACAATACATGTCAATCACACCGATGCATTGCGGTTGTGTATTAGGCCTAACACTTCAGGTGGAACCTGATGCTTATGATCTGACTTGTCATGTAACTACAGCCAGAACAGCAAACCTTGAAAGTCGTCTGGCCCAGATCTGGCAGAACCTCATCTATCGAATAAAATGAGGAGGATAGAGTGACCCCAATTGTCACCTCAATAACATCTGAGAGTGAACCATTTGGCTCCTGTTTCTGCCGTGTCACAGTGGGAGTCTCAATAATTCATTAGCCGTGACACAGCCGAAAAACACTTTTTTTTAAAGGTCTTTGGTAGTACTGTGTTGAAATCTTTTAAGCTGGAGATATGATAGTGGGAGATTTAACTCATTAGTGTTAAATTAAGTGAATTTGAGACAATCTCAGAACTCACCAGAGTTCACTGATTAAATGGCCAGTCTCCCTTTGTTTTATTAGTTTTTAACAGTGATTTTAGAGCCTCGTAATGGATATCACCCTTATATAAAAGTACTGACATAAGGAGCTTGACTTAAATTAAACAGTAAATTATAACGTAACATAACATAACAACATGACATAATTATTAGAGCCTAGTGAGTAATGGATATCACCCTTATATAACAATTCTGACACAAATAAGGAGCTTGACTTAAATTAAACAGTAAATTATAACATAACATTTGACATAACATAGCATAACATAACAACATAAAATAACATAAAAAATAACATATAACATAGTGTAACAATTATTAGAGCCTAATGAGTAATAGATATCACCCTTATAAAAATACTGACACAAATAAGGAGCTTGACCTAAATTAAACAGTAAATTATAACATAACATAACAGTTATTAGTGAGTAATGGATATCACCCTTATATAAAAAATACTGGCAGTAAATTATAACATAACATAACATAATAATATAACATAACATAACAACATCAATTATTAGAGCCTAGTGAGTAATGGATATCACCCTTATACTAATTCTGACACAAAGGAGAAGCTTGATTTAAAACAAGAAAATAATTGATTTATTAAGAAAACAAAAAACAAATTATAATATAATATAATATAATATAATATAATATAATATAATATAATATAATATAATATAATATAATATAATATAATATGGGTGTGTAGTTCCGAAGAGCTAACATTTAGCTTGGTGAAAGATACATCAACCAGTCAGAATGCTTTTCAGAGACCGTCTTTTGAAGCACCACACTAGCTAATCATGTCACCAGCTACTGACACACTGAATGCTTTTTAAAACAAGTGTGTGTGCTTGAGAATTTCAAGTATGCTTCTTAGACTAAGAGATACCTTGTCAAATAAATGAGCTCAGTGTTTTATGCGACTATAACAATCCACTCTTATCTCTGTAATCGACAGCCCCTTGACCTCTGTATCCATGACAACACACTGCCTTTCGACCATCTAGTACGTTCAATACACAAAAGTGGGCGTCCAGATGTCTAAAATGTGATTATCTGACAAAGTCTGGGTCAATCAGGAGTCATAGAGTGTTTTTAATTTTGGGGTTTATAGTAGTAAATACCCTATGTATAACCACATAAAAATGTCAACGAGACTATCGTATAGTCCATACATTTAATGACAAACAAATCAAATCACATGTAGACTGGGAGTCCCACTTCAGGAGCTCAGTGTATTTGTGCATGGCACTTATTTGCTTTTGTTTGATTACAAATTATTGCACTTGGACGGTTCTGAAATGGATGAATTACTCTTGAGGGCTGTGTTTTTCTTCTCTACTGTCTAAGCCAGTGATCTATATGAAGTAACAAGCTCTCCTCTTTACAAATCAACATGTGCCTGAACAAAATATTAGCAAACTGTTGTATTTGAATTCACATTTATTTGTATAGCGCTTTTCACAATACATATCGTTTCAAAGCAGCTTTACAAAAAACAATTACAATTTAGAGTGATCTCTTATCAGAGGTGACTTTGTCCAAGAAATTAATTTCAGAAATGTACATATACAAATCACGCAGTTAGCTAATAATGTATTAATTCACGGTAGAAACAATGAGCTCATTCATACAAGTTGTGATCAATGATTACAATACATGGAAAATTTTGCATTGGTGCATGTTGATTCAGTTTGCGTCATCTAAAGTCCTGGTCGGAGTTGGACTCGTCTCTTCACAGGTGTTGGGTCATTTTCATTAGAGGCTGGATCCAAACTGGAGCTGACGTACTCAGTTACATCAGAATGGGCATCCCGAGATAGAAACAGAAAAGCACATGGAAAATAATTAGCGTAGATGCTGTTCATAACATTAAGCAAAGATAATCTCATTTGATCTGATATAACTGGAGTACAAGGTTATGAGATGCATTATGTGAATTCTTGGCTAAAGAGATTTGTCTTTAAACTGGGAGAGTGAGTCTGAGCCCAGAACATTATCAGGAAGATATTCCAGAGTTTAGGAGACAAATGCGAAAACGCTCTCCCTCCTTTAGTGGGCTTAGATACAGGTACTACCAGAAGCTTCGAGTTTTGTGACCTTAAAGAGCGTGTAGGGCGATAGAAGATCACAGGAGCTAAACTATTTAGGGCTTTGTAGGTCAGGAGCAATACTTTGTAAGTGATATGGAACTTAATAGGTAACCAGTGTAGAGATTATAAAATTGGTGTCATATTATGATATTTTCTTGACCTGGTAAGAACCCTAGCAGCTGCATTTTGGACTAATTATAGCTTGTTCATTGAGGATGCAGGGCCACCACCTAGTAATGTATTACAGTACAGTATTACTAGAGGTCATGAATGCATGAACTACAGTAGCTTTTCTGGATCAGAAACTGATAGCATGTTCCATAGCAATGTTTATGAGGTGGAAGAAGGTGTTAGTGAACACAATCTCAAAATTGAGAACATGCCCATATTTATACTTTGACCATTCGCTATCAAAACATGCATGCAAATTTTATCAATATACAATTTACTTAATTACTTATACATATGTCATTCCAAACCCGTAAGACTTTCGTTCATCTTCGGAATACAAATGAAGGTATTTCAACTCACACATCTGTTGTGGTAAACGGAAGCTCGAGCATGTTCGCTTGACGTGCGAGAACCAATGAGGTTAATCGTCGTGATACGCAGCACGTTTGAGCTACCCAAGAGGTTTGTTCTCGTGCCTCAAGCAGTTTTGTTTGAGCTTCTGTTTATGTTTGCTGATCAATGTTTATATGTGAATAAAAGCCCAAATTCAATCTGGTCATCACATCAAGCGATCGTGTCTCTTCAAAAATTTGTGACGAAACCACTCGATTCATATGGATTGGTTTTACGATCTCTTTATCAACTTTTTGAAGCGTCAAAGTGTCAGTTGCGTATGGAAGGACAAAAAGCTCTCAAATTTCATCAAAAAGATCTTCAGGGTGAGTATGACAGAATTTTCATTTTTGGGTGAACTATCCCTTTAAGTGGCACATATTGACGAGATGCATATATATATATTAGCAGCAACATTAGCAGCAATAGTTTTGATCACTTTTTATCACAAGATTTATTAAAAGCACCTCAAATCTGTGGCCACAAGCGAAATTTTGTTGAACTGAAAATCAACAGCCTATGACACGATCACATGATCAGACAGATTTACTGTTTGGTTAATGAGCTAGAAATCTTAAATATTTATGTCATGTTTCTTTGTTTCAAGTAGATTTTGAATCCAGATAATGTGGTCTCAGACAGTTGGACTATAGCTGTGCGATGGATAACACTGCCCCCGTGTGGATATATGTTGTATCTGCAGCACTCTATTTTTTTCCCCCAAGAGAACGGGATGCATGATAATACGTTAATATAAGATATACAGTAAATATAAATCATCAATTGACATTATTCACGTAATACGAGCACTTTTCATATTAAATATTAAGAGTTCAGATGCAAAAGCCTCGAAGTGCCATCTGAAATTTCTTCTAGAATGATCATTTTTATCAAGCTCGTATATCTCAGTTCAGTAATTTCACTTAAATGACAATTAATAGGTAATTTACATAGCCATTTAAGTGAAATTACTGAACTTAAATATACGAGCTTGATAAAAATGATCATTCTAGAAGAAAATTTCAGATGGCACTCTTCATATATAATATAAATATATTTATTTATTCAAGATGAACATCAATTTACTAAGATATTGTATCTGTTGCTAAGCTTGTGTGTGTCTGATACGTAGGCAGGGGTTTAATCCCAAACACATTGCCTCTGTAATAAATCCTTTTGTTGGTGTTGTTTACTGACCTACCTTTTTTTTACTTGAGGCTCCAGATGAGCTTGTTAAAATTCCACTTCCATGTCAAACAGCGTTGAGCATACATGAATTTGACTGGCAATAAATGCTGCAGAAATAAATATTCAGAGACCTTCAGGGATGGAAAACAAGATGGAGAAGTTGTGGCTCAGATTCATAACAAGATCGGCTGGCATTTCTTCAAGCTCATGTCTTCAATCACGCTTAGGCTATGTTAGCTATCTGTAGACCACAAATTATCCTGTGGTGTAATCGCAAAAGAGAGCGCAAGCTGCACTGAGATGATCAGTACGGATCTCAGAACAGTTATTGTGTTTGATATAAGGGTTAATTCACCCAAAAATGACATTTCTGTCATTAATTACTCAGTTCCGTCTCTGATGCTGTTCATGTTGTAAACAGTGCAGCGCTTCCAGGTTCTATGTCAGAATGACAGCTCAATATTGGCCATCAGAGACTGACACTAAAGAGAAGAAATTGTTGAATAAAGTCCTTTTGTTACTGTAGGAGCCAAAATGTGTTTGGGTTATGTGGTGTTCTCATTTTGACCATTCTCGTTACTTCATAACATTAAAGACATAGCATAAGACATGAACCATTAACATGAAACAAAACCCAAAATAGACGTGACCTCCCTCAAATCCTCCCTCAATGGGTGGCTCCCGACACGCAAACAGTACAGCCACCCAAAACCCCCAAAAAACACAAAATGGAACAGAAAATGGATCATGGCCTGGGCCGTGGAGCAGTGGACGAGGCCATGGTGGATGAGGTGGCCATGGTAGAGCCAGCAGAGATAATCGTTTGATATAATATGATATAATGATTTGATTATAAAGTAGGTCTATGTTTGATATAGACTATAGATCTTTCTATGTGGTGAGACTATAGTTTGAATGAATTATATTGACATTAAAATACAGAATAGTTATTTTGGCATTATCCTTAACATTGTATAAGCATTTGTTTCATGTGCCAGATTGGAAGAGAGAATCTTGGGAGTTTGTGTAAATGTCACATCCTTTTGATTTTCCCAGCAAAAACATCCCGAGTCTTTTATAGACAACCGTTGTGGTAAGGTCTCGTTTTTTAAAGTTTCGTTACAAGCTGTTCACACATTGGCAATAAAAAAGTGATTAATACATGACAGTTATTTCATATAGCTCCTTTAAGATATTTAAGAATAATCAGATTTGTTTATCTAATGTCGTTTTTAAAAAAAATTATCCGAGTTCCCCTGAAACCTGCTTAAAGGAGAACTCCGGTCAATTTTAACATTGAGCTCATTTTTTTGTACATTTGGAGTGCTGTCAATACAGAGAACAACGACAAAAATCGGTGTTGCCTACACCGTGTTATCCTCTTTTTAAAATTTGCACCCTGTTGACTTCAATGGGGCAAGTTTTAAACCTGCTTTTAGCCTCTTAACATCCTTGATGTGTCATTACAAGTGCACAGCCATGTGAGTGATTCCTTCAGAGTGAACACGGGTGAATCTGACTGCAGTAGATGTGAAAGATATGAATAAAAATGATATTTATTTAGCCAGCGCTCGTACCTGTATTTACATCCTGTTTTCGGTCAAAGTCCATAGTAATCGATTGTCGAGTTCACGCGCATTGGTTTAGTACCTATGATCATGCGCGTGAACTCGACAATCGATTACTATGGACTTCGACCAAAAACAGGATGTAAATACAGGTATGTGCGCTGGCTGAAATAACATCATTTTTATTCATATCTTTCACATCTACTGCAGTCAGATTGACCCGCGTTCACTCCGAAGGAATCACTCACATTTTCTGTGCACTTGTAATGACACATCAAGGATGTTAAGAGGCTAAAAGCAGGTTTAAAACTTGCCCCATTGAAGTCAACAGGGTGCAAATTTTAAAAAGAGGATAACACGGTGTAGGCAACACTGATTTTTGTCGTTGTTCTCTGTATTGACAGCACTCCAAATGTACAAAAAAATGAGCTCAATGTTAAAATTGACCGGAGTTCTCCTTTAAGTGCGGCACAAAGTACATGCATTTAAAAAAGATAAATATGCAGTGCACCAGAAAAATATAGGAAAAAGCAAACACCAGTTAGGTTCTTGATGGTTTATTAGAACAGGAAATGATAACAGAGCACAGTCTCCATGCTCAATGACAGCCAGAACTGAGGACACTGAGTTTTCAAATGTAGAAATGTGTGTGCGCATGTGTGTTTAAATACAGTGGAGTCCAAAAGTCTGAGACCACATTGAAAATTTGGGATTTAAAATACCATTTACACCTGAAAATAAGGGTTTGGTATTTTGAGAAAATTTGAAACGTTACAGCATAAAAAGAATATGATATTTTTAAGATTTAACACAAATTAACAAATTTGTGACATTTTTCATGTGCTTCTGTACAGACAGAAAAAAAGAAAAAAAGAAAAAAAAAAGCACAAGATGCTCTTTGGATAATCTCAAATCATGCTGGAGAACACGATCATCAGGTTTTACGTAAACTACATGCAGCTCGAGTGCTGCTGTCATTAAAGCAAAAGAGGGACAAACCGACTACGAAGACATTCTGAAATTCATTTCTCAATTCATCTTTTCACTTAACTTATGCTGATAATATAATTTGTAATGAAAAACATTCTATTAAATAAGAAAAAGCTAAATAGAATCTTTTTAGACTTTTGAACCACACTGTCCATGTGTTTGTGATCTTGTGTGTGTGTGTGTGTGCGTTTGTATTGTTGATTTGGGAAGCATGCATGTGACAGTCTGATTGGTGGACATTAATAGGGCACACAGTAGCATGTCGTGTTGAAGTACACACTACCTCTGTTTTCCCCAGACCGAGGCTGTGTTCATGCAGATAGTTCACTTAAATTACATTTAAGCACTGAAACCATTATGTACACTGATGGGGACACGACTTGTCATTTAATGACAATGGACCCAGTAACACGAACAGCCTCCGGTGCGAGACAAATCAGAAGTCCATCACAGTTAACAGAAGGCTTGGCTCTTTTGCAAGTGTTTTTCTTCTTCTCTTTCATTCAGGAGAAACATCTCCCATCCATTTTTTATTTTATTTTTTTCTGAGAAAAGGCTTTGCACAGTTCATGAACCAGGATCAAACACTGAAATTCAGGTCACAGTCGAAGAATAATCATTGTCATTGTTGAAAAAAAAAATTCACACACCAGAAAGCAAATCAAATCACTTTCATGAACTCAATAAACCAACCTAAAACATTACCACAAAACAAACAAATATAAAAATGAAGATATCAGTACTGGCTAATATATTCTCTACAACTTTACAAAAAAAAATCAAACTCTGTTTGTTGTTTGTGCTTGTCAGATGTCAGGTTTTGCAAACTAAAAGCATGTCATTTCTAAACAAACCATTTCTCTCTTTGTGTTTGCGCATTTCGTCGGGTGGCCCATTAGCTGTGGCAGTTTGTGGCTGGGGGGCTGTCAAAAAAAAAAAAAAAAAATCTCAGGGCTTTAAAAGACAAAGCGGAGAAAGAAACAGCCCAGACAATGAGAAAGCCTGGAGCGCACTGTCCTCACTGTTCATAGGCAGCATTTTAATTGGAAAATTGAGAGTAGGGAGCTTTCTAAAACATAGCTAGATATATTTCTGTCCAAACAAATCCATAGCAGAGTGTTTATGGCCGACTCCATTTCTTGCTTGAGAGAATTACGACAATAGGAAACAGTGAAACAACCCTAGTTTATTTTCTTTTCCCCGGAAAAGCATTTTATAGAGCTCCACAGCAAATTAACTCCATTTCGCAGCCTCAAAATCTTGTGCAAATGAACCCAGACTGTGTATAGCGATTGCATACAGGGTTTCACAATAACTTTGACCTGCGCTTGCTACTAGTTTCTGGTTTGTTACTTACATGGGATGCGGTTGGGAAGATGATTCGCTGCTTGAGTTTTGCTGCCCACATCTCAGGCGATTGCTTTGTAAAATCTGGCTGTGAGTAAGCAAGTGGGTGCCTGCGTTTCTGCACGTCTCTCACGATCATCTCTAGGGCTAAGATAGACTTAGCGTAATCACGCATGTTTCGCCTAATGGTGCAACAGAGTGAAAAGCCAGAGAGAGGGAAGCAGGGCGAGAGCATGCATGGGTGGGCAGCATGGAGTCTGTGTGAGGGTGGAAAAGTTTAAAAAATGAAAAGAGCTGGGTGACAGCGTCAATTAAAAAACTGCATCAATAATGTTGATTGTGTAAAATAATTATACAGTTTGGAACTCAGTCATGCATTGGCACTTAAAACCCATAAATTATACACTTCATTAATGGCTTTAATGTTCAGCTTCAGCAGTTTCATCAATCCACATTCAAAAGAACGCACTCCCCTACCCTGTGCTCTTCTATTCTCTCTCTATCAGCAACTCACCAGTGTTTTCATTTGGAACACGGCCTGTTTTTAAACCAACACACACTTAGTGCTGAAGTATTGTTGATTATAGGACCATCAGACAATTCATGTCAAACTCTCTCATGGACCATTTTCACATTTTTGGGTTTGGAACGTAAACAATAGCAGGGTAGTCTTCTAGGGAAGCGCATGTGAGACCATTGCAAATTTTTGCATTGCTATTTGTTTCAATGGTTTAAGAAAAAAAAAAAATGTATATTACATTTATATGACTTTCTCAAAGAAAAGAAAAGGGGATAGATAACAGCAGTCAGAAAGATGTCAAATTGACCCTCACTCCTTCAAAAGACGCATTTGAAACCCCATTGCAACAGGGTTTAATGCCAGGTATATAACGCAAAGTATTGTGTAATATACTACTGTTTAAACGTTTGGGGCCAGTACGATTTTTTTAATGATTTTTAAAAAGTCTCTTATGCTGACTGAGGCTTCACTTGTTTGATAAAAAAATACAGTCAAATATTGTGAAATATTATTAGCATTTTAAATGTATACCTGGTATAGCACAGCTGAATTTTAAGCAGCCATTACTCGTCTTCAGTGTCACATGATATTTTAGAAACAATTCAAATAAGCTGGTTTGGTGCTCAAGAAACATTTCTTCTTATTTCTTATCTATATGTTGAAAACAATTGTGCTGCTTGATATTTTTGTGGAATTCAAAAGAACAGCTCTTGTTCGAAATATATATATTTTTTTTGTGACATTATAAATGTCTTTAGTGTCACTTTTGACCAATTTAATGTGTCTGAACAAAAAAAATTCTTATGTTACTCTTAATTACTCATCTCATACTGTGAAAAGGGTCCATTGAGCACTGAGTAGAAAAATCCTTTAATGTGCATTACTGCCCTCTAGTGGACACACTCAGGTAATGCTAGGTGAATTACTGGTGCCCCACAGGACGAAAGCAGAGATAACGTCGTTCACTGAGAGGTGAATGAATTGAATAGTACACTATTTCTTTCATGCCTCTCGTGGGGTTTACAAAACAAACAAACAGAAATCCAAAGAGAGCCAGAGGAAACTGAACAATGGCTGAAGTGGGCACAGTGCCATCGGGAGCCCAGTGGGTTTGAATTTTTTTGCTTTCCATCTAAATGTAACATTGTATTCATCTGATTCTGTGTGGCTTGTGAAGGCTGGCAGTGAGGGGGGACCCAGAGGGGTCCGATCTGTCTGGCTCCTCATTGACATTCTCCTGGGCTTGGCTGATGGCTAGGCCATGACTCTTAACGGCTATTTGTTGTTGGGATGGTCTTGTCTGACTGGGCCGCACAAAGAAACCCAGTGTCAGTGAGACACTCAGAATGCAGCTCCCTAGTGGCCCGGCCCAGCCCATACAACCGAGCTCACATTTGACTCAATGGACTGCAGAGAGAACGAAGTCAGGCCGAGTGAAAGAAAGAGAAAGTGTTGCAAATGCTCTGCTCTAATTCTAACATGTGTAGGGGAATAAAAAAAAAAAACGCACTTATCTTGGTTTTGAAGATAAACCACAAAATAAATGGGTCAAGCCAACAAATGCCCCTGTAAGCAATATAAAGTCATTTCCACAGTGCTTCCCTGCTCCTTCCAGAAAGCATGGGTAGATTAATCCATGATTGTTGGCAAATGCTCTTCTCTATCACCCATTTACATCTGATATTCCAGCACACAAGTCTTTCGATAAAGTCACATGGCAGTTTTCTTGATTGCTTCCTGACACTTAATAGGTAAGGGAGGGAGGGGTAGTCAGTCATTTGACATCAGATCACTTACGAAACTACAGTGAATTTTGCGTTCACGTCAAGTCTGGTCGACAAGCACATTTTGGTGCGGCTCACATACACACACGCAAACAGACAAAAGGAAGTTTGAGCTTGTCTGCAAAGGCCCGGGACGCACACAAAAGAAGCATCCACAGGCTCAAACGTAAAGCAAGAAAGAGGTGAAAACGAAACGGATCACTTCCATTGAATGGTTTACAGGGCGTGAGATTACAGAGAGACAATCCGCGACCGCTTCGGTACGCTAAACAGTCAGCATACCCATTCGCAGGATTATGATTATGTGTTTCACCTCCCATCACCCATCACATCCGTTATTCCCAAGCGATCCTTCCGTTTCATTAGACAGGGCGTGATAGAAGCTGCAAACGTGCTAAGTGGCGTCAACCCTCAGGCTGGGGAGGACAGCAGCTTTAACACCATCAACGCTCTTATTCTCTCACTCTCTGTAGTTCTAGAGCTCAGCCACTGGTGGGGGACTTGAAAGACACTGGATGGCAGTGAGAGAGGACAGGAAGGGCAGGATTACAGAAGGAGTCTGAGTCTTGGGGGTGATGGGACTCTGAAGGGAGTGAACGGCCTGGACCACTCATTGGCCATTAGGGTTGCGCTCACTTACACTTTTCACCAGCAGGTGGCTGTAGTCCTGTAGCTCATTGAGCCCCCGCTGAGTATGGTGACCTGGCCGTACTAATGCTGCATTAGTACGCGGCTGTATCGGATACGGGTGGTGGCCAGAAGGAGTCGCGTTGTTGCTATTGAAGTTGAGCCCGTCGCGGGACCATCGCAGATGTTCACCATAGTCCGTCTGCGTGGTCGTGGTAGGAGCCGACACCACCCTCCTGCGGTCAGGGGAGTCTTGAGGTGTCGTCGGATAGTTGTATTCACCGGTAGAGTTGCGGGTAGGCGGGGCGGATGGTTGCCCGCCCTGATCCCGCTGGTTGGCAGGGTGGGAGAGGATAAGGTACCGCTGTCGCTCCGAATGCGGGGGAACATCGCCCGATCCCTCCTGCCGCCCACCCTGCAAGTATTTGGAGCTCAGGTAAATGACCGCAGAGTTCGTCGTGCAGGGTGTCCCTGTCTGGGCCAGGAAAGTATGGCTCTGGTCCCAATCGCAGTCTGTAAGATGAACGTTTGGAGTTGGACGTTTCTGCTGCAGAGGCGTCTGTTCTGGAGTGGGAAGTCCTGGGTCGATATCTCCAGATTTTGGCCAGCCGTTGGTGAACAGATTCTCAACCTGCGAGCGGGGTCGTTCGCTGCCGCTGATACGAGTCACGCTGATCACGGAACCGCTGCGACCGTGTCCAAGCACGCTTTGCTCCTTGTCACCCTTACGCCGACTCCCCAAACCAGATCCACCGGCTCTGGAACGTTGGCGGTGCTTGAGGCTCATTATCCAACACACCATCAGACCTGACAGCGCCGCCCCGGTGGCAAAAGCTGAAACTGCAGACACGACCAGCAGGTTCACAGACACCAAGCCATCTGGTTCCTCGATGAAACTCTCCTGCAGAAGACCTGAACACAAAGAAAGAATAACAGAAGTGAGCATAAAACACATTCATACCTAACAGACAATCACAAAATTTAATTACCTTGAGTTTTCAGCAAAACAAAAGAAAAAAGATTAATGCACGAATGAAGGAAAATAGCAGACTAATTGGCTCCCATTACTACCTAAAGTGGATGTTCATTTTAACTGCTGTAATAATCTATCATCAATTACGTGTTTTGGAACATTAACTTTTAAAATAATTATCATTGAATAATTCTGACAATTATTGAAACTTTTAAGCTGTATTTACAGATTCAAACGTGCCCTGGGTGTGATAGATCTGGAGTAAAGAGGGATGAGAGCAATGCATCCAATTCACTTTGAAATGACAGAAGACTTAAGTTCTCAGAAGAGCACCAATTAATTATTGATGATGAGAAAAAAGGGAAAGCATAAAAATAGTGCTGCAGCAGATCAATTAGGTAAATATCAGTTAGGTTTTTTGTTCTATGGAGCTCAAACACCAAAGGCTGTTAGTGCTAAAACTGCAAGTGAGCCAAAAATGACAAAATATTAATTGTTGTTGAAAAAGTAAGGTTCATGGAATGTTTTTGTTCAACTACCCAAACATGTAAATCTATAGGCAATATCTTATTAATTTGAGAAAACAGTGACTCACAACAGTAAGAGCCAACATCATAAAATGGCTTAGCAGACGAAACGCTCTTGAAACAAATTAATTTAACTGGCAAATTTATCACAATAGAGACAAATGGTAAGCATTTCACATTGGTGAAAATAAACAGCCTTAATTAGCACTTACAGCTGTTTGTTTAAGAACTCAAATAAAATGAGAAGAGAGGAGGCGCAATCAATAAAAATGTTGCTACGATAATTAGCTCATAATAGCTGCCTCGGTGTGGGTGTTTGTGTGTTCAAAGAGTCCGCTGAATTAAAAGGTACATTAGCCGCAGTTGGGCACCAGGGAAAGGAACTGTACAACATGTACCACGTCGGTCATTTCATTGGGAGATGTTGTGACAGAGTGCCTATCAATTTTCTGGTGATATACATGTTTACTTCACAGTATTCATTTTGGAGAGACAGACCACATTACCGAAATGACACTTCAAATCAATCAGTGCAGTCATGTGGATGCTGAGTCAGTGTCTGTACTTTTCTCTCTCTTTCTCTTGCACAGTCTCTTTCTACCCTCCCTCCATTTGTGTTTATCTCTGTCTCAGCCCTGCTACCGCTCTCTGTCTATTTTGTTTGTGGTGTGGGGGCATTATATTTATTCTATCGCAGACAGATACCAGGTGTGTGTATCTTTTCCCAGCATGCTGACTGCTGTTTAAAGAGCAGTCAACTATTGGTTTTTGTTTTTGTCATCTTTATGATTAACTTTTTGGCTGCCGCTGCCGGTGTGTGGCTGCATTGCTGCTAGAAGTTGGATAAACATCATTGGCATGGGGCGGTTCTCGTCATGAACCGCTGCCTAAAACAGTTCTTGTTTATGTTGTCGCAACCCACTTGTCATTCACGAGGGCCCCAACATGCATCAGGAACGGGGTCCTGAAAGGATGTGGTGAGCGGGGAGGGATGCTGGGATGCTGCTATTTTCTAGGTTGTTTATGTTCATGCATTGTGGTGTTTACTTTCGGTGGCATAAGGCAACGGGGTAGAAGGTGAAGTTGCTTGAGTGCTTGAAGACTTCTCTGTGCGACACACTTTGTGAACTTTTCAAACAAACTCTGGAGTAGAAAAGAATGAAAATTCAAATGTGCCAGTAACACATTACTATAAGGTACAATAAGTCATCAACATTAATGCACTAGGTATCATGAACAAATGAACAAAGCCTTTTTTAATCTAGATTATTTTATCAATTAAATACATTTAACTGACAAATTTAATTAAGATTTACATTCATGCATTTTTACACTTACATTTATGCATTTTTAATTAAATATTAAGTATAATATTTATATTTAAATATATAGCACAGCAACTTTGTAATGCTATTTTCAATGTACCATATGTAAATCTAATCTAATTCCAATCTTGCATACTTAATAGATTGGACTGGTATGCAAATTAAGATGCCTTCAATGTTTCAACTATAAAACAACTACATCCTGATTTGCTATTCTGTTTCTCTTCTCTAGTAATCAACAACACTCAAGCCAGTAAAACAAAAATCCCAAAATAATACTGTAATGAAATACAGTAACGCAAGTACTTTACACCCCAGCTAGTGTATTAACTATTGTTAACAAAGTTAACCTTATCGTAAACTTTATCTGTTAGATGTGCACATGAGGTCATGAGAACTCACAGAGAACCTGACTCTCTAAAAACACTATTTCGTTTGCAAGCAGTACTAAAACACACATCAAACGCTCTTTGTATATACGTCGCTTTTTTCTAGGCGAAGCCCTGATGGTGCCTCAGATAGATATTACTCAAACCACACCGGCCTTTCTCTTTAATGAAAGAGACGTATTAAAGCATCCGCCTGTCTGGAGGGCCACCTCTCATTTGTTCTCTCCTCTCGCCTGCAATGTGTCCATCCTTTTTTACAGTAAGAAGATGGTGCATGCATGCAATGAATAGATTGGGGCCATCATAGATGTTGCCTTTGTAGTCACTTCGCTTTGTCGTGACGGGAAACAAAACACACAGACGAGAGCGGACGAAGGGGGAGAGATAGTCTCAGGCACTGTTTCTTTCTTTTCGTCATTCCCGACGGGGTGACAGAAACCCCCATTTTCCCCATTCACTTATTAAAGCTTAATGGAAGGCAGCCGGACTGTCAGGCTGGAGCGCAGCAAGCACGTCTTGAGCTGGAAGCTCCAATTACAGGCGAACAATGGCGGTGGAGCAGTCTAGTTAGAGTTGGTCTTCAGACGGCAATAGGCCAAGTGCTAAAAGACTCAGAGCCCAGGGACTAACTGCCTTGCTTTTGCCTCTTTTTTCCCCGGGTCTATTCACTAGCAGTTTGATGTTTGTTGCTTATCGCTCTCCATCTCTGTGCACATCTTCTCCCGCTCATCTCTCTCTCTCTCTCTCTCTCTCTCTCTATGCTACGTCCTTTCATCTTCTGCTCGCTGGCTGTCTCCGGGGACGTACCCTTATTCTTTTATTCCCTGTATCACTCAATTGCTCTCAGTCTCTCTCTCCTTTTCAACCTGTAAGCAGAGAGGCGGCTAATGAAATGCTAGCAGGTTTCAGTTTCTTGTTGAGATCATGTCATTAAAAACCTCAGGTGGAATATAGATTTTCTTCTAGCAAATAAGCAACCTTCTCAAGATTTATAATTACCCGATCTTCTAGCATGGGGTGAAACAGTTTAGTGTGGTAAAAACAGGCCCTTATCAGCTGTGCTTATGTAACAAACACTTATTCATGCAGTAGTTTCTGCACTATGTTAGATGGTGTGTGTGTGTGTAGCGTTTCATGTTAGCACGAGGCCTTACATGCGAGCGTGTGCATTTGTGTGAGTGTGTGTATCAGTGGCTTATGGTTCACTGACTTTACTCATTATCTTTTCTCTTTCTATCTCGGTCTTCTCTGTATTCTCTTCCCTTTGCTCTTGCTCTCTATCACACACACACACACACACACACACACACACACACACACACACACACACACACACACACACACACACACACACACACACACACACACACACACACACACTCTCTTTCCCTTCTCTGCAGAAACACTGCAGGCTATTCTATCTGTCTGCATATCCTCTCTCTCTTTCTGGTTCTCGACATGTCACCCATCTTTTGCTGTACTCATGCCTCACTGTTACCACAGCTTTGTGTCAACCATGTTGAAAAGACCAGTATTTCTGGTCAACAGATTATGTTGCGTTGTAGATGCTGGTATGTTGGTGTCCATAGAAAGAGTCTGAAATTTAAGTTGTTATCCAGTGAGCTTTTAACTGCTGCGAGTGGAACTTGAGAATCAATTCAGTCCAATTAATGTGAAATTAAATAAATTCATGAATTGTTCATTGTTACTTCTTTCATTAAATCTCATGTGAGATTTTGTCAATAATGATTTAAAATTTGGTCTGTTTTTCACACAAAACTGACTTGGAATATAGCAAAATAGTCATGTGAACCACTTTTGTTTTCTATGGAAGAAATAAGTCATACAGGGTTATTACTATTACCTTGAAGGGATAGTTAACCCAACAATGAAAATCCTGTCATCATTTTCTCACCCTCAAACCTTCAAAACTATGAAAAGACAGTCATTAAATTCCAAAACAACATTAGACCCCATTGACTTTCATTGTATTAAAACAAAACTTCTCTGTTCCATAGAAGATAAAAAGTCAATCAAGCTTGGAATGACATGAGGGTGAGTGAATAATGACAGAATCAGCACAAACATTACACCAGCGAATCCAGTCTTGTCAGCAAAAGTTTCCAAAACAAAATATGCACACTTTTTAAACACGTCTGGTTCCAAGCAGAGTGTTTACAGAAAGATAGTAGTGAAGACATTTATGGCTTCTTAGCTTACACTTTAAAAAGCCAAACTCTCAGATCAATATACAGCTGGCGGGTTTACATACGTCTGCATGTGTTCTCAATTAACTCTTCTATAATTTTCAATAAGCGAGAGCTGTTCATGGCCTGTAACACTGCAATAAGGTGAAAGGCTTCCTGGCACCGGTTCAGGGTTTCTAATTCCAACATAATTGTGCACGCTACAGTCCACAATGTCTGACGATGATTAACATGAGACTAAATAGAAGGGACTGTTTGAAATAACGAGGGCTGTTGAGCTGGGGGCGAGCTCAGGATATGAGTCGCCCCACCGGAGCCGAATGTTAAGAGAAACGGTCCGCTGCTAAAACACTGTTGCCTATTGTCGCTTGCTCACCTTTTCCACATTCTGCAGACGCCGCCTAGTCAGCCACAATTAATTGTAGTCAATTAGCGCATAGTTTTTCAACATAGCTTCCCCCATTCACAGCAACCGTTGCTGACAAACGCTAATGAGGATGCAGATGAGAGTCAGTTCAGCTGTGTTAAATTGATCAAACAAGTATGTAGGATCATGGAAGCATGTACTGCATTGCAATACCACAGATGTGGCTGATGGGGGCTCTAATGTAACAGGAGGTTTGCTGGTAAATTGATAGCCTTAATTTGGGGCTGAACGGTGAGAACTCTCAAATGAAATCATTAAAAAATATTCAACCTTTCCAGCATGGGTTATAAATTCAGAAAGGGACACAGCGGTATTAGTCTAGCCAATTGCGAAGCGCGACATCTGCATCCACCACAATCACGAAACCTCCAATTTCAAGTTAATCTTTCCAGCATGCTGAAGACGTAAATTCTACCCGTCAGTGCTCTGCATATGACCGTATATTACCAGCTGCTAAAAACACTTCCTTATTTGTATTAAGTTAACCGGTACCGACGGTTTGTCTCTATAACAGAGATGTTGAGTTTTCAAGCTCAGTCTGGCAGAGGTGGAATCGGTTTTCCACACATTTTCAAAATTACGAAACTTTTCTGGGTCATTCACGATCTGCTGTGGTGGCTCAAAATGTCTCTTTCATGCTTGTCAGACATATGCTCAATAGAGACACAGGTCTCTGGCTTGATGAACTGAAGAAAATCCTCTTTAGGATCAATAAAGCTTGTTTGTCTCAGGATCTGGAGCGTGTATTTGTGTAAGAGAGAAAAATGGTGTCAACGCACCTGTGGGTGCATGCAAGGTATTTCTAAGGCTGAGAGGTTTCGCTGTACGGTTTTGTGTGTCCCTTACACACACACACACCTGTCTGAGCTATATCTTTCACCCAGTCATGATGATCTGTGGCGGAGAGATTCTTCATGCCCTGTCAACATGCCTGGCAACCGCCACGGCAACAAGGCTCTTCGTGCTGCAGGCTTCAGTGGCAGCTGCTGTTGTCCTTTTCCGCTCCTGAGTCTCTCTCTTACTGCAGTCAAACCAGTCAAGATTTCTCACAAACTAAAGCTAAGTTCTAATTGCCAGAGAGTACCCTGGGAAGTGTACTTCAGCATTCAAAATTCAAAAGTGAGCTATCCTGGTGAACACTGCATAGGGATCCTGTGAACTGAACAACAGCCATATGCTAATTTCTCTCTCTCTCTCTCTCTTTTACAAAATGACACATGATATTAGTAGTTTCTTTGTCTTTTTTCCACTTCCACTGATATAGTAAAGAAAGGACAGGAAATGATAGGAGATATGTATATATATATATATATATATATATATATATATATACATACTTTTCAAAATGGAACCAAATTTAAAATGTCAAATTTTGTAATGATTATTTTAAAACATTGTGGTGTTTATAGCTATTTGATACCTGAATGGTAAAATTTAATTGTTATGATGGCTGTTAATTGCTGAGACAGTACTTGCTAATTACTTCTATTTAGTTTAGTAGAGAAATAGGTCTACTTAGTTGAGAAAACAGGCACAATAAGTCCAAATTAATCATGTAATCATCTGAGTGTTGTTGCGAAAGTAATAAAACTTTAATTCCATATTACACATTTAATTGTCATATCAATTCAAATTCCAATTGGATGTGGCCATGCACAACTCGTGCATTGAAAGGGAGCCAATTCTTCAATTTTGCCCAACTCTGGTACACGGAATGACCTACCTCAGTGTAGACATACATGTGTTTGTCCATGGCTAGATTAATGACCTGGACATGAAGGTCATGAGATGTTGTACTCCAGGAGAACATGAACTGCCCCTGTGGGAGTGTTGGAAAGGTCTGGAGGGCAAGAGCACCACATCAGTCTTATAAACACTCACTTTACAACAACTAACCCCTCTATAAAGCCGGACATACTCCACAGAGCATACAAAACGTGATACACACCAAGTGTGACACTACAAAATGACAACTCATCGAAATTCCAAGTAAAAAAAGATACGACACATCCAACCTGTTCTGTTTGACTGATTTCAATGCTCTGCACAGTATTTTTCTCCCTTTTAGGACATAAAAATGACTTGATATATCACTAAAGAATTCTGAAAAAATATTTCTCAGTTTCAACAAAAATATTAAGCAGCTGTTTTCACATTGATAATAATAAGAAATGTTTCTTGAGCATCAAATCAGCATATTAAAATGAATTCTGAAGGATCATGTGACACTGAAGACTGGAGTAATGATGCTGAAAATTCAGCTTTGCCATCACAGGAATAAATTACATTATCATTTTTTATAATATTTCACAATATTACAGTTTTACTATATCAAATAAATGCTGCCTTGGTGAATATAAGACACTTCTTTCAAAAACATAAAAAAATCTAACCAATCCCAAACTTTTGAACAGTAGTGTTATGAGATGTATAACTACAGCTGATACCAATTACAGTGGAGAAGCAAATTTGCCAGCATGTGCCCTCATTGCCTTTTTCTGCATGGCTGTCATCCCACTCCACGAGAATGACAGCACCGTGCACTTCTTTGTGTAACATGGACTTCAATTAGATTGTGATTGCAACCCACTGTTTGCAGAGTCAAAACACCACCTTTCTCCAGGAAATATTTTAGCAGCAGCGTAATTGCCTCCATCTGTGTCAACTCTGTGATTATATTAAAATGCTTTAGCAGCAACGTACACGGGAGAAAAGGGTAAGCGGGAGGGCTATAGATGCAAAAAAAGAGTAATGGGGCTTATGACTCTCTGTTCTTTATACACGTACTGTAGTTGAACTGCAGATTCGAGGAGAAGCCTCATTTTGCAGTCCATTCACTCGTAACAACGGCAGGGCATGACAGTTTTCTCCTACACTAATGCCTCCCTCCCTTTTAATGCCTGGTTTAACAGCGTTGACATTTGCTGATGAGTTTTCTGTGCAAACAATGACTCCGTCGGTACCACAAGCTTTTTGACAACAGCGGCAGGTATATTTAGATTGCACCCCAGTGTGAAAATTATTCAGTGAGCTTTGGGGTGGTCGACTTTTCAAAGGAATCTGTCAGGAGTTTTTGGGAACCGTAATTCATCAAAGCTAAATTATCCTTTGGGACTGTTTGCACAGTTAGCTTACAATGAACTGACTAAAGGAATAGTCTGAATTGGATGAATTCCTAACTTTCTAACCGAATGTAATTACTATTATAGGTCTTACTTCCTTTGGCATAGTAACTCACAGTCTGCTCCACCCCTCATATGACCAGAAATTTTACAATGAAAAGGATACTGTTGAAGTTTAAGGACCGTTAAATTAGCCGCTAATCCTGTAATCGATACGGCTGACTTAAAGGTCGTGACTTGTAAAGGGTTAACACCACATTGGGCTGAGATCAGGCGAGAGAGCAAAGTGTCCGCCCAGGCTGGAATGTAAAAACTCATGCGATCCTCTCTCATGCTAGCATTTCTCTCTTTATACAACATGCACTCAGCATTCTAACAACAAACAAGTTAATTGTTTCAAGCACTGTTGATGATTTCTTGAGCAAAGTTGTTGCAGCTAGCGTAGTCATAATCCATCATTATGCAAGAACTCGTAAACCTGGCAGCCTATCTAAACTGAGAGAGAGAAGTAGAAAGATAAAGCCAAAGAGATAGGCCCTCAAAATGCAGAAAGACAAGTGGCTGTTGGCGGCCGTGTCTCGGGCCTTTGAGGGCAGGCCTCACAGGTCAACTAAATTAAAGCGTCTGATGTCTACATCTACTTTGATCAGCTCCCCTCTGGAGTATCAGGCAAAAGGGGAGCTGACATTTTGAATCAGATCGCTAAGTGCTTGGTCAGGGCACAGGAAGAGCAGTCGCATCTCTAATTACGGTCCTCACACTGTTGAACAAAATGAGAGAGACGGAAGGAACTGCCTGATCGGTTACTCAAACACCAAGGTGAAGTGAAGGTGGAAGAAAGATACAGAAAGATATATTTGGGCAGTAACATCCTACAGAAGTGTCCAGCAATGTGACAAGCTATGCACCATTAAAACTGAATTCTTTCTTCTCATTCTTTCTAATTACTATGGATGGAGCTTTTACAGCCTCATTTTAATGACTTCAAAATACTTTTAAAAACTCATTTGTCTCACTGCAGGACCACTTAATAGGGTCATAATGAAAAATCCAATGTCCCCCTTTAACAAAATTCATTCATTTTTTGTAGCTTTTTTTTTAAATCAAAACTTCATAAACAGTGAAAAAACAGCATTAATTGGAACTAAAATGTCTCATTCTGAATTAAATTATGTCTGTCACTAACATTATAAGTGGACTTCAGGGAATTTGTTTTTAATGAAATTACCTCTAAATGAGCTGCAATCCACCTTGTTTTTCAACACGGATGTAAGCTATTTTCTGTGAATGTGAAATACTTCCATTCATTAGCTGCTTTAAGTACTGCAATAAACTAGAAGAAAATAACAAACTGCACTAAAACTATATGAGCTACAAACCAGTGTTTATGATTACAATAATACATAAAAATTATATGATAAATTAAGTTTTTGTACAGCTATAACAACAAACTGGCTAAGACTGGAAGCCTTGCATTTTCCAGTTACAAATTCAAATAGTTAGAAAGGGGTCATGTAGAAAAATCAAATTTTACTTGATCTATTGAGAAAAAAAGATCTTGATGTACCATTAACACACTCTTCCTTTCCAAACTGAAAACATTTATTGAAAAAAAGCTGCAAAAAATATCCATTACTTCTGCTTTGCAAAATTACTCACATAGTAGAGAAATGTATGATATGATATCGAACTGAAATTGGCAAAATGGTCATTTACAGTATAACAATAAAAATACCTAAAATCTTGATGTTGACAAAAAAGGTTCATGTTATGCGTCAACTTTGTTTGTACCGCACTTTTAAAGAGTACTGGTTTTTGAGAAAGAGTAAATTTACAACATTTGTAAACCAAGAGAGGCAGAGTGAAAGTGTGAGGGAATGAGAAATCGCTTCTGCAGTGCAGACGGGAACATGTCAGAGAGTTATAACAGCGCAAGGCCTTTGGGAATTGCAGCAGTGACGGTTCTGTGACACGGGAGACATCAGAGCTTGCTCTCTACATCACTCACGGCCTTTTCTGCACACCCAACCCCACCCCAGACACTTGCCCTCAGTCACGGGGCTCCAGCTTGTCTGACAACCACCACCACCACTCCTCCATCTATACTTGCTTTACTTCATCTCTCTACCATTTTGTGCTCTGCATCTGCCTCGTTGGTTTATGGATCCCACCCTTCGTAATCATTCAGCCCAGATCGAGTCAGAGAGACGAGATGAAAATCAATTCTTTTCCTCTGCCCCCACTTCCACTGACCACTTTTCTGTCGTTAAGCAGAAGCTGTTAACATCAGCCATCTAAGCCCTGTCGGACATGCAAGCGGACATCTGGGGTCATATGAAGTTCAGTCTTATCCGGGTGATCTCCATCACTGAGGCTGCCCCCCCGAATCTTCTGTCTGTAACCCTCCCAGCAGTAGATGAAAGCCAGTCACCAGCTACAAACTGTGATGGATGCAGTGCTACATCCTCTAAACTGCCCACTTCTCAACCCCTGGCCTGCGTCTCTCTGCACTGCAGGCCCAGGAGAAGCACACTTGAGGAGCGTGATGGATGTGACATGCGGTCTGCTGATCAAAGCCTTGCAGGCAAACACTTATTTACACACGACTTATTACAGATGAAGAATGAGATGCAAGCCCCCAGTCTAAGAGTCACTAGAAAGACACTAGACAAGAGAGACACCCTACCTACCAGACCAGCTTAAACCAGCGTGAGTTTACATGCTGATCATCACTGGTTTATGTCAGTTAGTGACTAAATCTAAATCTAATATTCCTTAAAACAAGATCAATTTACTCTAGAAGCAACACTACATAAGATATTAAGACTTGATTTTGTAGATTATTTTGATAAATGTTTTGAACATAAGCTTATTTTGTCTTACTGCACTGGCAAATTTTTCACTTGTTTTGAACTTGTTAATACTTAAAAATCTGCCACCGCAGTAGTAAGACACCTGCATTAAAGATACAGTCGCAGAAAACATGCCTTAATATTTAATGCAGTGTTGCTTCTTATGTATCTTGTTTCAAGGATTTCTAGACATTTTACTAGAAAATATGGCAGCAGCAATTCTGCACAGCAGAAAAAAAGAAAAAAAGAAGGCAGGAATTCTACACAGCAACTCTATTATATTGGGTAAAGTTAATTCTGAAACAGAATTAAATATTTTGATCAATACTTTCAATACTGAATGAAATAGAAGTATACACTTCTATTTAGTTTCAATAGAAGGTAACACTTTAAAAAATACATATATAATAATAAAATCATAAGATGTACAGTGAGGAAAATAAGTATTTGAACACCCTGCTATTTTGCAAGTTCTCCCACTTAGAAATCATGGAGGGGTCTGAAATTGTCATCGTAGGTGCATGTCCACTGTGAGAGACATAATCTAAAAAAAATAATCCAGAAATCACAATGTATGATTTTTTAACTATTTATTTGTATGATACAGCTGCAAATAAGTATTTGAACACCTGAGAAAATCAATGTTAATATTTGGTACAGTAGCCTTTGTTTGCAATTACAGAGGTCAAACGTTTCCTGTAGTTTTTCACCAGGTTTGCACACACTGCAGGAGGGATTTTGGTCCACTCCTCCACACAGATCTTCTCTAGATCAGTCAGGTTTCTGGGCTGTCGCTGAGAAACACGGAGTTTGAGCTTCCTCCAAAGATTCTCTATTGGGTTTAGGTCTGGAGACTGGCTAGGCCACGCCAGAACCTTGATATGCTTCTTACAGAGCCACTCCTTGGTTATCCTGGCTGTGTGCTTCGGGTCATTGTCATGTTGGAAGACCCAGCCTCGACCCATCTTCAATGCTCTAACTGAGGGAAGGAGGTTGTTCCCCAAAATCTCGCAATACATGGCCCCGGTCATCCTCTCCTTAATACAGTGCAGTCGCCCTGTCCCATGTGCAGAAAAACACCCCCAAAGCATGATGCTACCACCCCCATGCTTCACAGTAGGGATGGTGTTCTTGGGATGGTACTCATCATTCTTCTTCCTCCAAACACGTTTAGTGGAATTATGACCAAAAAGTTCTATTTTGGTCTCATCTGACCACATGACTTTCTCCCATGACTCCTCTGGATCATCCAAATGGTCATTGGCAAACTTAAGACGGGCCTTGACATGTGCTGGTTTAAGCAGGGGAACCTTCCAAACCATGACGTCTTAGTGTATTACCAACAGTAACATTGGAAATGGTGGTCCCAGCTCTTTTCAGGTCATTGACCAGCTCCTCCCGTGTAGTTCTGGGCTGATTTCTCACCTTACTTAGGATCATTGAGACCCCACGAGGTGAGATCTTGCATGGAGCCCCAGTCCAAGGGAGATTGACAGTCATGTTTAGTTTCTTCCATTTTCTAATGATTGCTCCAACAGTGGACCTTTTTTCACCAAGCTGCTTGGCAATTTCCCCGTAGCCCTTTCCAGCCTTGTGGAGGTGTACAATTTTGTCTCTAGTGTCTTTGGACAGCTCTTTGGTCTTGGCCATGTTAGTAGTTGGATTCTTACTGATTGTATGGGGTGGACAGGTGTCTTTATGCAGCTAACGACCTCAAACAGGTGCATCTAATTTAGGATAATATATAATAATAATAATAATAATAATTCATTACATTTATATAGCGCTTTTCTAGGCAGGCCTACTCAAAGCGCTTTTACATGAAAGGGGGAATCTCCTCAACCACCACCAATGTGCAGCATCCACTTGGATGATGCGACGGCAGCCATATTGCGCCAGAACGCCCACCACACACCAGCTTACTGGTGGAGAGGAGACAGTGATGAAGCCAATCAGTATATGGGGATGATTAGGAGGCCATGATGGACAGAGGCCAAGGGGCAAATTTGGCCAGGATGCCGGGGTTAAACCCCTACTCTTTTTCGAAGGACAACCTGGGATTTTTAATGACCACAGAGAGTCAGGACCTCGGTAAATGGAGTGGAGGTAGACATTTTAAAGGTAGACTAACAGGTACAAATATACAAATATATAGTTAGAAAATCATATATTGTGATTTCTGGATTTTTTTTTTTAGATTATGTCTCTCACAGTGGACATGCACCTACGATGACAATTTCAGACCCCTCCATGATTTCCAAGTGGGAGAACTTGCAAAATAGCAGGGTGTTCAAATACTTATTTTCCTCACTGTATAAATAAAACATTAATGTATTATCTATAATGAACATTACATTAACAGTGAACAATAGTATATAATTGTATTTATTATTAATTTATTATTAACATAAATTATATGAATAATTTGAGATATATGAATTATTATAAATATAATAATAATAATAATTATATATCATACTATATTATTTCAAATTAATCTATATTTATGAATGCTTTAAAAAATGGTTGTTTGTTAGGTTAGCTCATGATACCTGATGCATTAATTAATTAAAAATAATTAAAAATAATTTAACAATATCTCATTGGAATGCAGGTCTTTTAAAAGTATTTGAAACAGAACAAACTTTTTTCTGTAAGGAAGTTTTGTAAGAGTATCAAAAAACAAAATAAAGCTCTCTTACATCACATTATTCATAATGCTGTGACAGAGCTACTATTTTTTCCCCTGACTTACTGATCTTCTCCATTAGGAAACACATTAGCAAATACAGCAGTTGGCCCCACCACCCCATTACTTTCTGGCTTGTGCACCACAACTGAAACAGGGCCTGGAAAACTTCAAAAGCTCCTGATGAGCAGATTAAAATCCAGCCAGGCAGACATGATCATTATGCAATATTTATACATCCCGAGTGTTTGTGGCTCACAGCAGATGAACGAGGTCTCCTGTGGTGGACCCAAGATTAACATGCACCAATGCCTGTGCAGAATCAGCGGTGAGATCAAAGGGGTTCTACATCGACTGAGTATTTCAGACTGAACGATTGATTTGCTGCGATGAACCCCACCCAGAGAGGTTCACCCAGAACTCGACGCTGTTCCAAGACGAACATAATAGGAGATGAAAAGGGAACTATATATAGAAAGCGTGAGTTGTGATCGCCACGCACCCGAACAGAGGCTCTTGCAGCAGAACAGAAGCTCAAAATGGGGCGGAAAACGACGGCGGCTGCAGGTCTGACGGGACGAGGGGAGAGAACGAGAGGTCACAGCATGAAGAGTTTTATTGTTGTAATAAAAATGTACTCTTACCATCGCAGTCGCCCAAGTGAGAAGTGTTTCCATGCTCGACGTCTTGCTCGAAGGGAAGCCTGTGGCGAAAGAACAGTAGTAGAATCATTCATCAGCAAACCACATAAACAGGCCATAAAACTGCACCGTCTGAATTACAGTAATACCTGTGTATTTTCTCTCTCTCTCTCTTTTTCTTTGAAAGAAAAACACCATTTTAAATGCTGTCTTTTTTCTGGTCTAGATAATATTTGATAATAAGCAATATTGCAAATTAAAAGCCTGTGCAGGATGTGTGCAGAAACTCAATCTGTGCTCGTGATCAAATCTTGTACACACAGAGGCATCACAGTGCTCTATTAGAGATGTTCTGTGTTACCTTAAAGCCACATTAATGAAGAAAAATGACTGCAGTCGAAACACGAATGGCTTCCTTCCAACCGCATAAGTCAAACAGAGGAAAGGCCGAAGGCTACGCACAGCAGAAGCGTGCATTGGGGGACCAGCCTCTTTCCACTACCGTCGGCAATTAGTTAAAGCCCAGGACAACAAGGCAGCCAGGGGTCTTTTACTGCCAGGGTCTTAGTTTTTCAGAAGATACGTTTACACCCGTGTGGTTAAACGCTTTCTGTGAAATGTCTATAAAATATAATGTTTCTACAACCTGCAGGCGCAGAGCAGTAATCTCCACAACTCCTCTGAGAGAAGATGGCTGTTTTTCTTTTTATACTATAGCGGTAAACCACCCCGAGAATTTAAATGAGCACACAGATTCCTTCCCGCCGCTCTCCTGAGGATGAACATTAGCCATACTGTAGAAATTGAGAAGCACATAAAGACAGATAAACAGCCGACAGAACGTTCCTGCACTTGTTTTGCATATTCACGGTTTGTGTATATTAGCAAGTGGCAGTAATTAGAACTACTTCTGTATCGTTTTTCCACTGTGAAATTCAATTGGTGAGAATTTTTCAGCATTACGCGAGACGGAATCGATCGACAGGTTGACCGTCCTTGGTAAATCAAATCAGATCCAGCCAGAGAGCTGTAATTGCATAACGGCGCTGAGGTAAAACGTCTCCAAGTTTTGATCTCAGAATACCGGCAGACAACCTGTATTTGCACACAAAACTCAATAAAACTGTCTCTCTGAGGACGGATATAATTTCACAAGTGTATTTAAACAGAGGCACAACACAAAACGCAGTTTTTTAGATGCTTTGTCTGAAGATGGAACTCTTTTTGTTTATGTAAAAAGATGTTGTGTTATCAGGTACATTGTCGAAACTCACCTGGTACCCGCACGGAGGAAAGAGCAGGTGCTTCCTCTGGTCCAGCCGCAATAGGGATCCCGTGAGGCGATGCAGTTTCTGTGAAACAACAGAAAAAAGAATGAATGATACCCCTACAGCGCCAGACTGTATATAGTTTAATTCCGCTGGATTTCATCCAAGTATGATCCACCTGGTTCAGTGCACACATTAGATGTGTGACATGTGTTAGTGCGCCTCACTGGGCTGCACCGATGGCCCATGGGCACAGACACAGAGCACGGGCTGGTGCCTGTCCCTGACCAGTGATCACAGAAACACAGAGCTATCCTAGAGCTGAAAGCTATAAACAATTGCTAGAATTGTACTTAAAAGGACAAATGGTTCAGGCACTACATGATGTCACTATTCATGCTAAATTTGTATTTTAGGGGTAGGTTTAAGTTCTGGATTAGCTTAAATAGCTTTATTTAACAACAGTATCAATGAGTCAGTGGGAGGTTCCCAGGTGCATAGCTAGGTAAATGTATGGGTTTGTCCACAAAATTTAGATAAACATGAAAAAAACTCCCATTGGGAACATTTTGGGATATTGGAACTGAGACTTATTGATTAAACCATCAAAATATGAGTAGTATGTTATATTGGGAAGAAGACAACACTAAACTTGGTTAAGATATTTAAATGACAAAAATTAGCAATAAATAAATAAAAAAGACAAATATAATCAACTTTTTTTAACAATATAATTAGTTATTAATATTTTGTTGGTTCTCCTTGTTTTTGATTACAGCAGCTATTATCAAGGAATCCGCTTGTTAAGTCTGATGTCACGTGTCACCATTTCACATGTGCAAGCGCTCTATTAGATACCAAAAGCAAACAACAAACAGTGCTAATATACTGTACATTCAGTGTGCTGTAATACTACCAAAAAATCATGATCCTAACTTATCTCCATAGCGAAATCTCAGTTGGCCAGAGAGTGATTCGTCTTTTATAAATCTTTAAAATATTGGTGTCCGGGACGCCATGAGCTCGGAGACTGTAGTGTACACTGTAACGTTTTAAAAGCTTAAAAGTGTGATATGATTAAATAGTGCTCATAAATGGCTGTTGAGATAGTATATGGAGGCTTGGACCCAGAAACAGAATTCCCTACATCACAACTTAACAACCGAATAAGCTTTGCGCATATGTCATGCATAATATCTTGCCAAGCCTTCTTAAATTTTTCCCAAAGGTGAGATTCATTCATCAGCTTTGTTTGAGGTACAGAATTTCCCAAAGGTTTTCAATGGGATTTGCATGTGTGGTGTGTTTTAGATCGTTACTGTGTTAGAAATGACACGTTCGATCTCCAAACAGATGCTCCATACTGACTTGTCCTCAAGCCACTTCTTGGATGTCTTTGCAACTTGGACAGGAGCATTGTCTTGTTGAAGAGCAACATCTGATAATTCCTCTTTAGATAACTTTTCAATTGTGGAAAGCAAGTCATTCTGCAATATTCTCCAGCACTCCAAAGCATTAAATTACTTTTCACAGTAGCTCACCAATACCAGCAGCTAAAAAGGCATCCCACACAATGACACCTCTTCCTCCATGCTTCACTGTGGTAGAGATGCATTTATTATAATATTTCTTACCAGATTTTCGAAGACACCGCTCTGGAGCATCACCGTGCAACTCGTGTTTCATCACTCCACACAACTTCCCATTTTCTGCCAAAGACTTCATTCTGTCTTTGATGTTTGTTTTTCTGAGACAGCAATGGCTTTTTAAGTAGTGCATTTGCTTAAATTTAGTTAATTTCCTGACCAATAATTTGTGGTTAAGACAATTACATGCTTAGTGTTTAGCCATTCTTGGAGTGTGAGTGTGTGTGTGTGTGTGTGTGTGTGTGTGTGTGTCACTTACTTCATGCAGCGGGAATAGAGCTGGCAGCGTGCTACAGGCACTTTGATCACGCAAGAGGGAAAAGCCAGTAGGAGGCTGTGACTGATGCGGTCCAGCGTGAGAGAGAGCAGCTGCCTGGCCTGAGGAGAGTCCGTCCCACACCTGGAACACACACGGTCCAAATCAATTTGCAACAAATTAAAAGAGTGCAGGGAGAAAGTCAAACACAATTTACACAGAGAAAACACTCAAGCACAGTTTGATACAGAATGACCTTAATAAAGCCTAAACACTCAAGCCTAACATAGTCTGATAATGTTTATCGGAACTCGATATACACACACACACTATATACTATCCTTTTAACACATTAGACATTGGACCTAAGTTATGAAAGTTTGCTGTCATCTTGAAACTAATATTATTAAAGATCATGAAAAATTTCCACCAAGGCCATCTATCCATTAAGATTCCAGCTTGTTATATGCGTCTAATGAACCGACTCTAACTTTCACCCTCTGAATGAAAAATAGGATGAGGCGTAAAGGGCTTCAAACAGAAAACGCGTGTCGTATTAATGCGATATCATATTAATGTGTTGTCACTTTGTGCTTGGCCTCAGTAACTAATCAGATTGATATCTGGGAGTCTGGCAGCCGCCCACTCCTCTGTGCTTTACACTTAATTGGCACTTACCACTTAGAGTATCTCTTTTGCACTTGCCATGCTGGCTTGAAAGCACATTTGTTTGTATACATATACACACATACATGACATATGGTTATAGAAACGTTTAGGATAATGGCCTCAATAGCAGTGGAGATATCATTAGTACTTTATGCATCGGATCGGAGTAATGAGCCACACTTACCAAAGGCCATGAGAAAGAAGAACAAGCTCACTTCAAAAAGTCATTTTCCTCATCAGCATTTTAGTGTTATTTTACAGAAAGAAAAAACAGATCAATTTACTTGAGAAGCAAAAAGAAATACAGACTAGAAAATCTATGTTGAAAATATAACTCAAACAATTAAAAATTAATTAAATGAATTACATTATATGGCAAATATTCTGATTAATCATATATATATATATATATATATATATATATATATATATATATATATATATATATATATATATATACACACACACACAATATGTATATACACAATATGTATATACAATCATATAGGTGAATATGTATATACTGTGCCACTAAATTAACACATTTAATTGACAGCCCTGGTTGAAAAATGCATAGTGAGAGAGAAAAAAATGAATGAATGAATCATTGCAGTCGTACAGCTCCTTTTTTAGGCAGACAAAACAAGTAACGAAAACAGGAAGAGAACAGAGAGAGGGTGAGATAAAGAGGTGCCACTGGCAAGTTTAAACTGATTTACGAAGAAAAAAGCTGGCTCTCTTGACACGTGAGTAGGAGAGCAAAACAGAAGACGTAAGAGATGAATATGAACCACTGCTATAGTTAGATCACAGAAAACAAGCGAGAAAAAGACTATTACATAGACAAAAGCCAGACAACTTACACAGAAGATACAAAGACAGTGAGATAAAAGGAAAGCGTTTATAAAAAAAGAGATTGACATGAATTAACACCCAAGCCAGCCATCTTAATTGTGTTTGTTTCGCTACAGTCAGTGTCTTGATCGATATGGATGATGACACATGCATTTTTGAGCAGTTTCCATCGGTCGCGGCCTCCTTGACCCTGCGCGTGTCAAATGATTTACCTCTTTACCGCCGTGTGATGAGAGATGGCAGAGGTTATGCAAGGCCAGCATGATCGGAGCCTGATCTGATTACTCCATCTACACTCCTCTGATTAGCCTGTTTCCCGCTGCGCTAGACAAAGCTAGCACTGTCAAAGCCGCCATTCTCACCACACACACACTCCTACTCTGATAAATTGCATGGACATTTTTAGTGATTCGTGCTGATTCATGTTTTATCAGGGGTCTTTGTTTTGTTTAGCTAATTCTGTGTTTGGAAATTAACACCCTGCAGACAGGCTAACCAGATTTACAGCATATGTTTTTTGCTTTAGACTAGAGTGTAAAAAGTTTCTCGGTTTTTTAATTAGTGGTATCGAATGTGCGAATGTGAGGAGAAACAGAATAAACAGCATTTTGTCTGTTTGGATCAGGGTGCAATTAGCACAATATCCATGGAAAATGAGTGTTGCTTGCAAACTCCTACCACCTTCAGCAAGAAATAATGACCAGCTAACGCCCCATCTGTTTGCATGCTGTGGCTTGTGATTCTCCACCAAAATACAATCACAAAAGGGCACGTTTCAAAATTAACCTCTACCTGTCTGGGTTGTAGCCTTCCAGTTCCTCGAGGAACACATTGCTGTTCGTCACAGTGTTATCCCTGTTAGGGGTAACGAGGAATTTGAGGATGGTCCCTCGGCTGGAACCCAGGAAAAGGACTGTCTGGTTGCCATAGGGACCGGCGTTTGTGTCCACCACCATTTTGTTGAGCTGGTATCTGAAAGCAACAGAAGACAACTTAATTAATTCTCAAATGAGGCCGAATGTGGAAGAGAGGCATTAAATTGTAAACCAAAACCTGCTGCCAAAATAACAAAACGCATAAATCCGAAAAGCAATTTGCATTGACAAACTGGCATATCTTGAGGAAACCAAAACTGCTCTACTAGGATGATTCAGCTTTCTAAAATAAGACTCATCTCCTTGAGTGTTTAAAATGACATAAACAACTTGTCACCATAATCTTGTTGTGCCCTGTGGGATGCTGAGAAACCCCAGCTGCTGGAACCCCATAGTCTGAAGACTGAGATTGGACAGATACTAATGCGAGCAGACGACACAGGCTGGAACTTAGAGAAGAAAAGCATGACCGGGCGAAGTTAGCAGCTAGTGTTCTTTTGCTTGACTTTTGCCAGCTTCTGAAGTTTGAAGTTGGTCATTTGCTGGCCCAAGGTAGTCTAGGTGGTTGATGGACTACCAGTCCATTGAGTTCGACTTGATAGCTCAACTAGGGCTGGTACTCCACTTCAGACCAGTGACAAACCAGATACCATGTTCCCTGTATGACCTGGTTTTAACAGTAGACAACCTGGTCTAGGCTGCCTGAGAGAAAGTTGTCCTCACCTGACCATGGTCCTAACAATCCATGGTCTCTGACCGAGCGATGGGACGGCTTCATCCATCAGCGGATGGGTCTTGACAAAAGTTAGCATATCATCGGGGAAAGAGTTGGAGGAGTTGAACTTCGTGCCTTGAATGGCACAACCACCCGGCCTGAGAAATTCATAAACACAGCGCATTATTATAAACTTTCTCTCTGCAGGTTGGCATTTGAGGACATAAAACACTCTCTAAAGTTGTAAATGTCATTTCATTCAGTACCTCGGTTTGGGCACAACCTCATCTGGAACAGGTGTCCATATCGACTCGGGCGATTTCTGCTCTTTAAATCTTCCATCAAACACTCCGGCCAGCTGCTCCATGTCGAAAGCACACACTGCAGAGCCAGGAATGCTGCAAAAACACGGCACAATGTTCGTATTATGTGATACTCAGACCTGTTCTGTTTCCGTGATACTCAGATCTGTTCTGTTTCCATGATACTGCTCTGTGATGGAGGAGGCTTGCAACACCAAATGGATTTCATTTATCACTAACATGTCGAAAAAACATTAGTTGAGAGCCTTGAAAGGTCCATACAGAGGGTAGTTGGACAGTCATTTCAAGGTAACTAGAGCAGAGAATATTGTCCAGAGCTGTCACAGGAAACATTGGGTGACTGCAAGCTCTTCCAGTCCTTGACCTTTACTTCCCACTGAGGAACTATTCAAGAACGCAGCAATACACAAATGCAACAGTGAGAAACATTCTTGGGTTTCTCCAACAATAATACAAGTGGCTCAATAGAAAGCCACATGATGAATCAGAATTCAACATGACCAATACTCATATGGAGCACAGAGTCATACACACACAGACAAAACAACATTAGGGTAACAGATTACACTAAAATAATGCAATACACATTAACTAAACAGAAAATGTAAAACAAAACATAATAAACTAATGTATATTAATGAAAACAAAAATAAGAAACTTAATTATCTATATGAAATATATTCATATGTCTTGTCAAGCAGGGACTTGTCCTTGGGAATGTCCTTCTAACGTGTAAAATTACATAATTAATCTTTTAGTTTTTAGTTTTACAAAAATGTACAGATAATGTAAAACTGCATGTAATTCGAAGTTTAGACCATTTTGTTTTTATTGTATTGTATTTTACACCTAAAGTTGTCCAATCAACAGTTTATTTATTTTAGTGTATGTGACTGCCTGCATCTTAAAGGAATCCAATTATATTGTAATATGGAAATAATTAGTATTTCTATTACTTAGACTTGGAATCATGGACTTAAATCAACCCCTAGCAATTAGCATCTTCATGCCATGAACAAGGAATACCTTAAAATGTGTGGTTTGTATTCTGATTGCATCTCTTAATGTATAATGTTTCCTTCTTGAGCATGACCTTCTTGAGAAATGAATGTTTTCACCTTTTGTAATAATTGTGTATGAGTCCCTCTATTATCCTCAGTGTGAAAAGATGGATCTCAAAATCATACAGTCACTGTTGAAAAGGGTACAAAAATGCAGAAGATGCTAGAAAACCAAAGAATGTGCAGGAACTGGAGGATTTTTCTGAAGAAGAGTGGGCACTGATGAGGACAAACAAGGGACTCCATCAATCACAAAACATAAAAACAGTCGTGGATCATCCAGGAAACAACACACAGCATTACGATTCAAGTATATGTAAACTTTATTTTTACATTTTAAGGTTTATTTGTGTAAATGCAAAAGTAATTTGATCTTGTTCACTCTTTAAAATAAATTCAAAAGGGGAAATTGGACTCAAAAGGGGGTTTTCACAATGGTGCGAAATAGAACGATTTTGGGTTCTCAAAATAAACTTTCATTGATTAGTTCTTAGACCATTTTTTCTTAGTGTGAAAACAATTGAATAATTTAAAGAACTTTTTTCACTATAAAGCACACTTTTCCACTTTAGCACAATGGATAGGTTCCATGGATGGATAGGTTCAAAGAACTTTTATTTTTAAGAGTGCGAACTGTATGTAAACATCTGTTATGTGAAACAGCTTATTCAGGACAATACTAAATAAAAATAACATGCAATTTTTATGATCTCTCTTATTTTGTAAAAATGCATTATATCTTGCATATTCTGCAAGGGGTATGTAAACATGAATATGAGCAGAACTGTTTGTTTGTTATGGATTTTTTTGTAAATCTTACACATCTCAGTTTCTCCATACAGCAATTTTTATGAAAGATCTAAAAATGCACATAAAAATACATGAATGGAAACCCAAATCGTGATTGCATCTCTCTCTCTCCTCCTACTGCAACACTGAGCTTCATTCTCTAAACTGTCCTGAAGTGATTTGTCTCTGGTGAAGTGACAGCTTTCAGCACTTAAAGACTTTCTTAAGAGAGAAGAGAGAGTCATACAGGGTGAGTCAGTTCAGTTCTCGTTTACGCCCACTCACTCTATCCTTCTCTACTTCCTCCTCAGATTCCTGGCACTGACATACTTTATAAGTACAAGCCACAGCTGTATTCTCATGCATCCTTGACACAGGTGAGTCGTTCACTCCCTCTCCATCGCTCTCTTGAGCTCTTTAGCTCTCACAATTTTCTTGGTGCACACAGTAAGTTTGTCACCCAGGATTCTATGGGCTATGACTCTAAGAGATTGGGTGGCAGGTTCAGGTCTGGATGGAGTGACACCCAAGCTGACCTGGCAAAATCACCCATGCTGATCTGGGCTTTGTGGTCAGTATAAACCATGCTTGAGTATGTCTTGCTGGGTTTGGAAGGGAATTAATGTGAGAGTCTGTAAAGCTCAGGGGCAGAAGCAAGGATAAACAGCTGTCTCCAATAGCATTGTGGGACACATCTGCAACATGTCCACTGGTTGCAGTGGGTTTTAATGTGTGTGTGTGTAAAAGCATAGACCAGAAAGCAGCTGAGAATGACCTACTGATTGACAGAGATGAAACTGTTCAAACGGTTCAGCTTCAGCATTCAGGCAATTTTCTGACAAGACCTCATTAGCCTCATATCAGCCTGAACATCAATGTCATCAGTCTGACACACTGCAGACCCTCCAAAAGGCCTGACAGGTGAACAACTTGCAGCATTGGCAGAACACGGCTTTCTCTTTTTAAAACAGAATATTACTTATGCATTCTTGTTTCTTTTAACATTTCTTTCACATACAAACTTATTTTATACACAAACATTATGTATATTTTCTAAAACGATTTTGTGCTAAACTATTATTGTTTATTATTATTATTTACTTTTATTATTTTTGTTGCATTTTATGAATAGTTCAGGTTTCTTACAGCCGTGATTCAGTTTACAATACCACCCACAAAACCCCAACATTTATGCTACTGTATCTTTAAAATGTTAATGTAAAAATTAAATAAACTGAGTTATAATTGGCTTACCTGAATACTGAATAGCTGATTGTGACATCAATATTATGATGATTATGAAGATTTCTAAATTACCAGTTTCAGTTTAGTTTACAAAAATGGTTTGAGTGCAATAAAACATTTTTACTAATGATTTTAATTGGTCTTTTTTGAATGGTTTGCAAGCATTTAGAATATATATAAGCAACAACAGTGCATACAATATTAAGGCTTGTTTTCAGATTCGTATTTTGTCTTACTGGACCAGCAGAATTTTCACTAATTTTTTACTTGTTCATATTTAAAACAGGTAAAAAAAAAAACTGATAAAAGATAAAATCTCTCAAACCAAGTCTTAATATTGTATGCAGTGTTGCTTCAAATATATTTATATTTATCTTCAGATATTTGAACTGGAAAAACAAATCTGTTTTCCACAATGTGAAAAATTTGGAATGAGGCCGAGTAATTGATGACACAATTATTATTTTTGAGTGAACTATTACTTTAAACAAATTTATACTGTAAATATAATTCTATGATTAGTAAAGGAAGTCTGACTGAATTACTGTAACGTCTTCCAGTTTAAACAGAAAAGTTCCTCAGTCTCTTTCTTTATGTCTCACCTTGGAGCTCTGTCAAAATGCTTCTCCTTGCTCATTCCTCTTTTTCCTCTTCACCTTTATGAGCTCTCTCTGTCTCCACTCTCTCTTTAAAAGTCCCTCAGCTGCCTCAAACCCGAGCGTGTGCCTCTCCAGCAGATTCTGGCCTTCTTTGATTTCCCCCTTCAATCTGAACTCAGCATCCTCCTCCTGCATCCACCATGATCCACTGAGAGGATGATCTCACCTGCAGCCTCTCATTTACAACAATCTCACTTCATCTCTCCTGCTCTGCTTGGAGCCTCGACCTCACACCTCGAATCATCGGGAGCTCAAATGAGATGCAAACACCTCTCTCCCGCCTGCTCTGTTTCTGTGAGAGTGAAACCGGTCTTCTATACAGAGAATATTCTGAAAATACTTAATATGTATGAAGGCTCTTTAATGTTTTATTGGAACATATTTGATTCACCAAAGAATCATCTTCTTTTGAATGCTAGTGTACTATCTAGGAATGACCCGAGCCATGTCTAGGGATAAGAATATCTTGGACACTTGGAAGTGAGCTAAGATTTATCTTGAACTTGTAAACAACCTCCCAGAACTCCTAGCAACCATACAGCAAGCCCTGGAAATCATCCTCAACACCCTAGCACATGCTTTGACTCGTGTGGGCAACGCAAGTTCCCCCCTTTTCTTCCCATGATTTCATGTCATCTACTACAGTCCATGTGCACTAAACAAAGGGCAAAAAAGCAGAAAACTGTATTGATGCTTTATACACCAAAGTATAATGGAGAGAAATTATGACTCATTTTTTCCAGTCATGGTTTCAGGAAGTATTTTTCCCATTCATTTCTTCCAGAGAGATTTAAAAACATTCTTCAATGAAGAATAAGCCATGAACCAAACCAACCACCTCTGAAATGAATCATAACATTGCAAACTTTGATTTGAAGCAAACAAGTATACCACTCTTCGAAAGTTTGGGGTCAGCAACATCTTTTTTTAAAAGAAATTAATACTTCATTTTTTATATTTAATTATTAATAATAAAATAGAAATTTTGTTAAGCAAGGACACTTAAATTTGATCAAAAGTGACAGTAAAGACATTTTTAATTATATATATATATATATATATATTATATATTATATATATATATATATATATATATATATATATATATAAATTCTATTTAATTTTGAACTTTCTATTCATGAAAGGATCCTGAAAAATGCATCATGGTTTCCACAGGAATATTAAGCAACACAGCTGTTTTCAACATTAATTTCAACATAAAAAATGGTGTCTTCATCAAATCAGCTTATTGAATGAGCAGTTATGAAATCAGTTAATTTAAATGTTAATCATATTTCACAGTATTATTGTTTTTACTGTATTTTGATCAAATAAATGCAGCCTTGGTGAGCAAAAGAGACTTCATTCAAAAACATTACAACCCCAAACGTTTGAACGGTAGTGTATATGAAAATAAGAACCAAGTAAAGTACAAGACTACAGTACATGCCTCTTTTATGAAGGAACTAACTACTCATTCTATTAAGCATTACAAATTAGGGTTATTCATTCAAATCCCTACCAAGTACAAGCAACTGTGACTCTTGGCTTGTCTTATTTAGAAAAAATGTGCATGAATATTTAAAGTAAGATTTAAAATTTAAATCTGCTCATGTATAAAAAAATCAGCTTTTATGAGAAACATCAAAATTTGCAGAATAGTCCTGTAACCACTCTCCAATTGGCATGAGTCACCACTGACTTTTAGACAACCTGCACTTTATTACAGTCCTTCCCATAATACTTATACCCATCTCAACCACATCCCAGAATGCCCTCCTCTCATTCCCATAGTCCTCCCCTGCTGCTGCGTCTGCCACGCACTAACCGGTCCCGGCAATTTGTCTGAGAGCTCTTTAACAGACCACACATCCTCCCGGCAGGCTAGCGGAGCCCCCTGCGCTGTTTATAGAGGACTGCAGCTGCAGACGGGAATGCTTGTACAGCTGGACGCTCCCTGCCACTGCACCTCGGCGCTCCATCTCTTACTGAGCCCGCCGTGGATCCGTGCCCTCAGGATAAGAGGGGAGGAGAGGAACCCTGGCTCTATATGAGCCAGATGATAAAAACGTTTTTTAACTCTTGTGAAGGAGAGGTGGGGGAAGACGTGGGCTATTATTGACCGCCTCATTCATTCGTCCTTGAGTATCCCCCCCCCCCCCCCCCCCCACACACACACACACATACACACTCACACACAAATACTCATCCTTCATCTTTTTCTCTTCCCATCTCGACCCCCCAGAGCAGCCATTAGCAGGCTGAGATGTTATTAGACTTGGCATTTGCTGAGGTTTGGCCCATGCTCTGACATAAATACACATTTGCATGCTGGGAGTCCTGCCCTTCCTCCATCATTCAGAGGGTGCTCGTTGCTCTTCATTTGTCGCACGCACACAGGTCTCATAAAAATATTACAAATCATGCACGCTCTTACACACACTGAGGACATAGCTCAACAAGATATTAAATGAATTTTCAACTGATGTAGAGTCTGATATTTCACTTTCAAATAAAAAACAAAACCCATTACATTTAGATGACCTTTGCATTCATACTCAAAGTAAATATTTAAAAACATGAATGATTCAATAAAACTGTTAAATGTAATCTTTAGTAAATCTCAATAGGAATATACTGTACAATATAATACTGTGATTGCTAAATTCACATGTAGCATTAAAACAATTTTTTAAACATTTTATTTTTAATTTAGTTCGAATTTTTAATTGATTTAGTCTACATATTCAAAAGTTTTGGTCAGTGTGATTTTGTTTTTGAAAGAAATTAATACTTTTATCAGCAAGGATGATTTAATTTGATCAAAACCAAAAGTAAAGACATCTGTTGCAAAATTTAAAACAGATGCAGTTCTTTTTTAAAAAAAAAACAAACTTCTATCAATCAGATAATTCTTAAAAACATTAAAACATTAAAAAGAAGCACACCTGTTTTCAACATTGATAATAAGAAATAATTTCTAAAGGATCATGTAGATGCTGAAAATTCAGCTTTGCCATCACAGGAATAAATTAGATTTTAAATCATATTCAAGTAAAAACTGTTATTTTAAATGTGAATAATGCCACAAAATTACTGTTTTTACTGATCATATAAATGCAGCCTTTATGAGCATGAGACTTTTTTTTTTTTTTTTTTTTTTTACAATTTTGGGTGAACTGTCCCTTTAAGCACTGCAGTCACTCTCATACCTTGATCACACACACTGGTAGAAAAGTGCATACATGAACCATTTTCTATCAATTTTCCCTTCTCGTCATTTCCTCTCATAATGACTCTTTCAGCGTCTTCACATCCCTTTTGACAGCCCTCCGTCTTTTCATGTTCTCACATTCTTTCCTGTAATTATTTCCAGCAAACTCCATCAAAACATACACTTGCTCCCTGATCCCAAAAATATGTTTTGTTGTTGCTTTCCTCTCTAAGTGTGTCATTTTGGTGACAGCCTGTCAAGCATGTGTACATCTCCCCACATCAATTCCATTCCTCATTCTTACATCAATATATATCTCTTCCCCTTCCCGTTCTGTCACAGAGCCTCTCTACATGCCATTAAAACCTGCAATAATATTCCCTGCAGTGTCGCACCAGTGTTCTATATTCAGAGGTTTTTCACCCACAATCCCACAGGACGACCTAAACCCAGAGCGATTGTACCCGTTTCCCAGTGCTCTGCTGTTGCCACCAGCCTGTGATATTTCCAGCTCAACTGTCTATCAATGAGGCTGCTAATGCACTATATTTGGGAGTTTATCTCTTGAGATTCACAGTCTGGTTGGAATCAGGTGGTTCTTAGTCTTGAAAAAAAAACTAGAAACTTGAAACTTTAGCCACATTTTCAATGTGAAGGTCTATATTGCAGCTTATTCAATTAAGTGCTGCCCACTTTGTCAGAAAGAGGTCACCTATTCTATTCAATATGTCAGTGTTTTTTTTTTTTTTTTTTTTTTTTAAATAACCATTTTCTTTTTGAATATAGTTTAAATTGTAATTTCGTCCTGTGATGCAAAGCTGTATTTTCAGCATCATTACTCCAGTCTTCAGTGTCACATGATCCTTCAAAAATCATAATATGCTGATATGGTGCTTAAATAACATTTCCTATAATCAATGTTAAAAACTGTTTAATATTTTTTGTGGAAACTGATACATTTTTTCCTCAAGATTCTTTGATGAATATAAAGTTCAAAAGAACTGCATTTACTTAAAACTGATTTATTTGTAACAATGAAAATGTAATTACCGTCACTTAATGATCAATTGAATGCATCTTTTCTGAATAAAAATATAATAATTTTTTCAATCTACTGACCCTTTCCTTGTATATCTATTTGCTATCAAGAGTTTCCAACAAAATCTTTCAAAGATTGATTCCTAGCAAACTTTGGCAAATCCTGAGGCAAATTCATCTACAGAAAAGCTCATTGTAAAAGCCTAGAAACTTGCAAATACAACTTTTCTCAGTAGCAGACTGATAAAAACCAGTGCACCCTGACTCCTGGAAACTGGAAGCCAGCCAATCAGATAGAAGCTAGTGATTTCAACCAGTTTTTTCCATTTTCGTGCGCAATATGCATCGTGGGTGGTTCTTTTCTTGTTTCTTGACTGCTGCCGAGAAAAGGTTTTCGTCAGTGTTTGCACGTAAAGGCTGTGACCCACCTGTTGGAGGGTGTGGAGAAGACAGCGAGGATGATATCCCTGCCGTGCATGCGGATGATGGGACTGGTGGAATGCAGGAGGTTGAAGTAGAAGTGCGAGTCTCCTGGTATTGAGCAGTTCAGCCGAGCTTTCAGGAAGGACGTCCATTGCTTTTCGAGCACACGCTGCGAACCGCCCTGATCTGTTTTGCACACGCGTGCTACGCGAGACACAACCACCTAAGGTCACAGAAAATGGAATTAACTTGCATATTAATTATGAATTTTAAGCATTTGATAGTACGCACATCAAACAGTACTGTATCCTCTCCAAAAAGCCCTAAATCTTTTAATCCTTGTGGTTTTTAAGCAGATTTTGGAGAGTAGCTAGTCTGTGTAAAATGGGTAAGCTAATATAAATTCATTCATGAAAATGTCAGCATTCCCTAAAACGGGTTCGGCAAGTGATTTCAAAAGAGCTGAATCCAAAGTACAGTGGGTTTTTGTTCTCCTCGAGGTCCAGCAGTACAAATGCTTGCGCAAGCACAATTCTGTTCTTGCAGAAGTCTTGCATTGCTAATTCTCACATAATAGGAACCCTTGTTAGTGTGTCGATGTGTTTTTCTCAGTTTTCAGTAAATTATATTACGAATTTCAGTTGCCCTGAAAAACAACAACAGAAAAACAACTTCTGTGTGCTTAAATTACACTCAAAACAGCTTTATAGGGCATGCTTATTAAATTAAACATTCAGCACAAAAACAGGGAAAAGGTCATACTGCAGTCTGACTGGAAATACAGTAGTTAGTATTGACATTTGAATAATATTGCCAGACTGGACATACGGTAACACAATTTCAGATTACTCCCACTGTTTTTTCCCTGATCTTTCTCAACCGATCCCACAGGAAGGTTTAACTCCAATTTTTCTTTTGCAGCCCAGGAATTGTATGTTTATATTTATGCATTTGGCAGATGCTTCATCCAAACTAATTTACATTGCATTCAATGTATACATTTGATCATTTCCCTGGGAACTGAAACCATGATCTTGGTGTCATGTAACTGTTTAAGCAAGGGGAACTAAACTCAAATTCTTTATGAGACAACAAAATAGACACAAATAACACAATAGCTGATATGCAGTAAGACTAAAGAGCTATAAAATTAATGTGAATATCATAGCCCAAATCCTTTGCTCTTGGGAGAATTTATACTCTCTTAAAAATAAAGGTTCCAAAAGGCAGGCCATAGAAGAACCATTTTGGGTTCTCCAAAGGACCTCTAAGTGAACAGTTCTTAAAATAATCATTTTTTTCTTAGAGTGAAGAACATAATAATCTAAAGAACCCTTTTCCCACTATAAATAATCTTTTGTGCAATGAAAAAGTCAAATGGATGTTAAAGGTTTTTCATAGAACCATAAATGCCAATAAATAATTTTTCATTTTACAAGTGAATTGAAATATATGCCTTCTGAGTGCAGACTGGCACTCTTTGGATGTCTTATGAAACTCTAGAAGAAACACATGTGAGAACATTGGGGACTTTTTCCTCATTATGAAACCTGAGAATAACAAGACTTGTGCTCTACCATCCTCTCACCTTCTCCAGGTAGTTGAACTCCATGGCCATCTCTCTGAAAAAGAAGTAGACATGCGGCCCCCATTCCACAGCATTCACAAAGTACGGCTCTGAAACAGACCGACCAGGACCAAACCATTAGTATTTCCTGTTCAGGACACTTTACTGCTCTCTCAGATCACATGGTTTTCAGAAGGGCTGATCTGACAGAACTACAGTGTTGAACTACAGGCTGCTTTCCAATAGGGCCATTAGCTCGTCAACGGACACACAAAGCAAAAGGAGGAAAGTGAGGGCGTTTTGGGACAGGAAGTGACCCAGGACAGCAGGAGGGAGATTGAGTCAGGACACAGATGTGCTTTCTGCTGCATCAGTGAGAGATCACATCAGGCCACAGACCATCGGAGCAAAGGAAGATGGGAAGAAGGGGTGCTGACTGCTGACTCAGATGTGGATTCTTAAACCTTATCGACCCTGACATTAATGCTCCACTCCAAAAACTAATGAGATGTCTACCCCAGAACGCAACTGTGACAATCTCAGTGAAACATAAATCCAATTCATATTTTTGAAATATGAATCTAATTTAATATATCACTGATCTGTTTTTATTGATACTTTACATTATTAAATGAATGATATGCATACAAGGTACTGTATGTAACAGCTCAAGCTAGAAATTCTACATAAATTGAAGTAACCAAATGTAAAATAACTGCATAGTCCTCACTGTATAAATTAAATAAAGATAACTCCTTATTAAACCTACAAAAGTTATTCAGACAAGAGCACTAAGTGATTATCTCTTTTTGCTTTTTTCTTTGATTAAAACTAACGACACAGACTGTAGAAGGGATATTGACTGCTGTCACTTTAAGACCTCATGCACATGACGCTGATCTGACAAGCGTACGATTTTCTCTCTTTACGTTTATTTGAGACTTTTTTTTATACCTCATTTAAGACTGTGCTTACAAGGATACTTAGAAAAACAAGCATTTTGTCATGATTTTGTGTGTTTTTATCCATTCAAACACGATAAGACGCAAACGATAACCTCAAATCTGTACAATCACACTGTCTGAGAAGCAGCTTTCTGTGTGTATGTTTCGGGTGTGTGTTCACATAGCTGCTTCTCAGACAGTGCTCCAGTAACGAACTGTGTTCTCTTGAGTTCTCGCGGAACCCACATAGCATAATGATATACTGTAATCAAATACTATGCTGCATTGATTCCGTTTAACATTTTCAACATGTTAAACAAAAGAAGAAAACTAAATTAACATGTTATTTTTGACAGCCCTAATATATACATATATATATTTAAAATGATAGTTAGATTTCATGATAGTTAGTAGGCTTTTTTAGCAGGCAGTTGCCTATTAAGACAGTAGGCTAGGTTTTGGAGCAGTAAAGTACACTTAACTCTCTCTCACACACATTATACATACACAAACACCATTAATATTACATCCATGTGCTGACACTAGTCTGCACGGCTTCCCCTTCCCGTCAACTAACGATTGACGTCTTCATTACCTCTAAACCATTTGGAGTCGTGTTTCACCGTGCGCAGGGCAGGATTGTCCCCCAGACTCCTGTAGATCACTGCATCAATGGCCAGAAAATCAGTCACTGTGGCAGTGTAGAGATTCCCCTCTGCAAAAACAGCACACAAACTATATAAAATATCTCTCTATAATAATATGTAGACAGAAATATATGTAGAGATAATATTATATAAAATATAATCTAATAATAATATATATAACCTCTCTAAAAATTATCAATATAATAAAAATATAATATAATATAATATAATATATACCTTTCCCCTTTTCCATCTAAAATATCCCCTTTGTGCATCAGAATAGATGTTTCATGCATCTGAGTTATGCACATTATGTGGTAAATTGATAAAACAACAGTTATTTTTAGTTGTTTAGCTTCCTTGCCTTCTCTGATGGATCAGCACTGCCTTACAGACTAAAAATATGCTCTCAATATACTTTTGTCAGAGTAATGCATCTTCATATACTTAAAAAAAAATTCATTTCCTTTAGGTTCGTCCAGGCAGGAAGCAGTAAAGCCATAATGTCGTGCAGGGAATGTGCTGGACAGCATATGTGCATGATTAGATTGAGAGATACACATAAATATTGTTCATAGACCGGCATGTAATTAAGTTAAAGAATAACAGCAGGGACATCAGCATTACCGCACTGCTGTATATCTATATATAGTCCTGTAATATGCAGTCATGTTCACTGTGTTAATGCAGAAAGCAATAGAATATGCTGGCGGAGTCTCACCTGCATACAGGGCCACGTTGGCATGTTTCGGGTCATATGGGCTTCTAGCCATCCCACTGACGGTTTCACCCACCATCTCAAGAGTGTCTCCCTGCACACACACACATAGAAAACACACTCATTAATTAGAGACAAAAATGCCCAATGCGCAGAGAGTAAGTGAATAACTAACACTATCAAAATAAATGTTATCCTCCGAGATATAGAGTTGGCTAATACAAAAGCAGAAAGAGAGAAATAGTATCAAGTGTAGGAATAACAGAAGCAGAGTTAAAACATATGCATAAAATTTAATTTCAAAAACATCCACAGGCAATTTATTGCACAATAACAGTTCAAGCTGAAAATTACTCTCAGGCCATTACAACTAACTATAAATAAACCTGTGCACTCTCTTTCTCTCGCTCTGTCTCTATCATACATTTCTGTCTCTAGAGAGCCTCTTAAACTCTTGACAGGTGTAATGTTGCATTACAGGTGTGCGATAATTCTTTTACTCAGATCTGCAACAGTGTGTTTCAGACCTGACAGACAGAGTTTCTTCATGTCCTCGAGAACTGCATACACAAAATTCTATCTTTCTGAATCCCTTGATGGAAATAGCGGCAGGTGGTTGTCAAGATCGGGGTGTCTGCAATTTTCCTCTTAAAGCAGTTTCTCAAATTGCTACTAAACAGAGAAATTACTTAATGGAGTGGCATGGATGCCATCAGCCTGTGGCACTGCTGAGGTGTTATGGAAGACCAGGATGTTTCAATAGCGGCCTTCGGCTCTTCTGCATTGTTCTGTCTCATGTCTCTCATCTTTCTCTTGGCAATGCCCCATAGATTCTCTATGGGGTTAAGGTCAGGCGAGTTAAGAATGAGAACGAAATGAGAATGAAAATTTCTCTCATCAGAAAAGAGGACTTTGGTCCACCGTGCTTTATTAAATCAACGCAGCCGTCTACCAGGACATTTTAGAGCACTTCATGCTTCCTTCAGCAGACAAGCTTTATGGAGATGCTGACTTCATTTTCCAGCAGGACTTGGCACCTGCCCACACTGCCAAAAGAACCAAAACCTGGTTCAATGTCCATGGGATTACTGTGCTTGATTGGCCAGCAAACTCGCCTGACCTTAACCCCATAGAGAATCTATGGGGCATTGCCAAGAGAAAGATGAGAGACATGAGACAGAACAATGCAGAAGAGCCGAAGGCCGCTATTGAAACATCCTGGTCTTCCATAACACCTCAGCAGTGCCACAGGCTGATAGCATCCATGCCACTCCGCATTGAGGCAGTAATTCATGCAAAAGGGGCCCAAACCAAGTACTGAGTACATATGCATGATTATACTTTTCAGATGGCCGACATTTCTGTATTTAAAATCCTTTTTATTTATTGATTTCATGTAATATTCTAATTTTCTGAGATTTTGAATTTGGGGTTTTCATAAGCTGTAAGCCATAATCATCAAAATTATAACAAATAAAGGCTTGAAATATCTCACTTTGCATGAAATGATTCTATATAATATATTAGTTTCACCTTTTAAGTTGAATTACTGAAATAAATGAACTTTTGCACGATATTCTAATTTTTCGAGTTTCACCTGTATATATAAAAATATCATTATTATATTATATTATATTATTCCAGGCTAGAATCCGGCAGAGTGGATGATTAGTAATTATGTGTTTTCCTTCTTTATCCAGTAAGTTGTATATTATTAGTGTGATTGGTTCAGAAGTCTGGCGCAGCAGTGCAGCATTTATGTTTCAAGTTGATGCCGCAGGTGGACCTGCAGCTAAGACCCTCCATTAATGTGACTCACGTACGCTGGGGGCGATAGAGTCACCGGCCAGATGGATGGAAGGCAACCAACACACACACACAGTCACACAGAGTCTTGGATTCAAACAACGTGCCCATTGAGTGGCATTACCACAACCATGCACAGAGAACCACATCTAGACTGATTAATGACAGCTCTCTGCTCTTGAGGTCATCAAAAACAGCTTGCTGCTTCTGGGCATATTGACGGTCAGGCAGGTGGAAAAACAGAGTATAGACAAACGGCAGGGGGGAATCTTTTTTAGCTTGGGGGTTGTGAAGTGATTCCCATCCGGGTCAAAAATGCATAGCGACCCAATGAAGCCAGTCGTTTGGAACGATGCTGCAAGCAGTGCTCTGAAATGCACTGTGAAGTTTTGAAGCAAAAAAAGCAGTTAGTGAGAATGAAATAAAATATGTGTGAGAAATGTAATGGGCTGCAGAGAATAAAAAAAGTATGAAAAAAATGTAATGAGAAAATACAGACCCCAAAAACATTGACAAAACTTTGGGGTAATGAAAGCACAGAGGGTGTGGTGGGGTTCTGAATCAATACATTTTTGTGCAAGTGTGTTTCAAGTATGCAGTACTCACTGTATAATTGGCACATAAGGGATTGAAGGCGTTGGTCCCGCAGATAAACAATCCGCCCTGCCGACTGAGGAGAACCTTCATGTAGTTACGGCACTCATCCTAAAAAATAGAAGAAGAAAGTCATTTGTTTCCTAAATCAAACTCTCTTGAACAAATCCCCCCTCAGAATGACATCACATTTCTCAGCACTTTCAATTTTATTCCAAGGATTGTTTGCATCTGTACAAACAATTCACTTGGCAAACCAGAGGCACGCCACAGTGAGTCATTCGGTTAAACCTCGGTTCAATTGAACGCACATGTTTGAGCCCTGCACCTGTGAAGGGCTTTAAGAGATGTGAAATAGAGATGGATTATGTCATGCCCCCCCCCCCACGTGCCGCCCCCCACCGGTGTACCCCGCGTGTGCCCGCCAGTGTGGCACCATTTGATGGGCAGCAACCTGTGGGCACCGGGGCCTCATGATCACAGCAATCTGTTCTCGAATGAAGAGAGAGAGAGTGAGGACATGTGGAAGGAGCCGGAGGGGGAGAAGTGGGATTGAGTGTTATTCCAGATGCTCAGGTCCTCACAGGGTTCTTGTTTTTCAGTGGAGAAATGAGGAGAGAGAGAAATAGTACATCATTACTATCTAAAAAAAATGTATTATTAAATTTATTTAATTGAATTAGCTAAATTATTTAATTAAATATTTCTGGCTCAACTCCAACTTTCTGAAACTAAACATGGACAAGACTGAAATCATTATTACTGGAACCCCATCACTTATTATCAAAATTCCTACTGACTTTGCCTGTGATATTGCTGTTACTCTCATCAAATCATCCAGTACTGTTAAAAATGTGGGTGTTATTTTTTTTATTCCTCTCTCACTTTTGAAACTCATATCAACTCTGCATCTACTATGGAAGTCTCTCTCCTGCAATAATAATATTTCTGAGTTAAAATCCCTTCTCAAAACTCATTTGTTTTCTGAATGTTATCATTCTCAAGCTGTGTTCTGTATTTCTCTGTACATGATTATATGCTGATGTGTGCCACCCTGTCTATGTAATGCCCTTTACTATCTTTGCTTTATTATTCTATTTTTCTTCTTCTCTGCGTACTATTGTCTTTCATTATTACCTGTTGTTTGTTATTATTACCTACCCTATTGCTTTTTTTTCTTATTGTATCTACTTTGTTTAGCATCCTTGAGAATGGAAAGGTGCTATATAAATAAAAATGACTATTATTTTCTAATGTTACTTTGTATGGTTTTATTTGTTAATGTATTAAAAAATTAAGCTGTACAAATTGTTTCCTTTATTTGCACTATTGTTTTTTTTACTTTATTTATTTTAATTATCATATTGCTTTATCAATACCAATTGTCATGCCAATAAAGGATGAGAATGAGTGTGAGGTGAGAGCAATACAGAAATGCCTAAAACTGTTGGCGATAGATCATGAACTAACAGCATAACAACTGATAACGGCACATTAAATCACATAAATGTCAGCCCACAATTCATTGCTATGAGCGTACCTGGCCTGTTATTAGTGCTTCTGTAAGACAGATGCTTTTTTTATCGTATTGGCATTGTGTGTAGGTGGTGTGGGTGCTGTGATGCAGATGTATCCTGTGTTTGTGTATTTGTGTGTTTGAGTCTCTGTAGGACCACTGCACCAAGACCTTATAACTCTTCTCATAAAACCGATTCGACAAACTCCTCCAAGAGTCCAAACACTTGGCACAGCTCCTGGTCTTCTAAGCGATAAAGCACATACCGTGGATAAACAACAACGGCCTTCTCGTCCTCCTCCAGCTCTTCAATCACCATCACCTGGTCTTTCCAATTTCATCCCCTCGTTTCATATTTTCAAAGAGGCCTGATTCATTTACACACTATTCATTAGTCCATTAGGGGGTTCTCTCTCTAGTGCTGGACGTCCTCTGCACCATCAACTGTCCTCTGTGTTTCACAATAGCACTTTCCTCTTCCCTTTATTTTTCCTCTCCTACTACCAGTCCAATTATCCCTTTATCCTTCCTCTGTGTCCGTCTATAACCCACCCTTTCCACTCCAGCAGCATTTCTCTTCCAGACTGTTCTTGTCTCTGCTTTTTCAATTGTTAGTAATTTATTGTCAAGATTGTAGCACACACAAGCGCGCACACACACACACAAACAAAAGCAAAGACAGAAAAAAAGTCTAGAAAAAAATATGCTAATGATAGTAATAAAAAATCATGTACAAAAAAAATGGAAAATGAAAATTGAGCATAAATTCAAACAGACACACAAGCAGCAAAAATAACTTTGTATATATATAGACAATGGTAAGAAAATAACCATGTTCAACATACGGCATAAAGTAAAAAACAAGGTTATTTAATTCAATTGAATGAACTCTTAAATACGGTCTGTATCTTTAATATGGTTTATAAGGGTGTGCAGCTTGAAAAAATTACAAAAAAACAAATGCAATACTGCCCTCCACCAGTAATATATTTAATCCCTTTCTACTAAACTGGAAAAAAGTAGAATGCGGTCTGAAAGGTTTTCAGTATTTCTGTAAACTTGTCACAGTGAAGGTCTCTGTCTTAACCTCTCTGTCTCTATCTCAAGTCAGGTATGTTTCATAAAAAAAAGAAAAAGAAAAAAAGTCTTCTCCTCTCTTCGACTTTCTACCCTGTACCTGCATGCCATATTTCTTCAGCTTACAGGGCCTTGACTATCCCTGCAAATTCTCACTGTTGGTGTCAAGTACTAAATTATTTATACCGGGTCCTAGATAAGTTTACCACCCAAGCTTGTGTGAGAGACAGCCTCAGTAAAAGGGCGTTGTCTTTCTGGCAGATGTTTTTTTCTAACAGATGCTGAGCTGAAGCTGAGCAAGTGAATTCCTCCTCATTCTCTTCCTCTCGGTTGAGTCTCTAGACATGACATCTACACCAACACCGCACATCTGCGCAAAGTACTCCCTATACATTCCAAGATCACTGATATCTTTATATCTAAACACATTCTTTCAAAATGCAGTCCCACAATAACATCATAAACCATACACAGACTGACAGAGCCTCATAATATTTCTAAAGCATGACGTCAGTATGAGATTAAAGCTGAAAAATATTTTTAACTGCCAGTTTCATTTTAATATTACTTGTATACTATTATAGTATTTATTAACATTTTGATTTAGATTAACATTTTGATTTGAATTAGATTTCAGTTTTCTTTTCTTTTTTAGTAATTTTATGTGCTTGTCAATTTTATTTATTTTAATAAAAATGTTTTATTTAATCTTTATTTCAATTAATTGAAACATTTTTATTAGTTTTAGTTAATAACAAAACTGTCAACTGTAACAAGCAATGAACAACATAACATTGTCGATCGCTTTATTTCAATTTTTGCCAATAAAGCTCATTTGTTTTTGCTCAATGCTCAATTTTGAGCATCACAAATGATGGCTGGAAATGAAGGACTTCAGTTTGCTTTGTCACGGCAAATCACTTTCACCGTGAACGTCGATTGACTGGATGGAGACTGCACAGTTCTGCACATCATTATCAACTACGAGCGTAACTCATCTCACGGGTGTCCACTTAACCACTTTAGACACTGCTCCTCATAATAAAAGGGTCATATTTACAATAAGCAAAGCCAACTCTCAGAAGTTTCCATTATATGCTCAGCTGAGTCTGTTTCTCCAACCATGATAGAAGAGGGAATAATGCAGGAAAGAGCACAAATCTCCCTCTTTCCCATGGCAATATTGTCATTCTAGAATTCTCTAATTGCACTGACAGCAGCCTCGGTCAGACAGTGGCCACATTAACAGCAGGGGCTAAATTAGTGCAAATCTGCCAGGGAACACAGAGTAGGGTGTTGTGTTTGTGTAGGATGTGTATGTTAGCTAGAAAAAGGATTGACTAAGAAAGAAAGAAAGAGATGGACAAAAAGTGAGGAGGAAATGATTGGAGTTTTGTGTATGTGAGAGAGAGGGATTGTGTGTATTTGTGTTTTTGCTCTAGGGCTAATCCACGCCCCCTCACACACTTTGATGCTGATGGCTGGTGAACACACCATGGGCTAACACCAACATTGAGAGCAGTGGCTCATTTATATTGAGAATATTCAAATGCAACTTAAATTTAGATGAAGAATGAACAATTGACTCAGAGCGGTTCTTTTAGACTTACAATTCAGATTCAGAATTCATATTACATTAAGAACTGTTCACTTCTATATACAGTCTATCTATTTTTAAATCCAGAATTCCTATTCAGTTTGGATCCTTTGGAGTGGTTCTTTTAGATTTACAATTCAGACTCAGGATGTTTTTTAGATCCAGAATTTATATTACGTTTCGAATTGTTCACTTCTATATAAAGCCAGTCTATATTCAGATTCAGAATTCAGAATCAGTTTGGATCATTTGGATTCAGAAATCGGATTCTGAGTGATTATTTTACACATACAGTCAGAGAATATACTGTGCAGATTTAAAGTGTTTCACTTGGGTTCTTTGTAGATTTTCAATTCAGATTCAGAGTGGTTCTTTAATATTCAGCACATCCATGCAGGTGTGTGTAATTGGAAGTGCAGTGAGCTGCATCAGCACATTATTTGTAAAACAATCTGTCTAAGTGTTGTCAATCATAATGTGTCTAAAATTGGCATAGAATTTATTTTCAGCATGCACTGGCTGCACCCCAGCTGCCTTGCATTAAACCAGTTCCAGAGTCCGTGTGTGTGTGTGTGTGTGTGTGTGTGTGTGTGTGTGTGTGTGTGCGTCTGCATGCGCGCGAGAGAGAACATAGTTGCTTTTGACACTTGCAGTGAGAGAAGAGACTGCATCTGCATTCATCTGAGATTCAAAATGGCCTCCTGCAGATCCAGATGAAAGGGGAAGAGATGGGGAGATTGAATTTCCCTCCCAATTACAGCATGTGGCCTCTTAGATCAGCCGTGCAGAAACATTTAATTACCAAAACCAATTACCCTAGTGGCAAATGTATCACAGTGAAAAATGCAAGGACTCACACATGAGGACTAGAGGACGCTGTATATGGGTGTACAGCGAGTGTTTGTGCAGACGTGCGTGTGTGTGTGTGTGTGTGTATATCAGTGTCCACTCAGCGTGAGATCTTGGGCTCTGTTTAAGAGCTTGTCGCGTCTCGTTCATCTCTGCATGACCTCTCATGTTTGGAGACTTAATAACTCTAAGAGGGCAATTCTCTCTCTCTCTCTTCTTCCCCTTCCAACAGTCCCTCTTTCTCTTGCCCTTAATCCCTCTCCTTTATCTTTTAGCCAACTCACTTTTTAAAAGGAGAAGTTCACGCCCCAAAATTAAAATTATGTCATGATTTACTCATTCCAAATGTCATCCAATGTCATTATACGGACCATCTATGAGAATTTTCTTTCAGAATCTTCACACAGAAAATAATTACCAAAAAATCTGCTGTATATGACTCAGGCACTATTTTCCAAGTCTAAAGCAGTTTGTTAGCTTTGTGTGACAAACACACCAAAATTTGAGTTTAAATGAAGTTATTCATTGTTCAGCCCCTTCAGTGAACTATTCATTCAAGAACTGCTGTGATCAAATCATTGAATTACTTGAACTTTAGAATCGAATCAATGAACAAATTGTCCTTTTGCTTGTTTTGTACCAATATACCAGCTGATACATTTTATAAATCTGTTTGAACAATTTATTCACAACCCAATGACTCCACATTGACCTCTCAGAGCGCAAACCCAAATTAATGTTACAAAACTGTATGGCAACAAAAAACAACAACAATGAACAGAATACAAACAAACAAAGCAAGACATGAGTGCTTGAGTGGTTCACATACTGTAGATTCAGAGTCCAGATTTAAAGTGATTCTTTTACATTTACAATTAGAATGTTTTTTTGGATTCAGGTTCAGAGTGGCTCACATCTATACATATTCTATCTCTCAAGATTTAGATTTAGATTCTCAAGATTCTTTAGATTTAGAATTAAGAGTGGCTAATTTAGATTATAGATGCAAGAACTTACAGAAGTAAGAATTCAGAATCAGAATTCAGGTTCAGAATGGTTCGCTAAGATTCAGAATCTATATTCTGAATGGATTTGTTTGGGAACTGAACTGATTTGATCATGAAACGATCAGCCCCACAATCTCACTGATTCAATGATCCAGTCACAGTGGTTTACAGCTCATTGTAGAGGAGAATTTTATCATGTGCTTCAGAAGTCATATGGACTACTTCCATGTTGTTGTCTTTTTGGTACATTTTGAAGCTTAGCAGCCATGGTCACTACAAACTACTGTCACTGCATGAAAAAATATCTTTAAAAGTGAATCATACATATTTGAAACAACACATGGGTGAGTAAATGATGACAGAATGTTAATTTTTAGGTGAACCATCCTTTACCATCTTTCCTGTCCACTCTCTCTCTTACTGACCCTTTACTTCACTCTCTCACTCCTCATCTATGTTGGTCTTTCTCTCTGTTTTTCGAACCATCCCTAGGGCAGACAGGTGGGAGAGTTGTTCGCTTTCTCTCTCTGTTCCTTTGTATGTCTCATCTCACTTGCTCTCTGCTGTGCTATTGTCTTATGCTCTCTCACCCAGATTCAATGTCAGGTGTCATTTTCAGTGTTAAATAAGTCATTTTCTCTCTTTTTCTCTCTTTTATCGCCTGGAGGGGATTAAGTCATCCTTCACTCTTCCCACACAGACACCTTTCAATAAAAACTCCCTTTCACTCTCATTGAAGTCAGACAAAATACCCAGCATTCCAGAAGACGAAGCAGAAAGGGTGTGTGAAAGGAAGATATCTGCAGTGGTCATGCGTGGGCAGCTGTGGGGACCGCTGGCAGCTTTTGACACCCTCTCTATTTTGCAGACAGCACAGAAAAAAATACTGATTTCCTGAAAATTTGCCACAGGCAGCTCTTGTGATGGCACCTTAGAGTGTGAGCACGGGCACAAATAATGTGACTCGCACATATAAAAGCATTTAACATGAATAAATGTGTGTTGTTGTTTAACAGTGTTTTGTTGATGTAAGTGTGTGTTTGTATGGGACAGGTTTCGCCTCCATTGCAGGGACCAGTCAATGTTGGTTCTACAACGAATAGCTCAAAAAGCATTTTAAATAATGTCTGAATAATGAAAATGTTAAATTAAATATAAAAAAAAAAAAAAAAAAAAAAAACAAACAGACAAACAAATGGTGATGGCTATCTATTATTGCCCAAAAGTGACCAAAAAAAAACTTCTCAGCATCAATTCAAATTATATGAAGAGTTCAGATGCAAAAGCCTCTAATTGCCATCTGAAATTTTCTTCTAGCATGATAATTTTTATGAAGCTCGTACAGTATATTTAAGTTCAGTAAATTCACTTAAATGGCAATGAAAATTACCTATTAATTGCTATTTAAGTGAAATTACTGAACTTAAATAAACGAGCTTGATAAAAATGATCATTCTAGAAGAAAATTTCAGATGGCACTTAGAGGTTTTTGCATCTGAACTCTTCATTTGTGTGTGTGTGTGTGTGTGTGTGTGTGTGTGTGTGTGTGTGTGTGGTCCTGGTAAACCCTGCGTTGTGGGGGAAAATGTCTCCACAAGAATGGCAATGCCAGAAATCTTTGACCTTGTGGGGACATTTTTTGGTCCCCATGAGGAAAACAGCTTGTAAATCATACTAAATTATGTTTTTTGAAAATGTATAAATGCAGAAAGTAGGAGTAGGGGTAGGTTAGGGGATAGAATATAAAGTTTGTACAGTATAAAAATCATTATGTCTATGTAAAGTCCCCGTAACGTGTATGTGTCTGTGTTTGTGTCTGTGTGTGCACGTGCATTTATACAAATATACACATTCAAATAAATAAATGTGTGAGAATATCCACTCACCTCATGTTTTCCCTTCATTCTACAGATTCTGATGTCATTTTTGTTGGATTCCCATGTCCTCTTCTGTAACAGAGGGAACGTCAGTAATGAGTGACTCTTCATTTCCAGCACAAAGTATGTTTACATGCGTGTGTGCGTTTCTGTTCTCACCTTGCTGTAAAACATCTCTTCTCCCACCACGTTGTCCAGCTCCACTCGGAAAAGGTCATCTCTGATACAGGCACAGTGAGAGAGAAAGAGCGAGAGACTGTGAACCACCACATAGCAGTAACACAACACCGCAAAACAATCCTTTTCTTAATCAGAAATGTCAGAATTAAGATCAAACATAATTTTTTTGCAGCGAACAAATATCTGAAATCCAAAGTTGTCGACCTCACACACTGAAGCATAATGTGTATTCTTCAAATGTTTAACAAATTGATACTACATTCTTGTTCCTACATAAATTCACCCAGATCCGCCGCCTCAGTGCAAACACTCAGTTAAACGATTCACCACAGCCCGTCCTACATAATCACGATTCTTTGCATTATGATATGCCTGATTTCCCCTCCATAATTCATAACCCACCCCCACACTGCTTGCATGTTGCATGCAGCTTCTCATCTTGAACACAGCATCCAGTGCTTTAGCACTTCCTGCAACTACTTTAATAATATTTCTATAACCTTGTGGCGTCTATTAAAGTTTCTATAAATCTGATGTCTTTTAATCATGGCGTGTTTGGTGTTATAGAGTATCCTGGTTTGTGCCTGAATATTGATCAAGGACTAAGAGCTGCCGTGCGGCCCGATGAGAGAGCACTGGAGAATTTCAAATCGTGAGAATCCCTCTCTTTTTTCCTTCTGAAATGTTGTAATCTGTGAATTTGCCAAGCTCACAGACCAGCCCATGTTCTTGCAGTAGTATTGATCTTATCTTTCACAGACTTCCATCTGCATCACTGCTCTGTGGACACATCAACAAAAATGGACTATGTATGTGTGTGTTTGTGTGTTCTTGAAGAGAGTCTGATGAGATGGACTATAAATTATTCAATCCCTTGGTGTGGTTTGTTAAAATGAATCCCCCTTGGCCATTCCCTCTCTGAGCAGGGCGGCCCCTAAGTGCCCTGGTTAAAATTATCATACACTTACACAATGCTTGCCTTATTTAGAGAGCACAAACTTTAAGCAGACACAATAATTCAAGCAGTAAAGCAAAGCTGGAGGTCTGTTTGGAGTTCAACAGTCCTGTCACATTTACATGAACATAAAAACAGGCTTTATAGTTACACAAGGTTACCAAAAAACACAGATGGTTTGGTCAAGACATGCAGACCATTGGCAAGAATAGAACACACAGAGGCCAGTAAAACACTCTTTCTTTTTCAGACCCTCCATTTGTACCTTTTCTGTTCTCTGTCTCTTTCTTTATCTTGTATACAAACTTTACTTTTATCTTCTTTCAAAATGTCATCATGTAACAACTTGCATAGTGTGCAATGGAGATAAATAACAAGGTCTCCATCTAAATATTGTAACGTGAACTTAAAAATGCTAGAGCAGGCAGCAAACAGGGTACATAATTGCAATTGGAAGGAAGTAGAATTAAATTCAAAACTAGCAATGTATGTCCAGACAAACTTTGATTGTTGGCTTAAAGCCTTGGTTTAATGGTTTTGAAAAGGTTTTTGATGGATGGATTCCAATTCATTTCAAATTTACACTTATGAATGGCAAGGGAGACAATTCTTTAATTCTGAATTTTGCACAACCCTAGCAATAAACTTATTAACAACTCAGAACTTTCCAAGTTTTTACTTTTAAAGAGATCAGAACTGCAATTTTTACCTGGCAGATCTAGTTCCTTTTCTTACCTTCTATCTCTTTTTAGCTTTCCCTATGTGATTTTCTCTCACTCTATCTATCTTTCTCTTTCTGGTAGATTGTCTGAATGATGGAGTGCATTTGGCCACCTTTACTGTATTATTACACTACATTACATTTATGCATTTGGCAGACACTTATCCAAAGCGACTTACATTGCATTCATTGTATATTTAATCAGTTCATGCGGGACTGCTTGAGAGACGTATTATGCAGTACTGTGTGTTTGGTACAATATGCCCTCCCTCATTCAGTGCTTCAAATTAATGACCATACTGACAGGCAGAAAGGGGCCTGAGAGATGCAGGATGTCTCATGGGGGGGCTGACTATATTTAACATATAGGAGACAGCTAAAAAGTAAGTGTATCTGTAAATTGCAGTGCTTCGGGAGAAGCGGGAGGTCTCACACCGTTCGTCCCATGCCCTAAGGCATCTGTGTGGCAGCCCCGGACGGCAGCTGAGTCCTTAATTTCTCTGCACCAGTAGAGGCTGTACGTCAGTCAGGCTGTTTCCATGACCTCAGAGGTCAGCCGGAACCTGTCCCGCACCGTTAGTGACAGGTTCGAGGGTAGAATGTGTTGAGTTTCACTCCTGAGCTTAATTGAAAGACTTGACCTCTCGATGAGGTCAAACACAACGAGGTGGCTGAGGCTTGATTTAATGTGACTTAACCAGGTCGCCGCTGGCAATATTAGTCACCCTCCTCTAGTTACTCGGAACATTAATTATGTATACAGATCACCAAAAAAAACCACCTCATTTGTCTTATAGGTGTATTTATTTATGGCTTGGTCTGAATTTTTCCCCCAAGTCTGAGGCTAGATTGCAGTCGCTTGCGTTGAAGTCGAGAAATTTCTGGAGGAAACCAAGTGTGTTTAAAAAAAGACTTCAGTCCTCTCATCCCTGACCAGGTGTTGCAAGGTAATACTGTGAAGGGGCTGAGAGGCTGGTCGCTTTCTTGGGGCACGTTCTTGAGCGGTTATGCTAATGCTAACAGGATTTAACCCATCTGCACCCCTTATCACACTTGAGCACACCGTTTCAGACTTTATTAAGTCAATCCAGGCTGTCTATATCCTTGACTTGAAACTTCACTGACTCTCTCTCCCTCTCCTCTATACAGTATTGCCTCCTTTTTATTTCACTCGATGTTGCCGTTGTTATTGAATGCTCCCTCTTGAGTCATCGGATAAATAAATCTTCTTTTCCACAGAGGTCATTTTCTGTTGGCTACGGCAAACACCTCCATTTACTTCAGACACTGATAGGTACATACGGTTTGCTGACTGCACACAGCGGGGCTTGAATTTCATCGAATTACGCTGGCCACAGTGGCACCACATTGGAAAGCGTATGCGAAATAGTTGTTGAGCTTCTATAGGCCAAAGACTTCTGGCCTTTTTTTATGAGAGCTTCTAGTCTGGGCATCTTAAGTCATATGGCGCTTTGTGATATATTTATTTTTGAGGTTTAATTTTTGACACGGTCGAGCGGGCAGGTCATTTCCTGACACGGTATGAGAGACTTTATTAGAGTACGACGCCTCCCCCGCCGGACCCCTACAAATTTCGGTAACTATCACCATATGTTTGAACTCTCCCAATGGACGTGCCAGCCATTTTTGGGAAGCATGCTGCAAAAATTCACAAAAACAGCTTATTTTTCTAAAGCGCCAAACCTAATGAAGTTTTATTTTTGTTTATCTATTCCAACCCCCCGGCTCTTGTGAGGTAGGCAAAAAAAATGCAAGAAAGCAAAAACATAATTGCCCCCGTGACCTCTTTAAAGCCCCACACCGGCCTAAAATACTAAAAACACTACAGGTGTCCAATATTTACTTTTATAAGTTATAACCCAATACCACAACAAGAAACACAGCATGTTTCTTAAAGGGACAGTTCACAATGTCATTCCAAACCTGTATGATTTTGAGGCTTGCACAAGCTATTTTGAAATAGATAAGTTAAATTATTACTTGAAATGTTCAAACAACTATGATTTTATAATATAAAACAAAACCATATAAAATTAATTCAAATATGAATTGAAAATTAAACAAAAATGGACATTATCACAAAAAACAAAGATATTTTGTCCATACATTGAAAGTCAGTGGGGTTGAACAAAAAAAAAAAAAAATCTCTTTTGTGTTCTACAGAAGCCATACAGGTTTGAAACTACACAAAGTAAATGCTGGCAGGATGTTAATTTTTGAGTAAATTATCCCTTTAAATAGCTTTGAAAACTGTTTAATTGCTATCTACAAGAAGCAGCAATTCAGACTCTTGATCTCAAAAGAGATTGTTTTCGTATGTCACATAATTTACTTAAACACACATCTCCATGCAGATAATTACAGATGCCGTTGTAACAATAATTACAGGGTACGCCCATGCTAATCAGCATTATTTCACACCCTACCTGGCTCCGATGTAAAGGGTACGGTTGACCTGCAGAATCCTCTGAATGTGTAAGGGCTCCTGTCTGAGAGATGAGCGATGGGGTCGTCCGAGAAACACAGGATGCCTTCTTACCACTAAAGGAAAACAAGGTAGAAGAGACAGTGAATGATAAAGAGAAAGGGTTGACAGAGGGTTGTATCATCTTTTCATTGCACTTATGGGTGTGGGAGAGGTGATCCGTTAAGGCGAGAGGCATTCGATCACTTGCGAGTCACTCTTGAGATAAAAATGTTGACAGCTGCTTGTGATTGCTCTCTATTTTTTTACAGATAAAGTCTGTCCTCATATGTTCGGCTTAGTCAAGTAGTGTTGTTACCAGTGGTGTAAAATGTAAAAAAAAAAAAAATATATACTTATCCAGAAACCTGTTACCTGAAAAATTTCAACTTAAATTAATCAAACAATGAATAATATCTGGTTTTATATTTGAAAGAAGGAGTATTCCTTGAATTAGGAAAGCATCAAGGCAAGATTAGGTATAAAAAAAGAAAAGTAAAATAATGAAAAAATATAAACAAACAAACATAAAATTGGCATTATTAGCATGTCATTATCCTGAAACCTTAAATTGTTACTTGAAATGTTTAAACTTTAAATTCATCAAAAAACTATATGATTTTAAAGTTGTTTGATATTTTAATGTTGTTGTATATGGAAGAAGGCAAGCATCAAGGGCAAGATCAGGGATAAAATAAAACTGAATAAATGTAATATTAGAGTAAAGTAAAATTAAATGAAAAAGTACTTAATTGTAATGAAAAATAATAAAACAACAAACCTTTAACTGTTAATTGTTTCTTTACATGAAAATATATATAGCTAAATTTATCTTTTAGGACTTTTAGAAAGAGGGTACATCAAGTTCTCGATCAAAAAGGTGCGGTCACATTTATCATTGCTTGCTGAAATTCACAAGCGAAATCCAGAATTTCCCAAAATAATACATCATAGTAATGAAGTACAATTACTTTAGTACTTTACACCCCTGTTTGTTTCTCTCGTCCTGTATCTTTTCCTCTCTCATGTGATAAGACCCTCCCTGGAGCTACTCGCAGCTCCTTGACTCTTTCTTCTTTCTTCATCATTACAAACCCCCTTTGCTTTTCTCATCTTTCACCTTAGATAGACCTGAATGAGTTAAGCTGGGATGCATGGAATCAATATTATTGATCTGTGATCAATCACATGCCTGCTCTGCATAAGAAAGTGAAAGCTGAGAGCCTGACAGCACAGACGGGGTCCAACCCTGATCCTGACTGACTGCATGTGAAATGGAGACATCGTTACCTTCAGTAGGGATGAAGTTCAGAGGTCCCGGTTCCTCTGGGAAGACCGCACACACCAACCGCAGGAGCCAGAAGAGCCCGATGAAAGGTTTGGCCACAGTCGTCATGGTAGTGGAGCTCCGGCACTATGAAAAGAACAAGCAGAAAAGAGTCAGGTGAGGTGGCAATCTAGCAAGATTTCTAGTTACATTCACTTTGTGAACAAAACGACCACTCTAATAGATTCTAAAGCATCTCTATCATTACCCCAGAGATTAAGATCAGCAATTAAGTCATCCACCAATAGAATTCGTGTCAGTCAGCCCTAATGGTCCATTCGATGTGGTGTGTCACAGAACTGTCATCAAAGACATGGGACCCAGGACTGAACTGCCTGGACGTCTAACAAAAGGGCTTCACACTGAGCCAGAAATGGGGAGGGGGTCAAAGCATGTGTGAGTGAGTGGCTCTGTTTAAAAACCTAGAGCTGCCCCGCTGTCTACTGCCTACATAGGCAGAATCTTAACCGAAATGGACATAGAAATGACTGATTTGAAATGCTCTACATAGGAAGTATCCTGTAGGAATTTTGTTGTGAAAGAGTTGAGGCTTGAAAGCCTTGAACCAAATCAACCAGCTACGAGGTGAATCACCACATTACTAACTTTGATTTGAAGAAGAAAAGTATTTAAAAATGTAATTTAAAAAAAAGGTAAAACACTGGGCACTTAACAGCTTTAAAAAGGGACAGCGCTAGAATGCCATGAAACATTGCGAATGACAATCTAATTAAAAATGACAAATACATATAAAACTATAAACGCTAAAGTGTTCTTTTAGCATGAATTGCTTGTCAAGTTTATCTGATTGGTGGAGAAGAATTATGGGTAATGTAGTTTTTCACAAAGAATTCTGCTGAAAAAAAAACTTTCAATAAAGCTGACTGATGGGTTCCAAAAAAAACATTGATAAACAACCTTGTAGCTCACAGTAGTTTTGTTTTTAAATGTTTATAAATTATTGTTCAAAATCAGTTCTCATATTGAGGCAATGAATGGGATTTTTACTTTTGGAACCTGGCTGTTGCACACTATTAAGTTTGGTGTTACCACATGTTGTTAAGCTAACAATGACATACCGTAATCTAATAATCATAAAAATATACAATAGACACAAATAATTAATTTAACTATAATCCTATTTTTCATTCAGCGCTGAGAAGTGTCAATAAAAACAATTTACATTAATTCACTGTGACCGTCATCTTGAATGTTTCTTCACCTGCCAAAGTGCATTCTGGGATTGTGATGCCAGATTTACATTTATGCATTTGGCAGACGCTTTTATCTACTGCATTGAAAGCACATATTTTTTAAATCAGTTCAACTTAGATTTTGGCCAGAACAAACTTATTATTTTAAGGCTCACATATAACATACTGTAGTTACTACGTTTTTTTCTCTATTACAAAGCGTGTGTGTGCCTGCATATGTGTGCACTTGAAAAAATAACCACAAGTAGAGATGACCTTTTAAATTGGATCCCTTAAAATATGATTTTTTTTTCAGATCTTCTGCCCTCTTGAAAAAAGGTGGCAGAAATAGAGAAGATGTGATGGAAACACAAATGTCAGTCAAATTAAAGTGCAATACAATATATGTGGAAAATTACCTCTGCACTTCAGAGAGGCACAGAGAAGCTCTAGAGAACTGTCACAATAGTATTTTTTGTAATAGTCTAACGTAAAGGTACTGTCTGAAAAAGGGATTTCAGTGGACAGATGATACATGCATGACTGTGTGTATATCGTTTACTGGTTTGAAAGAAACCAATGGTAGTTTAATAGCTAAAAAAACATAAGTAAGATTGATCTAGTCAATACACACTTCAATTGTCCACCAAGAAAAATGGCGTCAAATTCTAATGTTGTTCCAATGCCTTTCCTTCTTCTGTGAAATACAAGAGAGGGTATTATAAAGAATGTTTTCATTGTTTTTTCCACACACAAAAAAAAGTCTTGTCCACCTCATCATTGGAAACCATTGACTTTCACTGTTTGGTGGTGGTGGTGGGGGTCTTCTTTTGTGTTTCATCGAAGAAAGATTCATTGACTGAAATGACATGAGGCTGAACAAATAAGGAGAGAATTTTAATTTTTTGGGTAAAATAGCCCCTTTAAATTTCAATAATTATCTTTTTGGCTTAAGACAGAAGGAACAGATTAAAATGGAAGAGTTCAAGAAAACTGAACAACTTCCCAGAAAATAACAGAAAGCCATGATAAAGAGAACATAAAGGGCCAATAATGGAAAAAAAATGAATTTATGAAAAGACACAGCATGCTTGAACTGTTGTATTTGAACAAAAGAATGGCTGGAAAACCTGGGAAATTACAAGTCCAATTGTCATGTGTTTCTGATATATTTTCCACAGTGGTCAGTGGTTTCAATAGCATGAAACTCAATATAAGAATGAATAAGTGCTCAGCTATCCCTCTCCTTGAGTGTTAACAAGCTGACAACATTTGCTTTGAAACTTTAGTGGAAATGCTGTTTGTTACAGTCACAGTGCAAACATAAACAAATCAGTGTCAGTTGAGCTTTTCGCCACCGCAGCGCTAAGACGACACGCACATGTATTAATATCTGACAGCCTCAATTTCTTTATTCAAAAAAACCCTTCTCATTTTCCTGTGGCTAAGCACCAATTGAGTTACACAATGCAAAACTGCCAGCTCTCATTTGTCAAAGTGTGGCCTTGCTGTCCAAAACGCACACATGTACATGTACACACACAACTACATCCATTGTGGGTCTATTTCTATAGCGAAACGACTTGTGACGTTTTATCAGGGCTAACTATCTTTCCAGGACATTTCTAGAATTCCTCCTATTGAAGTCTGAACAAGGCCGCCCCACACACTAATAGTTCAACACCCAATGTAGCAAATTATGCTCAACAATAGGCTTACATGAAGGAGAAGAAAAAGAGAAAATGAAAAGAGGCCAATTGGGGAATGAAGGCAGACAGAACAGGATAGCTAAAACTAGAAGACGCTGCCATAAGTTGGTATCAGTGATTCTATTGTCTTGCTACAATTAATCATTTACAAGTATGCGCCAGGCCTCACGCATTTAATTAGCATAATTCGAGCTATAGAGTTTCAGGGGACAGCAAGCTAAACAGATGCGGAGGGGGTGAAGTAAATACAAGCTTGGATATAACTTACACCATCCCACTTTTAATTATGGCAAATGTTTTGTGGCAGAGTTCATTTCAATTTCAACAGCAATCCTTACAATTAGGAATGTGAAGGCGAAATATTTCCCCATACTGATTTTGCCATTTTACCACAGGTTCAAGTCGGTCATGCAAATTCACAGTGCTGAACAACAGAAAGATGCTTGGTTTAAAAATGACTTTTGTGTGAACTATACTTCACACAATCACACCTTTGACATAGACAAAGGACCCTTTTTGCCCATTAAATTCATTCTTTCAAGGACTTGTGAAACACTGGTTGTGCTGTATGTGTTTGATTCACTAAAAAGAATTGACTCATAAGAGTCATTAGTTTGGGAATGAGATCCGGTCGCATGTGTTTGATTCACTAAAAAGAACCAGCTCGAAACAGTCTTTTGTTTATGAATCAGACTACAATGATTGTGTATGTTTTGCGCAAAAATCGTTATCAGAACCAAATGGCCTGGGAAGATTGCCATTGTTAAGCCAGCAAGTAGTCCAGATCCAAACACATGCCATTAGCTGAACCAGTTGACACTTCAGAGAGCTCAATCAAACGGAGCAATGTTTAAAAACCCACAGCACCCCCCCCCCCCTTAACACTGAAAAAAAATATACACATCACTTTTAATTAATATTTGGCTCAACCAACAACAATAGGATTCACATGCCTCTGAGCTTCCCGTCAATGTAATTACTAACGTTTGAGAAGGTAATTATTTGAATGGGGTCATTAAGATACCTTGAGAGGAGCACGAATGGGGCGGCATTATCTCTGACCGACCATTGAGAAGCTGTTACTCAAGATAACAAATCACTTAGTTAATCAATAATAGCTCAGTAGCATAGGCTGCTTAATGAACTCTGATCTACTGCCAATAGTCTGAGGAATGATTGGTCAATTGAGACCAGAGAACAAAAAAACAGTGGACGTGACAACTCAAAGCTGGAGATCATGAGTAGAATGAATAACTGCCTACCGGAAAGCAGGTCTCCATGCTAATGTCAAGCTGCATCCTGGGAATTTCAAGGACGTTAAACCTGGTTAAAATTCTAATATTTTGTGTGTGAATAAGATTATTATGAGCCCTATTCTCTGCCTTTAGAAGGCATAATGTTCTGATGATATGTATTCTGGGTAAAAGAAGAAAGGCACTGATTTCATTAAGGACCCCTGAGGGATTTGAACACGATAAATCATCTAAGGATTTCATAGCAAACTTCATTTATGTGTGTCCCAGATAAAATACTGATAATGAGTGTAGAGAATGGCATTAATGAGAAAAGTGATCAGTAATAAAGGGCTGAATTAACGCATACATTATCAGACCCAAACGATCAGAGAGAACAGAAATTAAACCACTATCTGACAATTGCTTCAAATTTGTGAATTTGAAGGTAAAGAATGTCTTGATACATTTAAACAGCTACAGCAGATCATAATCTATAATGAATCGATTCACTTACATAAGGCCTCTACAGAGAGCATGTTTATATATTCCAAGCAACAGCAACAGAACATTTGTTATGGGAGACTGCTTCACGGCCTGGCCTTGACCTCTTATAGAACTCACACTGTGACCTCATGTTATCAGATTTGCCTTAAAGGCTCCAGGATGCAAACCATGTTGATCCACCAAAGTTAACAAAAAATTCTGGGATCGCAATAAAGGGTTGTCTAGAGTTTGTCGTCCACATAATAAAAGTCAACGCGGTCCAATGTTGCTTTTGGTCCAATGTTGTTTTTGGAACCTACAAATTTTACTTGTATAGACAAAAACAGTTGAAACACACCTTAAAATCTTATTTTGTGTTTCGCAGAACAGTTATACAGGTTTTGAACAACATGATGTTCAGTAAATGATGACCATTTTCATTTATGGGTGAACTATCCCTTTAAGTAGAATGTAGCAAAGTACAAGAGAGAGAAAAAAATAACACAAGTAAGGTGGGGAAAAAGCAATTTGGAAGTAGTATCAGAAGACTAAAGCTGAATATGCAAAGAGGCCAAAAAAATTTCTGGAATGCTTTCAAAGCAGTGAAACCGGAAGAACCCGGAGCCAAGATGAGGCTGATTCCTTTCCTGAACATACCCTAAAATCCTGCTCTAGTGACCCGAGACTGCTAACCTCCGTCTCTGACCCCTGGGGGAATGGGCCAAGCCAACCAAAACCATATCAGAGCCCGGCAGCCTCGGTCTGGATTGCCATTTATTATTTACTGCCCTCTGTTTCTGGATAGCATGACGTCTAATTCACTCTCCCATTCTGCCACAACCGTTTTAATAGGTTGTTTTCCAGACACAGTCAAAGCCCCGAAGCCATTTATCAGGGCAGTTTAAAGCAGCCCAGTGACTCCAGCACTTATTTTTTTGCATGGAGGAAGAAACATGAAATTAAAGATCTACTTAATGGTCTGTGCACGTCAAAGAGCTAGTCTCACATTATAAAGATGCACGGCATCATTCCATAAGTCCTGACAGCGAAGAGAGATGCTCCAGCTCCACATGGATTTTACCATGGAGCAGTAATCCTGATTCTGAATTGATGAAGTGTGGCGTCAGGTTGAACCAGCGGAGCACCACCTTCTCATGCAGAGACACCCTGAGCTATTTTTCACTCGCTGCAGACACGAAAAACACCCAGACAAATACAGCAATCTACAAAAAAGGGATGAATCAGGCTGTTGCTTCACTGTTGCACATACACTCACACAAACATCAGGAAAAGGGGAGAACCATAGACAGATGCTGCTTAACAGCTTTGGCGAAAATATATGAGAGCTAAATGAACAAACTGTGCGTAAGCTAACAGCAGGGGAAATTGGCTTTTCTCTCAGGCAGCATTCCAAGAAGGTGGAATCGTCTTTCACCATTAAAACCACAGGTTTCATCTGAGCTCTATTCACTTCTTAGACGGACTATTGGTTAATAATCAGTATACTAAAGTGATGCAAAATACAGCAAACAGTTGTGGTTGACCCCAGGTTAGTTCTCAATACCCCAACAGTATCATACTACACCACTTTATGGTATTTTTATGGGGTGTATCATGTGAAAGTCAGATTTTTGAATGTTTTTGAAAGAAGTCTCTCTTGCTCAGCAAAGCTGCATTTATTTAATTAAAAAAAACCTCACTTTTCATATATTTTAAAATATAAATTTTCTTCTCTCTTTCTAATTGATGTGTTATGGTGTTTTTGTGTTGAGTTATTTTGTCATTATTTGTTTTTTTGTGATGCAGTGGCTGTATTTTTTAGCCCAAGACAAATTTCCCTCTGGGACAATAAAGTATAACCTTAACTTCAACGAAGAGAGACTGATGCATTCTAGGGGATGCAAAAAGCATGATAAAAGGGGTCCATATGACTTGTGAACATTCCTTGCATTTTCACTTAATTTGATTCTTTAGAAATCTAATTCTAATATGCTGATTTGTTGCTCAAACATTTCTCATTATTATCAAATTTGTAATCAATGTCTTTGCTGCTTAATATGTTCGTGGAAAGCATGATTCAATTATTTAAAGAATCCTGAAAAAATAAAGTTAAAAAGACTTTTGTAACATCATAAATGTCTTTACTGTCACTTTTGATAAATTCAATGCATCCTTGCTGAATAAAAGTATTAATTCATTAAAAAAGAAATCTTACTGACCATAAACTTTAAAATCAAACACTGAAATTGCTATATGAATTGATGAAAGATGAACGATCTGAAACCAGGGAATGAACGATCTGAAACCAGGGAATTGAATATGTGTTCTTACATATCTTAAAAAGGATTGTGACTCTATGCAAGAACATTTCAGTCTAGATACTGAATAAAGGGAGTCGACGGGTCCTGTGTTTTAAGTCACCTCAAGGACAGTCCAACAAGACTTTAAAATAGAGCTTTTAATGGGCAAATATCATCATAAACACATCAGAGGCAGTAGACCAGACTGTGGCGAGGTTGACCCCCTCACCCGGCTGAAGGCTTCATGCGCTGTAAATCAACTAACGGACGAAATGAAAACAACTCTACGTCGTTAAAAGAAGGAAAAAAGACTGCTGAAAGATTAAAGCTACCCCATCCATCATATACATCGCCGTAAAAACGAGCAAAGCACAAACAGGGAGGCGATAATCCACTGCACAGTCATAAATAAAATGAAAAAGTTCAGGCTAATGACTAAAAAGACTTGCAAGGATCACAAAGGTTTCCCGGGTTGACAAGCTTTTGAGACTCCCACGAGGCTATGTATTACCTAACAAAAATACCCTGCAGAATCTTAATATCTCAACTGTGCTCATCACAAGCTGCCAGGCTTTTTTTTTTTTTTTTTACTTATTATAATTATTTTGAAGGAGTCGAAAGAGGAGGAGAATCAGGGATGAAAGAGAGGCGGGAAGATTACTTGGAGGAATAGGAACGGAGAAGGAGAGATAGGCAGAAGTGTGCATGAGTGTATGTGTGTCACGCTCGTCATGCAAAATTAACGTCTTTAGGGATGATGCACACTGCAGTAGATCGGAACTACGGAGCTCATACGAATAGAAATACATAGAAAAACAATAAACACCTCCCTTCATGGCATATGGTTCAGCAGAGCATCTTATAAATAACACTCCTTTGGGAATTAAGTTTCAGTTTGTTGCCTCTCGTTAACTTTATTACACAGATACATACATTGCTCTAGTTGAAGAGAAACCTCACTAAAACTGCCAGGAAACGTCTGGGTCATATTTCACCTCAAAATAAAATGGAAAAAGAGATCATATTTTAGATAAATAAAATTAATTCACTATTGACAATTACACACATTGTACCACTCTTTCGTAAGTCAGTAGCTACTGTAATGCAAAAAAAATAAAAATACTATGCAAAACATTATGACATTATTTGAATTGTATAATGTGTATACATTGTAGTGGCATTTGTTGTAATGAATTTAATTCAGATTTTTAAAGAAGTATGCATACTTTCCTACAACATAGCAAGCAAAAATCAATGCGCAGTTTTCATGAAACACTGGGTGAACAATGTCCGGATGTTCTATTCTACTGCAATTATGTAGTGTATAATTTGCTATCCCATAATGCAACGGTAGCTGAGGATCTGCCAGATTCGAAAACTGAAAAGTAAAAATGGTGGAGTACAATGAGCTGAGAAACCCTTCGAGTGATATACGAGTCCCAAGAAAGTACTTCAATAGGTCAAGAAGTTCTCCATCACATTCAGTACATAATCTCAAAGTATTCTGGATGCAGACAGTGTGTCTAGAAACAAAGATTTTTGTTACTTGTGCATTAAAGCAATAAGAATTGGAAGAAAAAGTGCTTAAATGTCATGGAAAAACTCACAAATCAATAACATTGTAATGGTCTTAAAACTGACTTCATTTTCTTTAGGCAAAACCTTTTGGGGGTGAAATATGACATGGAGGTTTCTCCGTCAGACTCGCTCATAAAGCAGCAGTCAGTGAGTGAGTTAGTGTGTGAAGAGCTTGTTTAAATTCCAGATGCAGAATATTGATGAGTATGAAAGCGCACATATCTCTCCGTTACTCAGTACTAACACTGCTTCAGGCAGTCTTTACAGCCAACACACCGATCTGTGGACACATATTTATTCAGTTCATCATGCGTCCATCTGCTCTTCCTCTCTCTCTCTCTCTCTCTCTTTCCCTCACGGCTTGTTTGTCGGTACCCACTCCTTCCCCCCATCTCAATCTCCTCCTCCCCTCCAGTCTCCCCCATTGCCCAAATTCTTTCCACAAAATGAGCCACCTGCTCATCCACTTTAGTGAGATAAATTTCCGACCCAAACCAAAGAGCCATACAGGTGTGTGTGCATAGGTACGTGGGAGGGGGGGGCTCTCTCGTTTTCAGGAAGAATGTATGTCAGTTCTCCATCAATGCACAATGATACATGGCATAGCAAGGAAAACATTCACAATGCATGCCAATCAAACCCATTCTGAGCCTGCTAATTGTTGAGTATACAAGGTGGCAGCACACACAGAGACACACATGCACATGTTGCGACTATCTGCATGTTGCAGGCTGTGCTCCAAGCAGGGGCTGAGGAGAGGGAGGAGAGAGAGAGAGAGAGAGAGAGAGAGAGAGAGAGAGAGAGAGAGAGAGAGAGAGAGAGAGAGAGAGAGAGAGAGAGAGAGAGAGAGAGAGAGAGAGAGAGAGAGAGAGAGAGAGAGAGAGAGAGAGAGAGAGAGAGAGAGAGAGAGAGAGAGAGAGAGAGAGAGAGAGAGAGAGAGACTTATTATAATGCTTGCCAGCCAGGGTTGGGAATCAGACCTGAGCATTACCAAACCGTCCAACTATACATCTCATTCTTTTACTTTCTTTCCTCTTGTCTCATTTCCTCACATGTCGGGTTGGTTTTCTCTTTAATTTTCATCCATGCAATACTGACAAGACCAGCTTAAGTTGTGCTTGGATGTTGGTCCCTGCTTTGCAATGCTGATGCTTTCCAGCAGGCTTCTTAAAGTTTAAAATGAAAATCCTGTCATTCCCTCACCATCATGTTGTTCCAGACCTGTGTGATTATTTCTTTCCCTGGAGAAAAATAAATAAATAAATACACTGGTCCATGCAACTACAATGAAGAGAGACGGATGCATTCTAGATTTAAAAAAGGATGCAAAAAGCATGATAAAAAGGGTCCATATGACTTGTGAACTATATTCCGTTTAATGTATATCTGTGAGGAACAGATATTGAAGTCAAAAATAGGGATTCTGGAAAGTATAGTTAATTCTAGTGTTTCTCTAAATAAAAAATGTGGCAAAGATTAGGGGTGTAACAATATATTGTGTTACAATATATCGCAATACAAAAATGCAACAATACGTATCGTGGATAGTGACAATATGTATTGTGCATAGTTCACCCAAAATAAAAATGTGTGAGGAAAAAATTCACGTTTACAGAGTTTTAGCATCAGTACTTCATTAAACTACTATATATAATGTTGAATATAATGTATAATAATGCAATGGGGGAATATTTGTGAGTCCTGATAATGCCAAATGTCTTATGTTACCAGTAAAAAGTCAGATTGAAAGCATGTTAGTCTAAAATAATTCTGTATTTTCAGCTTCAGAATCATGTATATTTTTATTAACAGGTGAACTAACCCTTTAACAAGGTGAACCAGCAAGAACACCATTAACCAGCAAAAAATCAGGTTGTAGCAACATGGAAAATCACGCTGGTCTTTCCGCAGAGTATGCATTCGTTGCAAACGCCTCTACATCACTGTGTCTTTCTCTCTGCCATCTCAATGTGGCTTATTTATGACAGGGTGGAGGCTGCACATTGTCGTTTTAGCTGAACATGGAAAAACTTCCTCCTCTCTTTCTCTCCCCATCAGTGTCCTCTCTCACGACTCCTTATCAGACCTCAGACAGCCTGTCTGTGCGGCGCTCTGTTTATGGAAACACTGTAGAGAGGGATTTCTGCGGTGGGTGTGCGTGCAGCATCCTGAAAGCATATCAAATGTAAAGGGTGTATGTGCATGTGTTCTCGTGCGTATAAGCACTTTGAGAACACACGTTTGTGAGTTGTTTTGGATTGATCCGTACCGGCCTTTCTTTTGAATCAGATCTACCAGGGAGGGGGCTGCAAATGAAAAGAAGGAAAGATGGATGGAATAAGATTTGATGTTTACTGAGTCCGTTGCTAAGGAGATGAGAAACGAGGGACAGATTTAGTCATAACAGAGGCAGAGACTGATGGAGTAACCAAAGCCATTCAGAGAGAGAAAAATAACACTCAGACGAAAAGAAGCGGAAATAGAGGGTAGATGGGACGGAGGAAGACAGAAGTGATGGCAAGAAGAAAACATCACAGGGTGGTGAGTAAATAGGGTGAAAGCTTCCTGCATTCGTGAAAATATAAAGTGCAGAAGGACAAAGAAGGAGAGAATAGGCAAAGAAAAAGAGAAGAGAGGGATTAACAGAGTGTGAAACCATTATGTTGAAAGAGTGAAAGCATAGAGGCCATTAAAGAGCCCTATAGCCGACAACACGGATGTGTGTGTGTGTGTGTGTGTGTGTGTGTGTCTGGAGGCTTGAAATGCAGCACTTGCACACAAATAAATACAGCTATCGAGTGCCGATTGAGCTGGAGAGAGATGTAGCCTTGGACCCTGCTGACCTTTTCTTTTGGTTCACAATACCTGGCGTTAACTTCCTCCCAGCTGAACCACTCCACACACCCATCAAACCCCAGACAGCATCTGAAAAGCAGAGACTGTTTTGTTTCTCCATCATTCATGCGTCGGCCTTGAGCGTCCACGTCGAACACCGCGTAACGCGGGCCTGCTTTAGTTCACATGCTCCACTTGTACGAGAGTGGTTTACAATCAATAAAGCCTTTTACCTCGGAGTGTGTCACAGCTTGCATTCCCCCCGACTGACTCTTTTGTGGTCTTGGTCAAGAATATTGTGGAAAAACGTTGTCAATAGCCTTGAAGTGTGTGAGGTCACTGAAGGGAAACATAACATCCTTATGTGTCAAGCCAAGCGTGTCCAACATGATATGCTCTGAGAGAGGTATGGAAGGGAAGGGGGAGGTGAGTTGGAAAAAGCAGACTTCCGTAGAAAGCACTGGTAAGGCTGGTAAAGCTACATTAAGTTGTTTCCTACCCGTATGTGACGGGTGCGTAGCCCACCCAGTGGCGTAGCGGACGGGTCGTGGCAGGTTTGCCGATAGACTATGATCAGCCGACAGGCCCAAAAATAAATAAATCTCCCGTTAACAAAGTAACAACAAAACAAAAACACTAAGATCGGCAGGTCATGATGTTACTGTGGCTGGACAACTCTGACAAACTTCCCAACACTGCTATAAATACCCATTTAGCCTCTACCAAACAAAAATAGAGGTAATTAACTTTATATATTTAAACACCAAACAACAATAATATTTACAACAAAAACATACCCTTTATTGTAACTAAAGCTGGGTGCACACTGTCCGATTTTGGCCACGATTTGGCTGTCTGAGACAAATTTTCCAAACCCTCAAAGAATCCTCTGATCCTAGGCTAAAATCTTTGATCATTAGTTTGACATGTACACCGACAGCCGATTGATGACATTGCGAGCAAATTTTACCTCAGACGAAGAGTCCACGTCACAGACTGTTATTTTCAGTTAACTTAAGTCTTTGATTTTTATTTGGACTTGGTTTGGAAATGATCTTCGTTACATCTGCCCCTGTATACATATATTTTTTTGTTGGAAGATAATAAACCTTCTTTTCATCTGTCCACTACCTCTCCTGCCTGTTCTTGGCCACGACTACCACACCGTATATAATGAAGTCGACATATTTTTTACTGTAAAAGGATATGTGTCATCAATGTGTGTGGGAACTCACCCAGGGCTATTGAATAGTATTGAATTACATGTTGTTTAAAAAGGCACATTGGAATTCCTCTCTCATCACTGACGAATGGATGGATGGATACACTTCTAAACCTACTGCACAAAACATTCAGCCAGTGATGTCTGATTCCTCTTATGAGTCAGTTTGTTTTAGGGAATCAAAAAACATATGGTACAACTAGGGTAGTCTGATTCCCAAATGAATGATTCTCATGAACCAGTTTTTAATTTACCAAAACCATGCAGCGTATCCAGAGTAGTTCAATTCCCAGACAATGACACTTATAAATCGGGCTTATTTTAAGTGAATCAAAACCATACAACACGACTACTGTAGCACAATTTCTGAATAAATTACTATTGTGAACTGGTTCTTTTTAGTGAATGAGAACTGTACAGAATGACTAGAGCAGTATGATCAAAATTACAAATTACTCTTACTGGTTCTTTTCTGAATCATCTATCCATTGTTCCAGCAATGACCAGTGTAGCAGACTTGATTTTTGAACAAATGACTTTTATGAGCCGGTTCGTTTTAGTAAATCAAAAAACATTCGGCACAACGAGAAACCACAGAGCATGATTAGTGTAGAATAAATCCTGTACAAAAGACTGTCATAAACTGGTACTTTTAAGGGAATCAAAAACATCCAGCATGCACAGTGTAGAGTAGTTCAACTGATTCTTGAGTAAATTACTTTTATGAGCCATTTTTTTACTAAATATAAAAAAGAAAAAAAACGGTAGTCTAATTACCAAATGAATGATTCTCATGAACTGTTTTTTTTTTTTTTTTTTGGTAAATCAAACCCATTCAGCATGGCTATAGTAGAATGATCCTGTACAAATGACTCTTGTGAATCTGTACTTAGGTGAATCAAAACCATACAGCATTACTAGTGAAGTACGATATCTGAACAAAAGACTCTTATGAACTGATTCTTTTTAGTGAATCTGAAACAGGTGTTCTACGATTCCTGAACAACTGACTCTTATGAACCGGTTCTTTTTAGAGAATCAAAATCATCCAGCATGATCTGTACACAGTACTCCAACGAGACTGCACTCGTCCAACTGTCAGGAACAAAAATAAAAACTAGAGTCGCTCAATAAACAAAGGAACAGAGTGATCGAGAGCGCTTCATGGCTGTCTTCCTTAATGGCACCGGTGACACCGGTTTAAATTCACATTCATGCCAATTAAACCATAGCTTTGCGCAAGGCCAAGTAAGCACAATCGATCAAACAAGCTCACACACTTGTATATTGACATTTTGGAGATGCCCTTCCCTGTGTCCATGTGCTACGAGGAAAACACAACCATAGCCACAGAAATGAATCAATGTGGGGGATAAAAAGCCCAGTCTAATAAAATATGTGAATATCTCTCCCATTTGTTTATATCCCATGTCGTCCTCTCTGAAACGTACGCTGGTAATTGGCCGAGGTAGCCGGGCAGATCCAGCCGTGTTTGTGTGGGGTTTAAGAGCGCCGTTACTCAATTGCCCGCTATCTGAAGGCCTCTGCCGTGGACTACAGGGAACAAATAATGGACTCTTTTTAAACCCAGACAGCTTTAACATGAGAGGAAGACACAAGACCCTTTAGAGAGAGAAAGAGTTGAGCAGGTCATAAATGAATTTTTGGAGATAGAATAAGAAGACAGGGAGATAAAGAGCAGAGAATAGAAGAGATGAGGGAACATGAAAGATAAATGGAGGACTCGATGGACTGGACAATGGGTTGTAATGATGCCTCTCTCACCCTCTCGCACGGAAACAATTTTGCTCGTGAGAAGATAAGGACAGGCTTCTCCAAACCTTCATTAGCCTCAAGTAAATCTTTCCCTCTCGCTCTCTTCCCCTGTCTGTACAAACTCAAAAAGCAGGAGCATAGAAGAGACATGCTACTACTGTAAATGCAATTGAATGCCCTTTGTTTTATGGCTAATGGAAAGCATAGATTTGCATTTATATACATAAAATTATAGTTTATTAGGACTAAAATGAATTATTCTGTAAAATTAATTTATATGGTCAGGAAAAGGATCATAAAAAAAATAAATAAAAAAAGGTAAAATTGACACCATGAAATATTTCGTGTTGATGTATTTCCTAGATGGGACATGTCAAAGCACTTGTCCCTTTTTAAAAAACAAATAGGCTTTAGTTTATAAATAGAGTGCAAAGCACTAAGTGCAAATAGCCTGTCTTGTTGGCAGAGGCTATTTACATTAACTCCGCCCACTGGCGTCTGGTTGGGTCAGTCAGAATTACGAAAGACGCTAAATTGTCAACAGTAGCAGTAGCGAATAGGGGTAAGATGCGTGGCAGAAAGTTGACGCAAATCGACGCGAGTTCGAATCCGCCTTTTGCCGATCTCGCTCTACTCCCTTTCCCCAACACATATCAGATCGGAAAGGCTTTTATTTTCAATTAAAAAGAACATATTCGAAAAGTGGAAATAAAGTGTCTAATGTGTGTTTAATAATAATATTACTAAACACACATTAGTATATAGTGTAAATGCTATATACATAGCATATATCGCTTTTTGCAAATAGCCGCTGCCTTATGTTAAAGCTCAATAACTACTATTTTTATTGAAAAGAATCAAAATTTGGGTCCTCCAAATATTGTGTTTGACAATGGGGGGCCTTTGTGTCAAAAAAGTTTGAGAATTACGGTTCAAGAGCATCTAATCTGCACAAAAAATCTGGATTTTCCATCATTATTTTTGCTAAATTGTTTTTACTGCTGCTAACAGAAATGAACAAAAAAAATTCCTGGATCAACATCCTTTGTTGGCCCTTGAACAAACTTTGCCCAGCCCTAATTATAGCCATTATTGCAAACCCCTAAAATCAAAAGGAAATAACATGTTGATGAAAATGCTGTTCAAGCCACAATTTCAGCTCTTGCTGATCCCAGCACATGTCCAACCTGGCTAAATCACGTTGATCAATTTTTCAAACCAGCAGATAAGACAAACTCCAGGAGTCAGGTCATGACCAGTGAATAACTCCCTCAGTGTCACTGCCTCTGCTGACAGATAAAACGTTCAGACCCAAGGCAGCATAACTGCGTAACTGTAACTGTGCAACTGAGTTTTTCCATCTCTCTCTGTCTTTACGTCAAGCTTAAGGCATCCACACAGCTACTGGGCGCTATGGCAACAGGAGATCCCCCACCATTTTTATCAGTGTATTTACGACAAGATTTTCCTGTTGAATCTTGTTGAAGACAATGAACAATAACCCTCCAGTCTGTTCCAAAACACATGGACTCATTTGCCACCATCTGAGCCAAAGCAAGCAAATATACTGTCCCATCAAGATGAGCCAGTTCTTTGAGGTCTCAGAGGTTTAATCACGTGGGGCTAAATATAGTTTAGTCTAGACTAGTCTAAAAGATGCCCAGGCTCACAAATAGGCTGTACTTCTTGATGCACATTAGTTAATTGCGCCATTTATTGTTGACTCATTGATGAAAACCTCAATCTGGCTGGATGAAAGCTATCAATGAGGCAGGAGACGCTTTTGATAAAGTTAGCTGCAGCAAACACACAGCATATATGCTAATTAGGATGTGTTAGCTTCAAGTGTTTGTTTCTCTGTTTTTTCTTGCAGAACAGAGCAGTAACTACATCATTGGATATAATTTAACACTGTTGAGAGAGGCATGAAATGTATGCTGATGCTCAATGATTACAGATCATAAAACAACTGAAGTGTGCTTAAAAATTTTTTTTTTTTTTTAAATTCACTTAATTCAACCCTAGTATATAAGTCTCCTGTCTCTTTGCAATATATGACTATCAAGTTTCAAACCAAAACTTCACCCTTGGTGAGATCTGAAAGCTGTCAGTAGACATTCCTCTTAAGTGCTTACTCACATAAACCAGTTCTCTCCATAACTTCAAGGCTGCTCCCCCTTTTATTGCTCCTCAGATACTCGGAAAACTGGGACTTGGTCAAAAAAAAAATCCTGTCAGCCCCTGATCAGCTCAGCTGGAAACCCCAGAGATTCATAAGGCTCTCCACATTCTTCACAGAGTGCCAGCTTCTCCATCTATGCTGCTAAATATGACAAATCATTTGTCCTGACTCAACACTTTCTCACACCGTCCTCCTCAGCAACACTGTGAGATGATGTAAGAGATGAAGACCAGCTACAGCAGAGTGTAAGGAAGATTCCTCGCTCTGAGAAGAGGTTCACGCTAATGAAGGCTGTGTGGGATGATTTGGCCTTATGATTATAATCAGGTCTTCATGTCAGTGGTCTGAAATGATGAGGGCAAAGAGATCATAGAATTCTGGATAATGGAAAAACTAGAGTTCACAGAATGTAGAGCATGGTTCCCTTAGAAAAAAGTACCATACAAGGGGAATCGTATGTTTTATTAACAATTCTTTTAGTACTTATGAGGAAGAAACATTGCCAATGCCATTGTCAAAATGATGAGATAATTTCAATAATCACTTGAAGTGCAAAAATATTATTCTGTCATCATTTACTCACCCTCATGTTGTTTCTTCTGTGGTCTTGATCCAAAAAAAATAACTGAATCATAAGAGTCATTCGGTCAGGAAATGGATGACACCAGTCATTGTATGGTTTTGATTCATCCACCTCATAAGACAACATTTATTGGACTACATTGATTGTGTTGTCTGTTTTTGATTTACAAAAACAATAAAAAAAGTGATTTGTGTGGGGAATCAGACTACACTGATTGTGCTTTGTTTTGACTGACAAAAATGAACAGTTCATAAGTGATTAGTTTGAGGAATTGGACACCACCAATTGTGCTGTGTGTTTTTGACCTTTCACAAAAAAAGGAACCATTTCATAAGAGTCATTTGCACTGTAAAAAGTGAATAGTTGGATCAACTTAAAAAAATTACTTCAATTGGTAACACCTAAAGAAATTAAGTTTTCTCAACTTAAATTATCACGTTTTTCACGATAAAGCGTGATAATTTAAGTTGAGAAAACTTAATTTCTTTAGGTGTTACCAATTGAAGTAATTTTTTTAAGTTGATCCAACTATTCACTTTTTACAGTGTGTTTGGGAATTGGACTGCACTCATCACCTGATTCGCACTATATTCAGAAGCAGGGCTGTTAAAGAGTTAATTCACCCATAAAGTATTTATAACTTCATAAACTATATTTAATCTATTTCCGGCAAAAGACTGACCTATGACAGAGGAGTAGCGTAAGCTTAGGTGAGTAGACGCCACCCATGGTTCAAACAAATGGGGCTGGGCAACAAACTCAAGCTCCTCCGACATTTCTCTTTTAAAATGTTCATTTTAGACCTCTAATTCGTGACCAGTGTTTTGTTTTGCTCTATTCTTCTGCGTTCATCAATTTATCATGCGTTGGGTCAGAGGTCACTCTTCCGCTGGAATTAGACGCCGTACGGCCTTTACCGGAAGCCAGAGATTATAGTTTATAAAGTTATAAATATGGATATTTTTCTTACAAAAATGCATCGCTTCACTTCAGAATGCCTTTATTAACCCCCTGGAGTACATGGATTACTTTTATGATGGATGGATGCGCTTTTTGGAGCTTCAAAAACTACAGTAAAAAACAGTATTGAACTAAAAGATACCGCAGGAGAGTATTTTACTATAGTGTTCCATTCACATCAGCCGTTAATTGAATCAAACATGATCCAGTATAAATAACAAAAATAAATTATTAAAATTATTGGTATTGAAATATCAAAGTGCCATGGTAATACCATCTTTACTGCTCTCTTTTTTATCTTATACTCACTAAGTCCTAAGATTTATATTCTCTGTAACAAAGCAAATCACTAAAGTACATGGAAAAGTGGTCTGTGGATAGGTACTTGAGGGCACATTCTGCTGTGCTTGGCTAATTGTAAGTGCTTTTCTCCCTCTATTATCTCATTCTTCACAGACGCACACACACACACACACACACGTCTTAGTGTACTTATCTTACCCCTCCTTTTCACTCTTTTCCCCTCGTCTCCTCTATAATCCATAAGAATAATCCCACCTGCAGCCAAACTCCAAAGCCTGGAGTCTAGCTCCATCCTGGTCTCAGAGACATCATTTACAAGTCTAATCAGAGATCATGATAATTACAAATGGCATTTGAATAAATCTGATTAATGTTTAACACGAGCTCTGTGCTTGCCGTGCCCGGAATGTTTAAACACAGGCAAAGAGGAGTAAATATTCTCCCGTCTGTCAGCGAGTTGCCAGGATTTGCAAATCAAACAGAGCTGAGCTTATATCTCAAGGCGTCAAGGACTGTGGCTTGGCTTTAAGGAGGTATATCTGGAGGCCCTTTTTCAGCCTGACGGAGTTAGTTAGCATTATTTAGTAGGGTTAGCGTGACTGACATCACCTCTGGGGTACAGGGTTAAAGATAGTCACTGAAGAAGGCACTCACCAGAAAACCTGTCAACATGTTCTAGTTAGTCTTTCTCCACTGACGTTCAAAAGTTTTTACCCATTCAAAAGCTAAGATACAGGCAATGAGATAAATGGGAATGCTAACGGATCGCTTTTATACCTCCTTGGATGACACCTGACCTCTGACCCAAAGAACTCCCATAGTGCCAATAGTCATCTGTGAAACTCAAACCCTTACCAACAAAATGCTTTGCAAAATGCAAACTACTCTTTTCATCTTATTTAAAAAGTTTTCTATTGGTCATTATATTTCCTCTTTATCTTTAATCAAAAGGCTTCAGAAACTCTGATGTTTAATTAATTAGGCACTGAACACAAGGCCCACTCACTGGCTCAGAGAACCAGCTTTAATTATATATTCATGAGCCGTCGACTGCTAATTATCATTCTGGTAATGTTCCTAGGATGGCTCAATAAGGAGTGGGAATTCATGAGGAAGAGGATGGTAATGATGACTGTGAAGATGATGATGATGATGATAATGAAGGCTAGTAACTTTCACAACACAATCCAAACAATCCATCTGGAAAGCATCTGTAGCAGAGGCTCACTAAAGCTCTGCTCAAAGTTTCATTCGATGAGGGAGTACTGGAAGAGCACGAGTAAAATTAAAGGGAATAAAACATCAGAGATGGTGTTCAGCTCCACAACACACACCCGTTAGTATCAGGCATGTGAGAAGCTCAAAGGCAACCCCTTCCACCTCTAAATGACAGATGGAGATGAGGCCGGTGACTCTGTGGAACGTAGAGATAAATGGGCCGCTCTGTTTCTTTCTTTCTCTGTCTTTCTCTGAGTGAATAGATTAATGTGGGGTGCCGGTATGAGTCTCTCTCAGATACAGACGTGATGCGTGACAGTGTGAGCGCTGTAGTTGTGCCGCAGCGGAGATGTGAATATGAGATGTGTGTGTAAGTAAAACCAAGACTCAGAAATTCTTGCCCACTGGTACAGAAAACAATCCAAGCACAACCTAGCTGCAATACAAAAAAAACAAAAAAAACATGTAAATTGCATTTAACGTCTAAATTAAAACATGAAATATATTTTCATTTTGAGCAACTTTTAAAGAAAACTTTTTAAATTTAATTAAATATCATTATTTCTAGAAAATGTGAAATTATAAAAATAAAAATTGATCAATAATAATAATAGTATCGAACAAAAACGTTGGTACAAATGTGATAATTTAAAAAAAATATTTCTAGAAACTTTTATATGACAAAAAAATGTAAAGAAAACAATTAATTTTATGGAACAAAAAACTTTGAAAATTTAGAGTACAAATATAAATATCTCCACAAAATATATATCTAAAATATAAATAATATAATACAATATAAACATTTACAAATGTAAAAATGTCTACTGACTCCTCTGGCCTAGGAGAAATAATTTTCCTCAACTTTTTGACGCTCTCAACTCTGCTGTCAATCAACAGTTTCATACACTACTCGCCACCCATAGAGAGTGAATTGAAAATGCCTGCTCAGCTCCACTCACTCCACACCAGTGGACTGTTACAGAAACAACCAGATCGACTGATATCCATGAAAAATGTAACAATGCATGAAAGAAAAACAGTGAAGTTCATGGATAAGCATTTATCTCAGCTTTCATTCTCGTCTCGCTCTAATATAGACAGATTTGAAACTCTATTACCTCAGCGTATCTCTTTGTCAACACTCTAGGTAGTTTGTACACAGTGGGATGCTAATTTGTACCGATACTTGAGTGCACTTCAGATTTCTTTTCTGAATGTGCATACCATCATGCCTCAGAGGGGAATTTAAGGGCTTTCGAACCAATCACTTAAAAAGTCTGGGAGTTTTAAACAAATCCTGAGCGATTTGTAATGCTTGACAGAGGTTCAGGTTGTTAAAAGGCCCACTTATCATAATCATGCAGTGTGAAGTTAAAGAAATCAGCTGTGATTTCTATCCACTCACCAGGATTCTTTTCTATTCTTGACTCGTGCGACATCCCTCTCTTGCGGCGGGTGAGTCAAGGAGCATCTATCATAGATTAAATTGGCCTGTGATTCAGCTCGACTGGCCAACTTGCCAAATGCTGACTTCTCCCATCTCTCATCACATCCTGAGATAATAACCCTTCCAAACTTTCCCTCTCTCCCTTCTTTCCTCTGCCGCTGACCTCCTCCTCTCCTTTAGCACTCTCTTCATCCATGATATGCGCAATCTCCGCCTTCGATCTCCTCATTTCTCTGCCTGAAGCTCCTTTTCACCCCTATCATATGCACACACACACAGGCCCCTATGGGCCCCTTCCCATCATGCACCAGCACTCCCCCTCTTCCCCGTCCCCCCGCTGCGAATCTGACCTTGGCTCCATGGCTGAAATGGAGCCTCCGATAAAAATCACTAAACCTCCGGTCCACCTCATAATCTCAAATTACACACTAATGCCTCATATGGTGGCTTCCCAGAGGGACCTGTTTGGGTTTGATTGAATGCGAGTCCATGTGCGCATTACTATTTGTAAGGAGGTGGAGAGGTCTACCACCGGAATGACAATATGTTTTTTGCTTGAGGATGTACGTTAAAGTGATATTTCATCAAAAAAATACTAATTCTGTCACAATTGCCTCATGTCATTCCAAACCTGTATGATTCCCTTTCTACATATGGAACACTATTGGGCAGAAAATTGACGCAGCTCCCAAAAACACAAAGCAAATAGCGGTGGATGTAATGGACGTAAGCCAGTAAGAGCTGTGCTTCTAAACCTCGCTCCCCTGGCCTCAAGAGCCGATCTAGCGACTGATGCTAGAGGCTGTGGTCTATAGTGTCCTTGTTAGCGCGCCCGCCTCCCATACCGAAGACCTTGGTTCGAATCCTGCTCAGAGCAGGGTGAGTAGAACGAGTTACATGGACACTGATGTTAGAGCACACCAGTTCCTGTGTTTTCTAAACCACCTTGGTTCCATAGCTATTTTACCCATTCATTTCTTCCACAGGGATTTAAAAAAAAAAGACCAGAAAGAAGCCAACCAACTCTCTGGTATATTCACCACATTAAAAAACAAAAAACAAACTTCGATTTAAAGCATAAAAAAATATTTGAAAATCAGACCCCCCAAAAAATACAAGCACTTAATTATTGAGGGAATGAACTGCAATCCCATGGAGTACTGCAAATAATGTAATTAGATTAAAAACTACACTGTAAGAAAAAAAAAAACAATCTGTAGAAAAACGGAAAAGATCCTGGTAATTTTCTGCCAGGACATTATCCGTTAATTTTACAGACATTTTCTTCAAATTACAATACAAAACACCTTTGAAAAATTAATACAAAAAACTTTTCTTAGAGAATATGGAAAAACAAAGTTCAAAACTCACGGTAGGTATAGACCTTTGATGGTTTATAAGTTATAGAAGTTAAAAATGAATTCCCCTATGGAAAACATGCTCTTTACTTTGCGCAACCTGACTGCTGACTTCTACTAATGTCAAATCAGTCTTCGCTGAAATTCTTCATCCACGGCTCTCAAAGAGGTTTATATTGGTTTAAGCTTGAGTGAATGGGATTTGACAGATACTTCAATTTCTCTTAATGAAAAAAGGTGCACAAACATTGGGATCTACAGGGAAAAAAAACGGTTATTATTGAACTGAATTTAGATTATTTTTAATGAGCTATCTCTTTAACTCCCTGCCTTCACCTAGCAAAAACAAATGTCCCATTGCTGCAAACCGTGATGAATTTGCTTTCTAAAAGAGTTGTGCAGGTTGTATTTTGACTGTGCCATTAGTCACCCGGTGATCTTTGCCAGCACAGCAGGGATCCACGCAAGAATTATGAACCGAATGCCGCAAAATATAAAGACTGTGGCCTTTTCTATGAAATCCAAACAGCGTTTCCAGAAGCCTTTTAAAAGCATCTGAAAGCCGATTTTAGCGACGTGCTTTATTACAAGGCCAAACGTGTCAGAGTAATCAGGACATATCTGCTTTCTCGAAACACACAGGCATCGAAGCAGAGAGTGGGCCTCTCGCATGGTCAGTCACACACACACGCACACACACGCACTGGCAGGCCGCCGGTTAGTGGCGGTGAGGTCGCTGTCACTATGACGACCTGGTGACAAGCTGTCTGTTCCACTCTTAAACAACCAGACCTGCAGTGAAAGGCACAGCCTATAGTTAGTGTCACTCACAGCTTTCAAAAGCACAGGCAAGCTAATGCCCATAATGCTGAAAGCACAAGTATGTGTGTGTGTGTGGATAAAGGAAGGGCCAGGGAAAGGGATGGAGATTTGTTTTGAGGTTCTGATAATTGAGGGACAGGTTCTTTATGTATAGCTTTCTCTCTCTCACGCTCCCACTCTCGTTCTTTCTATTATCTATTATATATTACCCTTTTCTTTAAGCACACTGTACAACCAGGCCACAGCAGGCCCAGGAGAATACAAACAAATAGAAAAGGTTGTTTGATTTGGTAGGCTACAAATTCTAACTATGAGAAGAGGCGCACACACATTTGCATTCATATTAAATGAGGGAAAAGCGTAAAGTTGTTTTCAAAGTTGGTCATCAAAGATGTACATATATACACATATATATGTGTGTGTGTGTGTGTGTGTGTGTGTGTATGTGTGTGTATATATGTGTGTGTGTGTGTGTGTGTGTGTGTGTGTATGTGTGTATATATATATATATATATATATATATATGTGCTTTCTATTCTTCCATAATGGCAGGTCTGCACCTGTCTCCCTGCCCACCACCCTGTGTTCACGGGCACCCAGGTCAGCTAAATATAGCCCCTCCATCCCCCCTCAACCCCGATCTCCCATAAGTAGTACGCTGTGTGGATAGAATTACACACACATACACTACGAGATACTATGTCACTGTATTGGAAAGAAATACCAGACTGCTGCGCTGTTAAAAGTTGGTGTGTGACATGCTGTTTGTTGTTTATAAATGTACTCGTTCACAAGTCAGTTCAAGCGTGGAGGGGCGGAACGGTAAGAAATTAGGCTTTTGATTGAGACTTTTTGGCAGTAATCTGTGCAGGATCAACGGGGGAAGTTGACTGATATAAAATCTCATATGTTGGTGAAATGGACCGTGCGGTCGAAGGCATCGCGGTGGAAATGACAGTCCTAGATAATAAAATATTCCATTGAGTGATTACAGAAATGTCACAGAATTCCTCTCCACCGTTTCCACCTCTCGTTACACTGCACCGATCAAAGTCTCTTGGGTGATGGATGATCGTTATTACCGGTGGAAATAATAATGAGATTGGTCATCAGTGTCAGACATTTCACTCTCAGTGTTGGGTCAGGTGAATCGTGATGACAAACATCCATCATGGACGCAATGAATTCACAGATGCATGCTGTTGCCGAGCTGCGTCACGACCTGTGCTGCCTCATTTCACGTGCGTGTCTGTCTGCACTATCACTGCTGATACAAAACATAAGATGAATACTTTCTATGGCTCTGCAGCTTTTCATAAAGCAGCCCCCGCCCCACCTACCCCCTCCCAGCTGTTGCCGTGGAAACTGTTTGCAGAGCAGGAGAGAAATATTCTATTACTGTTATGGGGAACAATTCCTAGCACCTTCCTTCAGCAGAAAAACCAAAACATGACCTAGCAGAGAGAGAGAGAGAAAGTGAGACAGGAAGACAGAGAAAGTGCACTTTAAAGTCGCTTAGACACTACAGTTTACATTATGACAGAGAACGCTGCAAATGGAGATGGTGTGTCACATGGAGGTAAAGGCAAGGGTGTACAGTGAAATTACACTCGTCACGTATCCTAAAGTTAATGAAAAAATTTAACTTTTTCTGCAACGCTCTCTGACGTATTCATTGACCAATGGCAATTTAGAGGAACACGCCGACTTTTTGGGACTTTAGCTTATTCACCGTATCCCCCAGAGTTAAATAAGTCCATACATACCCTTTTCATCTCCGTGCGTGCCGTAACTCTGACTGACGCACCCACTGCTAGCCTAGCTTAGCACAATGACTGGAGGTAAACGGCTCCAGCCAGCACACTGCTCCAAATAAGTGACAAAATAACGCCAACATTTTCCTATTTACATGTTGTGATTTGTATAGTCACAGCGTGTACAAATAACAAGGTCACATGAAACACAGACATCTTATAACCGTAGACATACTGAGAACTATATTCTGGACTTATCTAACTCTGGGGGATACGGTGAATAAGCTAAAGTCCCAAAAAGTCGGCGTGTTCCTTTAAGACAGTAGTGTGCAGTTGCGTTTTTCGTCAATCTAATTCACTGTTATCACTGCTTGAATTTCGAAGTGACCTCAAGAAGTAGCCATTTGTAATGCCTTTATAAAAACATAACATATTATATCACAACATTTTCTTCTCATAATATCCTTTTCAGTAATGACATGGTGGCTAAAAAAAAACAAACGATTTTTTTAATTTTGGAAAAGTCTCATGCTCTCCAAGACTGCATTTGATTAAAAAAATTCAAATTTGAAAATTGAAAATTGAAAATTTTCAGCATCACTATTCAGTGTAACATGATCCTTCAGAAATCATTCTAATATGCTAATTTGGTGCTCAAGAAACATTTCTTATTAGTATCAATGTTAATAGCAGGTGCAGCTTAATACTTTTGTGGAAACTGTGATACCTTTTTCAGATTTCATTAAATTCAAAAGAAAAACATTGATATATATATTTGATCAATTTAATGTGTAATTGCTAAATAAAAATATAAATTACTTTCAAAAAAAGAAATCAAATCTTATGGACCACAAACTTTTTTTGTACATGAAAGAACTTATATCGCTTGTGACTTTATCATGTCACACTTGGATAGGAGGACACAGTGTCGAATCTGTCCACAGTCAAAGAAATACCATTAGTGATCAGTATATGTACTCATATGACAGCAGTGATCCCCTGTTGACAGCCTCAGGCTGAGAGACCAGCATCTCCAACCAGTGCTGGCGGAGCATTTTTACAAACATAATTCTCTTCTCTCCTCCACCCATTCCTCCTCCTCTCACTACATCTTTCACAGCCATCCCCCTGCTGACATTAGTATTGGATTCATCAGCTCACTCCTCTCATCCCTGAGCCAAGATCATCCATCTGCCCTTATCATCCCTCCCAGAATTCCTTAGTTCTTATTTCTGTTATTCCCAAAGGGCACAAGGTACAGTACATGTTCAAGAAATACCAAGGTGTCCACGGAGAAGAGCAATGACAAGGCTAGAAATCTTAATGTGATTGGACAGAGTTTGTGTGTGTACTTCAGTTGTCAACACAGGAGTAAATTACATTGTAAAATATATTATAACAGAAACTTATTTTACATTGTTTTTAAAATCTTAATGACTGATATAATATAATAATATAACAATTAATATAATATAATATAATATAATATAATATAATATAATTAATATAATATAATATAATATAATATAATATAATATAATATAATATAATATAATATAATATAATAAAAAGTCTGATATTTGAGCTATCAAAAAAAGGCAGTTCCTTTGTTTTTGCTTTTGTTTTGTCATTATTTCCAAACCATTAGTATATTCTGACACTAGGCGGACCAGTAATCAATCTGGGCGGACTGGTAACACCCGGGCTCTTATGTGGCCTCACCCCTGGAGGAGCAGAGAGTAAGAGGGTCAATGCAGGCAGACAGACAGGTCTTGAGGGTTGGATTAGAGCCTAGGGAACAGTGAAGATGAAAGCAAAAAGGATCAAATGTTAATCAATATGCAGCACATGCTTTCTGAAGGTTCTTTAGTGTCGCCCTTTTGCATATGTGTCGGGCGCCACATTTGGATAATCCGTTTTGTTTCATGCATTTGTGTGTAATGGGAGACTGGGAGAATAGTACAGATAAAGCTGTCTCTGATGTCTGAATTAGACAGTTTTTCAAAGCTTGTATAAAGTAGTGTGTTTTCAGCAAATTTGCTCTTATGTGCCACAATGTGTGTGTGTGTGTGTGTGTGTGTGGGGGGGGGGGGGTATATCTGGCTATATTTAATTGACAAATTTGTCCACAAAGCAAACTAAATCAGACAAAACATCCCTTCGGAGACATTCTGGGATCGACTCATTTAAAAAAAATATTAATAAATAAAGTAAATTATAAAAATTATTACATTTAATTTTTATTCTGAAAATGATGTAATCGAGTAAAGAATAAAATATTCAGGGTTTTTTTCCGTCCTAATTTTTCTCAATGACAACTACTGTTTTCCTGGCGTCAAGTTGAGCTGAAGTCATTATTATGACGATCAATGTAGATATCCTGGATATTGATGACACTGTCTGAACAAAAACAGATTTGATTTCTTGCAAAATGGCAGTACAGACTGTCAGTCCTAATGATCTGATATGAAAAATAAATCAGTTTTATCTGCTGTGTAAGCAAAGCCTACAAGTAAATGTGTGTGTTTTGGAAGGGAATTGAGAGAAAAGGAAAGAGAAAAGAAGAAATGTGAAGAGAGGAAAGAAAAGAAGGTAAATTACACACTGAGGTCATCTGCGTGAAATAATATACAGACAAAGAAAACAAGAGAAAAATAACATAATGAGCCTAATTTGAGAGAATAGATAAGGTGAATTGAGACAGTGGTGACACTCAGGTTACTTTTTCCTCCGGAGGATCTTTCCTTCTTTTAACCTCTTCTCCATTAGCTTCACTTAGACTTTTCCTGCGTGTGTGTGTGTGTGTGTGTGTAGCGGTGGAGTCATTTCATTATGTGGATGCAAGTGAAATCCATCCAGAAAGTGGATGAAACCTAAGTCAAAGAGGAAATTAATGGAAAATGGCTTTAGAATTGTTAATGCCATATTAAATTAAGTTAAAGTTACTATAATTCCAAATAATATTATTTAACAATGTCACAACTACGGACTAGGCCTGTGGAGCATGTCGATATATATTGTTACCAATGCCATGCTAAATGTCTATCATTAAGAGATTTTGCTATAGCACTGTAGACACTTGTGATGAAAGTGATGAAAGCATGAATGAGAATATATAGAGCGGGACATGCTTGATGTTAAAAAGAGTTATAAGTGCAATATATCCTAAAAAGGAACCCAGTGCTGTGCAAGTGCTGACTGGCACACTTGCCAAAGTGCGCGCACAGAAAACTGTTTCTCTTATAAGGCGATCGCGAATTTGGGATGTCCTCGATGTTAAAAAGCACATTAAGCAGTGAAAAAGAACTCAATGCAGTCCACACGCTGACTGACACAGCGCAAATGCATACACAGAAAGCCGGGTCTCTCAGTATGCGATCAGTTCTCTTTCACATTTTATTGCGCTTGAATGGTCAGATACACACGCAATTGTGTCAAAATGTCCATCGTGTGGAGTATTCATGTAAACACAGCCGATTATGTCTCAAGTGAAAGTAAACAGCTGGGTGTAAACTAGATGTGTATCAGTATAATGGATCTGTGCGTTTGGTCTTAAAGTGACAGTGGCCTAATACCTATCTGCTGCTCTGTCATTAATGTGAATCAAACAAGAGGGAAAATAACTTCCTGAATTATTCCTGATTGAGTAACTTTTTTTTAGTTTTAATAATACATTTATATTTAATTCATAATTTATATGCAATATTTTATTTTACATTTGATTACATTTCTGTACTAATTCTAACTACATGTTAAATATACCTATTGTACCTGAAAAACTTAATATTTTGTTATATTGTTTTTGTCCTATTGTTTGAAACTTTTTTTCTTCTTCTTCTTTTTAATAATATAAATTAGATAAAATAATAAAATAACTATATCGTAATATATCATCATCGTGAATAAAAAGTATCATATCGTGAAATAAGGTCATATCGCCAAACCCCTACTACGGACTAAATTCTGACAATCAATATTTAAAATCCGTTATCAATAATATGAAAATAATTCTCATGCTATGGCCAAAATTGATAAATAGCTGATATAAAATTATATAATTTTAAAAATAAGTAATTTTATTTGTTTATTTATTAATTAATTGTTAGGGATATATTACGGCAATATTTACCATTAATATTGCATAATATATCAAGACTACAACAGTTAGTTAGTTATACGATAAATAAAAATTATTGTAAAAAAAAAAAAATACACAATTGTATTAAAGGCTACAAGTGAATTTAGGCATCACAAATGTATTATGTATGTTTTAAAAATATTCATTTTAAAATGAAAAGTTATTCATAGTTAAAAATGAGATACGCTAAAGATTACATTTAACGTTATTAAATTAGTGTTTTTAAAGATTAGTTTAAAGTGAATGTTAGAAAACAGCAAAATCGAAACGTAAAAACAGGGGAAATGAACATGCACAATGAAGTCTATTATCTATTAAGTCTATTATGGCACACTGTGCGTTTCGAGTGTCCACCGACTGTGCTGAGAGCAGATGAACAGAAAAGATTTGTGTTGGCAGTCTGGCTTCCTGTGCCTGTACGTTTGAACCAGGTCTCTAAATCTGATATGTGGATGTAAGTGTAAGTGAAGCCTCAGTGCTGTTCCTCACTCTTCCTGCACCCTAGATACTGACACATACACAGACACATCAGATTCCCCAGGCACAGCCTTGGCTATCACCATCTCCACCAGCCTGTCCCTCCCCACCCCGTTGATCACATCCACCACCCTGGAGAAACACGGAGGTTTCAACCTCACACTGAGATGGACTGAATCGACTCTCCTCTGGGGCCTGTCACAGATTTTAAGCAATCTTATACCACCAAAGGGGGACACAAACCCACACAGACACACAACCCCATCATCACACACTCCACAGGAATCCACAGCATCTCAGTAGTGAGCATAAAGTTGTACCAGTATAAAGCACGCAAATCCACCTCTAGGCAAGGATGATAAACGGGCAGTATGGGAGTGAGCATGAACTGAATACAAATGACCGTTTATGTCCAGTAACCTCCATCGCTCTATCTCTTTCTGTCTCAGCATCATTCGGCGTCGTTCAGATTGAGCAGCAGGTAGCTATACACGTACTAACATTTCCTTTTACAATCCTTCACTAAAAAGAACAGCTAAACTTTAGTTCTCAGTTTGTTACAGAAAACACATTTGTACTTGTCATTGGCAAGTTCATGGCAGCAGCTTTATCAAGGAACAACCTCTTGAGTGTTTTAGTGGCTTTTAATGCCACAAAACAAGACTATATTGAAGGTGTTTGTGATTCAGATCTAAGTAAACCTAGAGTGGATCAATACTCTAATTAAGGGACATTAAAGGTTTGGAAACAACAGAAGAGCAATTTGTGAGGTTTAGGACAAAAGCACTGATATCCAAACAATCCTGTTTAGTCCAGGAAAATTGTTTTCAGATGACATAAACCTGCAAACAGATTATAAATGTGTTAGAAATGGACCTCATTCTATTGATGGAATACTAATAAAAAATGTCATAAAATTATATATATGACAATCTATCTATCTGCCTATCCATTCAACCACCCATCATTATCTATCTATCCATCTATCCACCCATCCATCATTATCTATCTATCCATCTATACACCCATCCATCCATCTATCCATAATAGCATGGAACTTTTAATATCAGCCTCTTTTTTTAACAAAACATGAAAATAATTGCTGACTTATTGGCCGGAATTTTATTCTATTTCTTCTAATATTAGTGCATCTCTACTAGTATTGTTTAGAGAAATAAATTGGAAATTGTAAAATATAGCTTTAACTTACTTAATAAATATAGAATTAACAACTGATGAAAATTAACACCTTTTCAGTTTTGGTCAGAATTTTAAAAGATGATTTTACTTACGATTTTCTAAACATTAGGTCAAGTAAAGTCAAGTCAAGTCACCTTCATTTACATAGCGCATTTAACAATACAGATTGTTTCAGGTAAAATCAAAACGAATTGTGGTTGGTCACTTTGCATGTCAGTCAAAAGCTTTTTCCTAGTTGATTCCCAAATCAGCAACCCCGCCCTGCAGCTGATTTCATTGGTCAACTCAAGCCCTGTCAAGAAACAATCAGACTTCGTGGATTCAGTTCAGAGTTTAGAAAATTAATGGATTCATCACCTAAAAACATCACTGCAACTGGTATAATGCATGAAAGAGCAAAAAAGCTAAAGAAACTAGAGTAGAAAAACAAGAGGGAATCTAAGACTGATTAATTTCACAGTAGCCATTCCTCAAAAAAAAAACACTGAAACCACAGACCACAGTAAAGAATTACCACAACCGTCTGTCTCTCTCGCTCTGTGCGTTGTTGTAATGGAGTGTGGTGAAGAAACCATGAGGTCAGAATCATCAAGCAGAAGATCAAAGTTTTCTCTGAATACTCATTGCCTGGGGCCCTGCCAGTTAACCAGAGCTCTTTTTCTCTCGCCTCTTCTTTCCTTCTCTCAGGTCAGCTTAAAGATTGAATAAAAAAAAGCCTCTGGCATAAGAATAATCCCATTCCCTTTCATCTCTCAATATTATTGACTAGGGATTGTCAGGATGGTCAGCTAGTCGGCTAGTTGGTCAACAACTGATGAGTCGATTAGTGAGATTTCATTCATCTCTTTTGGGAAAAAAAGAGGAATTTAGAGTTTTTGGCATGCTGTGTTTTAGCATGAAAGCAGGCTAAGAAGAAAGAACTATGACGAAAGCCGATTGTGTTGTTGCCTTGCATCACCTGCGTCTGGGCCAAAAGTTGCACTTTAACACACTGCAAAGACTACAGCCAATGGCCAACTAGCATGTATGTTCTGTGCCTGTGTGAGAGGAAATAACTCTCTATTACATGGAACAGGAACAATGAACATACACAATTAAAGTTAATGGGGTCCATTGTTGTTCTCTTGTACTCCGCAGAAAAAATAAAGTCATACATGATGGGAACAACATGAAAGTGAGAAATTGATGATAGAATTTTAATTTTTGGGTGAACTGTCCCTTTAAGTCAATGTGTGACATTCAAAATAGTTTTTGATTGTCCTAAACCTGTAATCATACAGGGCTTCCTTCCTTTAGACCTAGTCATTCAGAAAACCAACCGACAAGACGATTTTGAGAATATGTAGTTTTTCACATCCCAAACGTCAACGCAGTATCACAGAATGTCACTCACTCACTGTCATTCATTCATTTGCACACTCTCTCCTTCACATTCTTATTCTCTTGCAGATGTGACAGCTTTTCTGTGCAAAAGTGCAAACATAAATGATGAATAGTCACAGTCTGTCACGAAGGGGTGAGATCATTTCTCAAATTCTAAAACAACATTCCTCTTCTCCTTTAGATCATTTCATCATTAAACTTCTGCACGAACATGTGAAGATGCGTTTTGATCTACCGGTATTTGGAAAAGGGACACTCTCACACTTTTAGAGATTGTGAGGCAATTCAAAACACATCCCAAATGTTTTCAAAGTGGAACTCCAGCCCAAACATCTGTAAGTGCCAAAATGTTCCTGTCTGGGATTTTACACTGCCAGCAAGAGCCAAAGGTGTGACTAGCAATAAAGCAAATGGAAAGGACAAAGTGTGTCTGGTCTGAAAATCATACGCGCACACACATTCACATTAAAATGAACCTGGACAGCTTGTTATCTTTTCCAGAAAAGCAGCTTTAAAAGTAATCTCTTTCTCTCTCGCCGCCTTTCTGATCCTTAAAGTGGCCAAAAAGTAGGAACAAGGCTTTTTTATGTATCCTTATGCATTTTTCAATTGTGCGGCCATTTAAATGCTAATGCTCCCATTCAGGGCCTTAAAGGGCCTAAAAATGAATTTCCTTAAAGACGTTGCCGATTATCAAGTGGCAGGAGGAAATTTGCGTTTGGTGGTCCATGACCTCTGTCTTTTATCTGTAGAGAGGGGGAAAAAAACAGTTTAAAAAGAAAGCGGACACCTTATCCTCTTCACCCTCTGAAACCGTCCATCTCTCTGATGATGAGGCATGAGCGCAAAGGTGGATCAGCAGTATAAACATGACCTCCGACCTGTTTATGTTATCTAGGCCTAACGAGGAGACCACCAGGCCACTCCAGAGACCACTCAGGACCACCAGGGGGGAAGAAGCCATATGAAGGAGCCATTTCAGACAGCAAAAAAAGACACTTTAAAGATGTCTAATAATTTAAATGATGACTCAAGTGCAAAAATACTCGTTACTTCATGCTTAATACAATCAGGATTTTTCAAAAAATTTTGATCCCAAAGACCCTCAAATATAATGATGTCCTTGTATGGGAACCCCTTTCTAAAAAAAACTTTGGTGGCTATATTAAACGTGATAGTGTTAAAACGCTGTGTTGTTTGCTAACAAATTGGCTTTAGTTTTATTACTGTACAACAAAATTAAATACAAATCAAGAAAAATTCAAATTCTGACTTTGCATTAAGTGAACATTTTTTTCTACCCATTATTAGAGTGATGTTAAATGCATACATTTCAAAATATTTCTATAAGTGTACTTCACAATAAATATGGTTCCAGAGCAGTTTACAATTAATTTTGCCAGTCCTATAAATACAAGTCCTGATAAATACAATTAAAAACATTACAAAAAATTAGATCCCCTAGAACCCTCTTGCGCCCCCTGGAGGTTCCTGGATGCTAGTTTAAAAAAACGATTTCCTGAAGCTCAAATTAAATGTCTTCTTTTCTTCCGTAATTAGGTTGACTGTTTGACTGATTAAAAAATGCATATACTAAAAGGTTTCTCAAAACTGAAGATTAAAACATGTCCATGACTTTGTCTTCAGGAATTAGATTTTAATAGCTTTGTCAAAATCAACATGTAAAATTTAAGCATTTAGCCTCATTCATGAAACGCGAGCAGAACAAGTTTATACTGAAAATATTTCATAAACCCATTTATATGTAAATTGCCACACTCCTTTTTAAATGGGACAATTTACATACAAATATTTTTACGATTTACTAATGGTTTTACAAAATTTGTTCTGCTCACGGTTCATGAATAAGGCTCATGGATTGGTTAAAAACCAAATCTCTCATCAGAAATTAAAGTCACGTATTACCCTAAAATAGCCTGACACGATGCGGAGTCCTCCTGGACTCACATCCCTTCATTAATTGTGGAAAAAAAAGTGTAAAAATCTCCAGGTAGAGCCACAGGAAAGGTGGTGCTTCCTAAAAACCCTACTGCTCATTGTGCTAAGCCACTTAAAGACTCAGTTCTCTTTCCTTATTCAGCATTCCTGCAGTACTGATAGAGAGAGCAAATAGAAACAGTATAATTCCACCTCTCTGTGCCAATATCAACAGAGTATTAATAGAAGAAATCCAGCCAAGTCATGGAGGACTGCAAAACCACACACACATGAAGCAAAGCGGTCCAACGCCACAGACCCCTGGGCTTCATGCCCCATCAGAGAAACTCTTTCCAGCTAGCGCATGCATGTGGAACCAAAGCTTTTCCCCCTTCTTATACTGACCTGACCAGAACAGGGGAAAGATGTCACGTGCAAGAGCCTTAGAAGGACAAAGAGAAAGATATAAAAGAGACAGACAAGATTTAGAGATATAGAATGATGTCTGCTCTAACAGTGTGGTAAGTCACTGGTAACAAATAGTCTCTGTATTTGCACCTGGTCACATCTGTGTCATATTGGTCGGCTGAGGAACATATTGGGTTTCTGGGAGTGACTCCAGGAGGATAAGAAAGAGAAAAACAACGAGATGAGGAGATAAGGATGAGGCCGCTGGGAAACCGAGAGAAGGGCTGTGAAAAGCTGATGTTCTCCGTTCTCTCATGCATTAGAATTCATTACCCTGCCCCTTATCGCATTTTACCTCCTCTCTCCTCTAAATTGCTGTCTTTCTCTCTTGTCTTCTCCATATCTCTATCATCTTTTTCTCTCAACCCCGCTCTCCCTGCGAGTAGTGCTACACGATACAGGACCTTAAGTGAGCCCCTCCCATCACAGGGCCCAGGACAACACTCCTTCCAGTTTTCCCAGTTGTATTCTTATATCTCAGGAATTCTCAGTTATGTCTATGTCTCAGATGTTTCTCCTAAAATGCCTTATAAGTAAAACTAGATTAAATAACTGCTGACATAAAGTAGGAGTATAAAAAAATATTAATAATATTGAATGATATATCAGGACCATAACTGTTATCTGATGATAAAGACAAAAAAAAAAAAACTCTTTCATCGTTTTCGGGCTCCCTTCATGTTTCTCCCAACATCTTTTTCTTATCAATCCTCAGAGGCTGCCCCCTGTGTCAGGTTTAAGAACGACATCTGCAATCTGTGTACAATTTACAGCTCTTGGTAAATAACGGCAAACATTTGTGAATAATAATGCGTTTGCAAAGCCAGTGAGCTGTTTTGCCGACTGTGCCCTGCTGAAGTACAGACGCCATGGGACCTACTGAGTAATCTTCAGTTCAGGAGTGCTTCTCTAAGTCCAGGTGAAATATGGCCTCTTTCCGTGGCCGAGGCGATCAGTGTTGCTCACTTAAGGGACCGCCTGCTCAGCCATGTCCGTTCAGAGTTGAATCAAACGCTGTTAACCATACCCTTCTCTCAACGACCGTCTGAAGAACTCTTCAAACGCCCAACTCATTTCAGCCTGGGCATAGACAGATGCTACTCTCCACTTCCGAGAGTACAAGATCCCACTGGAGGAGAGCCACACAGACCATGAGGCCAGATCTGAAGTGTGTGTGTGATCGGTTTTTAAGTATAGAGATTTCTTGGTGCCGCTCTGAATCGAGAACTGATTCTTGTGTGGTTGGACAGGCTGAGTTCTTATGCCGTACACTTGTGTGGCTTCTTGAAGACATACACAGACATACACACACACACTTAAATTAATCTCCAATATGAAAAAGTCTATTTAGTATTTTTGGTCTTTTCTAATGATAAAAACAATAGACAGAAAAAAAAATTGTGTGAAAAAGGAGAACAGGATCACCCAAAATCAACTCGCAGTTCCCGAATGAACACCACTGCTCTTTGTCACGGCTCTGACAAAAATGAAGCTATTTAAAAACTATGACTCAAAGATATCGCTATGAAACTATTCTCACTGAGGCCACACCATGACCTTTGAGTTTGGTACAAGTTTATTCGGATTCCAGTGGTCTCGTGGTGTCCAAGTCTGGTGCTATTCCACAACTGCAGATTAAAATTCACCAATACACACGCACAAAGAAACCATTCTGCAATTTATTCACACACAAAAATCTCTTTTTCTCTCTCTCTTGAATAAAAGATTTTGGCACTGTTTTACTGTGTCTATTCCCACTAATTGAAGCGTGTGTGAACACTAATTAAAGCTCAGGGGGAGAGAAATCTCTTGATGCATGCTGGGAAAGTGTGTGAGGAAAACAATGGCAACAATGCAGTGATGGAAAGAGGCCCACAGCCTAGATACATTATCAATGGGAGATCAATCAAACCGATCACACGCATACGAAACCACACATGACTCTAATACCATTTAGAGGACTTATCTATCTCTCACACTTAAGCTCTAAATGTCTATATTTGCATATGCAGTTCTTGGAAGAAGTGAATTTGGTTTTCTCCTTGCTGCTTGTGTGTTTGTGCATACTAATCAATCTCATGTTTATTAAAAGCACAAGTACAGAAAAGAGTTTTAATGACTTTAGCCAGTTTCTTAGCAAGTCCCAAAAGTGTCAAACAAATCGCACATTCACACAAGCAAATATGCTGCCACTCTTTTTCTGAATACTTAATTCTATTGATAACCATATTCTAAAACCAAATTCACTAACGAATAAAGTCATAATAAAATGTATTCGCATTAAATTAAAACAGTTAGTTATAGAACTGAACTGAGAAACTGAAAAAAGGTGTTGACTGTTTGTGCAGTGCTAGAAAAAAATGATAATGCACAGAAAATAAGGTATGTGGCAGGGGTTTCCCCTTACATTGAGTCCATACTGTTTAAAAGCAGCCACTTAAAGAGCACAAAACATCTGTTTAGTAGACCTTAACATGTCAAAAATAAAATATTAGCCAAAGCCAATACGTTAAACAGTTGGCATCAATGTTTCTTGTTCACAGTCACAAGATTATCATAATTTCAAATGCAATTTTGGAAGTGACTTTTGTATTTAATATAGAAAAAGAATGCTAATAAAGGTAATTTCCTTATTTAAATGCGCCTGTCATTCCTTAATCTATGCAGCGTGTACACGGCCAGAAGGAATGTTATTGCGGTTAAGAGATACACATGATTTTGAACTGAAATTACAGCAGGAATGTGAGCAGCAGACATTACTTTTGAGTGGTAATGTCCACATCTTAATAAACTGAGGCTTTAATGATCTGCGAAGGCCACTAACTGTCCCTTTAAGGATTAATAAAGCAACAATCTGTATAAATAATGTTGAATACAGTACAAACACAGAGTCTGTGGTGGAGACAACAGTACTGGGCTCCCGTTTAACTTCCTCTAGACAGTCACGGTGCACCAGGGAAAGCTGTGTTAATGGTCAATGTTAACTGATCTGAAAGCATCAGATGGAACCAATGTTCAATATTCAGCCTAATAGACTATTAGTCAGGGTAGCGCCATGTTTAATTTTTGACAGGAATGAAAACAAGGCTGTGAGGGACAGAAGTACATTGTGTTCAGTGGGTTTTACTGTTTTTTTTTAAATCACATGCTAGTTGTTCAGCAGACGAAACCTTCCAAAGATTGTTCAGTAGACTCAATTTGCCTAAAACAATTGGAGGGATCATGGCTTAGTTACAGTTGGCCAACTATATATAGATAATACTTTTGCATCCTTTATTCAACTTCAAGAGAAATTTCACTTACCAAGCGCTCACTTATTTAGAGACTTTACAATATGGAATTTATTCATAAGCAGTTTCCTAATTTCCCCTTGATTCCGCCCTGGAATATTCTTGAGGACATATTAGGACATCACAAATCCATAAAAGGGGCGATCTCTGAGATCTATACTATAATTAATACAAAACAATTCCTCTCAATGGCTCCGCTGAGGATACTTTGGGTGGAGGGGCTAAACCTGGTGCTTGAGGAAAATGTTTGGGACTCAATGCTGAATACATTCATCATCAGTTAATGCTAGGCACGTTCTCATTAAATTCAAAGTAGTGCATATAACTCACTGGTCCAGAAATAAACTTCCTGATTTGACCCAACCTGCCTTCGTTGCGCAACTGAACCAGCAACATTACTGCACTCTTTTTGGTTGTGTCCCAAATTGTCTGACTTCTTGGGGAGAGTGTGTCTCCATCCTGTAGATTTTGTCATTGTTAATATTTGAATGTCACATGATGACTCCTTGGAAAACAGTTTTGAAAGTTTAAGAATTACATATGATCTAGGACTTACCGTGCATGCCATTGTGGAGATTAAGTATATCCTTCACAGCCTCGTTTTCAGTCATTTAATATTCAATATGGCATTACCCATATTGATCAACCAATAATCTGAATATTAACATCACAGCATGATAGAAAGCAAACGACCAAAAAATAAATAAATTTATGACATAAAACCTAGAACTCAGAACCAACCCAGAAGATCAGGATCATCAAATTCAACACAGATTTTGTTGTTTAGTGGAGTTTTTTTTAATAATTTATTTCGTGAGACAGATGCTAAAACAATGCAGAGAGAGTGACAAAATGGTATTACTTCTTAGTAAATTATCCCCTTAGACTCAGCATTTCACATTTTTACTTTATTATAGTTTACTAATCCACAAGGGTTAGGTTACGCAGTTCAAACTGGTAAAAAAGGAGTTCATTTCTAATATATACAGTTTAGACACTTAAAATAATCCCACATTCCTTTGTCATTCCTGTTAATGAAGCCGTAGTATAATCAGAGCTATTTACTGCGATCATAAGAGGCTTCACACACAAAAAAGACTTTAGACTTCAAAGCTGCAATATTGTTTTAACACCAACAGCATAATTGTGCCTGGGCTAAAGCACATTTCTCTCTGTAGACAGATCAGCAAATAGCCTGAAACACAGTCAGAGATCTTGTCTCTGGTGGGGGGAAGATGAAGAGAAAAAAAAAATAACAGGGAGAGAGAGGGGGAGCTTCTTTCTATTCTGTTTATCATTCATCTAATTTTGTGGTTAATTAAGTAACGAGTGTCTCTGGGGCTTCCTCGGTTCCGGAGTCTGAGCTAAAAAATCTATCAAACCCATCCAAGTGTCTGCGCTCTTGTTTCACTCCACACAAATGAACCTTCTTATTGCAATAAATATACACACACGCCATGTCATTCGGTTACACAGTGTCACACCCCCACGCTTTGTCTCACATTTTCAAACACTCCTTCCAACAGTTGATTGGAAATGATGATGATTCTCAGTAATGATCTGACTAAGAGCCATCGGCTTCTTTTCCTCCCACTCAGGAACAACGGCTTCCAGGATGTGTGTGCTTGTGTAAGTGCGTATCCCCCTTAGTCCCAGACTCGAACTCTCTTCCAACCTCACTTTCCCTCACCCTTCATCATAACCCTCACCAGAGGCTTATTCATTTCATCTCCGTCTACATTTCCTGGCCAATAGCACACTATGTCCTTCCAAAACAGACCTCTGAATGTTGTAGCGGAAACTATGCAGCTCCTGCAGGAGACTTCAACAACTCTCACACAATCACACACACATGTCTCTCTCTCTATAAGTTAGAAGAAAACTATTAATTTTTTGAAAACACTGTAACCTGCACTAACCTGGAATGAAATAATTAGTAAAAACTAAAACAAAACAACAAAATAAACTGTTTTAGTAGTCAGAGCTCTCATCACATTGAGGAAAAGTCTGACTTGAGAGTCTGTGTGGGTGAAGACATCCCACAGGCGATATGGCTTGAGATGCCTGTGATACGGATAACAAAAACGGACACAAATGAAATCGTAACGACTGGCCGGAAATTGCAGATCACTCTTCATTCTGATGTGAGCAACTTTCATGCAATGATTTGGTCATCCGTAGGATTCACATTTTAGACCATGTCATATGTCAGTGCACAGGAAGAAAAAAACTTTTTTTGAAAACCAAATTTATCTCTCTTGCCTTTGTACTGAATTTAAAAAAGCCATTAAAAATATTAATAACCTTGTTTTAGTGTGGGTTTTATCCCAAAATCTACGATTACAACAGTTTACAGATACAGCAACTGCTTGCTTTAGTTCAAAACACATAAATGTGACCTAGGAAATGTCATTTTGATAGGTGTTTTTCACTTATCAATTTATACTCATACAGAAAACTTATACTCTCACAAAAACAGGATTGCATACGGTATTTTTGAATTATAAACAAGGGGCTTTGGTCCTGCAAAAACAAATTGCCTTAAATTCACCCAAAAATGACAACTTTTTCCATAAAATGAAAATCAGTGAGTCACTGGCTTTGGACCCTATTGACTTCTTTAAAATCATCTTTTGTGTTCCATAGAAGAAAGAGGCTTGGAACGACATGAGGGTGAGTAAATGATGACAGAATTTAAATTTTTGAGAACAATCCCTTTAAGCTGCATAAGAAAGTAATCTGAAAACAGCATTAAATAAAACTGCAAATGCAAAACTTCAGCTCTGTAGGCCTGAAGTAGAACTACAATGAGTTGCGCTTTCCTATACAAGACTCAAGGTCTAATAGAAGCACTCAACACAACTGAAAAACCTTGACGAAAAGGACACACATACACATCAAGGGACTTAAATGGCCTCCTGGCCTTGTCCTCCATCCACAGAAGACAGCTCCAGAGTTCTCCAAACAGTGTCTTTCTAAATCAGCACACGCAGCACTTTTAGACATCCTACCCGGGGTCCTCTCTGGGCACCCCGGATGGCTGCGCTGATGCAATGTACTTAATTGGCGGTAATCAGGTCACTGGTTAGATGCAGAGCTACTCTGGGACTTTTCTAGAAGCTAGACCGCTGTTAACCTGGGCATCAGCCCCATGTGCCCTGCCTCCTAAGAGCGCCTAAAATCAGGCTGCCATACAGTTACAGAGCCTAACTGTATCATGTACTGACAGCATAATGTCATCCTGGGCTGCTTCAGCAGGACAATCTGGCTATATTAAGCCGGTTCGGTAATGGCCAGCGGATAATGTTGTCCTCTATATAAAGCAGTGTCATTACTGTCAAAATACTCTTTTAAAAACACGTGATTGGCCCAATTGGGTCCAGAGCGATTTTCCTTATGCTATTATAGGCACACACAAAAAAAGGACGATGCTTCTTGAAATAACGTGGCTATTTGTGTGTGTGTTCCGGTTGAAATGAAATACACAACCCAATTTCCTGCAGTCAGCGCATGGCATATGTCTCTTTTCCTCCTGCGTTCTTATGATCACTTTTCATATCTGCATTTTTGAGCACGGCTGCTGCTCTGTGCAGTAATTATCATAAAACTGTTTACCTAAAACGGCATGTTTATGTTTTTGCATTCGCTACATCTCCAAGCCTCTTTAAAGTCGCATATTGAGCAGAGAGAAAGCAAGTGGGTTATTATTCAAACCGTTTGTCGGGAGTCTTCGTGTCCTCACCGTCATCTGATATTAAGGCCGCTACACCTGCTGCTTTTGGATGTATAATACAAGACAGCCATTATTAACTATCCGAAGTGCAGTACATCAGCATGACTCCACTAGCAAATGCCGCTTAATAGTTGGGATCAATCTCCATTTTTAGTGGCACCAGATCTCATTTCTTAAACATACTTAAACACTTTAGCATGTAGATGTGCTGGAAGTGTTTTCATGACCTAGTTTAAGACAACGACAATAATATAGTTATCAAGTTAACAGCAGACACAGAAGGTATATCTGTTGACTTTTTAGAGCCAATTTTGGTGGAAAATTCTGCAGAATGGATGCTGAGAAAACTGAACTCTTATTGGTCGCTGAAAGCATAATCAAATTAGCCAAATGATTCAATAAATGAGCACACAAGGAGCAGTGGATGTGTAGCCTTTTTTGAAAGAAGGCTGGTTCAATTTCTTTGAAAATCTGTAGCTTTTCATGCAGATTCTGTGTGGGCCTGGTTACCAGACATGCCTAATATCAGACACGGTTATCGAACACGGCTAGTATCAGATAGAGCGTGACTAAGGAAATTACAGTCCTGTTCCAGTCTCTGATTGCTAGTGTCAAGATTTAGCCGCTGTTCATGGTCCTAATCACTATCATTAATGAGCATGGTAATGCTATGCAGAGAAATGGCTTCAGGTCAGCTCAGCTGGAGCCCAAGGGATCCCTGGAGAGCTGGGTCCTCATCAAGAAACAAGATATTTTTTTCTGCGAAGCCTGACAAACATAAAGAAAGGAGAAACATACTCTAGTCTACACAATTGTGCAAATGCTTAGACAATGCATTCAGTCCATTCTTCAATAACAAACCAACTTCCAACTGTTGCACATGTGTGACAGCATTTAACAGCAGCCTATAAAAAATTGTGACTTTTTTTCCTTTTAGACTGATAATTGATCGGGGATCCTTGCTTATTTTGTTACATTTTAAGTGCTGTAGCATACACTATCATTGAAAAGTTTGGGGTCAGTAAGATGTTTTTTTTGGGGGGAAAGAAATTAATACTTTTAGTCAGCAAGGATGCATTAAATTATTTAAAAGTGAGAGTAAAGACTTTGATACACTGATAAAAAAGAACTGTTCTTTTGAACTTTCTATTCATCAAAGAATCCTGAATTTTTTGTTCCGTTTCGGTTTCCACAAAAATATTAAGCAGCAAAATGTTTTCAAAAATGATAATGACAAAAAAAGTTTCTTGAACATCAATTAAGCATATTAGAATGATCATGAAGGATCATGTGACACTGAAGACTGGCGTAATGATGCTGAAAATTCAGTTTGCCATCACAGGAATAAATTATATTTTAAAATATATTAAAATACAAAGTTATTTTAATTTGAGTTTTTTTTTTTTTTTTTAATGAAGCCTTGGTGAGCATTCTTTCAAAAACAATCTGACCCACCCCAAACTTTTAAATGGTATTGTATTTGTTTTGCATTATCAAATATATTCTGACACATTTCATAGCTAGATGCATCAAGAATTCCCACACATGCATAGAATAGCCTATGCTTATTTTACTTTGGCAAACTGTAATTAATGGTGACACTTCAGTTTTGCTCAGCCAAGATGGCAAAAGGCAAAAAGACAGTTTTTATAAACTTGCACCATTTAAGACAGAGAGGAAAAACGAAAGTGTGTGATTAAGGAGATAGGTGACTCTCTCAGGATTTGGCTTGGAAAGAATTAATCAGGAAAGTTTAGCAGGGGAACAGACCTGAATACACAACAGACTCACATCTCCATTCACATGTCTACACAGCCAGTCTGAGATACAAGACCCCTCCCAGTAATCACAGCAATATTTCAACTCTAAGCATGGTTAGGTCTACTAATAAAACATCCTTCTCTTCTTGCAGGCGCCATCACTGCTGTCCACTTTATTCTGCAAAAGAACTCTAGATTCAAACGATATCACCACCCTACTCAGTCGTACTTACTGCAAGTTGTCTAAGTGGGTCAAGGGGGTCTCCGCAGGGATCTCATAAGCCACACGGGCTGTCAAGAAGCAGCTAGGTACCGCTGATAAGACTCTCGCAGCGACAGGAGAGAACCCTACTGCTTCATTACTGAGCCAGACATCCAGGCCAGGATAAACACTGAGCTCCAGTGCCCAGAATTACACCAAAGCAAGTTCTGCATCCATCATTCCACTGTGGGTACTAGGACTGCACAATTAATCGAGAAAAAAAATCACGTTCATTGTGCATACAAATGTAATGGCAATTCAGAGGTGTAAACTAGACTTTTAGCCATCATCAGTAGACTGTTTTTATGTATAAACCTGCAGTGATCGCTTTAGCGAGTGTAATGGGATTGTTCTGATATCGTCATGTTGCTCACTTTCTGTGTATAATTTATTCAAAATGTGAACAAGAGTTTTGTTTTTCCTTGTGCTAAGTGGGCCAACGTGAAGTCGGCCATTTAGGCACATTCGATTTTCAATTCTTGATTTACTGATGTACTGAGGAACACAGTACTCAACATGTTTTTGATGCATAGCCTACTTATAGAATATGGCATGCAGTTGCCCTACATTACATTTTTTTTTTAATTGGTAGTCGAAAATAAAAATGTACGCAAAATTGCTGTAAAAATTATACTAATTTTAAAAGACCATAGAAATGCTATGGTAAAAACCAGTTTAACACTTAATTGTTTAACACTATATACAGTATATAGGCCTAATAAGTTCCCTTATGGTGAAAAACTGCAATACGTCTAATGGACATTTCATGTAATTTTACAGTAAAATGCTGTTAAATGTACCGCTTCTTGGAAGTGAAAAACTTCCAAATACTTTACAAATATTTACATTTTACAGTAACAAATTTAATAATCTACAGCGAAATATAATCTACACATTACATTTGAAAGTTTTTCATTTAAATAATATTTTTTTCTTAGTTTTTTGCTGTGAAATTAGTGTCATCATGACAGTGTTTAATACTTGTGTCATTGACACCACACACTTTTAATATGTAATATATTATTATACGGCTCTGCGCAATACTTGATTCTGATTGGTCGATCGTGTCATTCAGTGGTAAATTATTCCCTAATAACAACCATTAAAAACAGATAACACGGGCTCATCCAGGTCAATCCCTGAAGTCGGCGCTTTAAGCTTGCAGGAACAGTTTTTCTTTGTGGAAGTTTTTTGTTTGGTGAGCTAATAAAATATTTAAACTCAGTAAAATCAATATTTTGTGTACAGTTATTTATGTCCTCCGGTATCGCGGACTCACTCTCGTTTTATACAAACGCAGCTGCTGTGCTGCCATTTTGATACGATCGTTTTGTACACTGTACTGGATTATAAGATAACAAACAGGTACGATTTTAAAAGTTTCATCTCAGATCAATATCTCTTATCCCCATGGTGAATAATACCATGTAATAAGTGGTGTGGCTGTACCGTACACCTTAAATGTCCAGATAGTTTGAACCTGCCGCTTGTCTACTCTCTCCGCAGTAGCTTTGTGTTTAAAGGGCTTCGCGTCAGGGTCCTGATGATCACCCTGTCGGGGTTTATTGTCCGCTAAAAACCAGATGGATGTACATTAATATTATATACATTCATATAATATAATATATTACATTAATATTACATTAATAAACCCTTACATGAATATAATATAACATAACATAACATAATTAAAATAACATAACATAACTAAAATAATATAACATAACATACTATACATGAACAAAGCTGATTAGAACATTTTTGGGACTGAAATTCATGCTGATAATATCTAATAAATGACTAAATAATATCATTCGATTAATCTGCCTGGATGATATATCTGTCAAACTAACTGTATTGGAGTTCTTTTAAAGCACATTCTATTAATCAAAATGAATAACCACAATTATAATATCAACAGAAATAATCCACAATTATAATTTGTCATAACCATGCTGCCCTACTGGGTACAAACGCAGAGGGGCATGTCTAATCAAAACCACGAATCATTAACACATATCCTCTAATTAACCTGTTAAAGTGTGAGACCGGCCTGCAAATGTGGCTCACAGTGACTCCAGAGACCAGCGCGGTTTGTGCACACACACAGCTACAGGGTCGTAGGAGTTTAAGCTTTGTAAGTGGCGCTTTGTTCTTGTGGTACAAAGGGAGAAAGCAAAATAGGAAAGGCAAGAGAAAGACAGAAGCTCATTTAATGCAAAAACAGCAAAAAAAACTTTATATCATCTCTGCAACATGAAACAAGTAGCACAGAAGAATGAGTCTAAAGAGAGGGAGAGATCAAGAATGAAAGAACGAAAAAGCTCAGATGTTGACTTTGGGTATAAACATAAAAGACAAGTGACATACTGAGTGAAACTCCTCCAGGTTTGGGTCTGAACTCTCATAAGCTTCACACGGCTCCACCAGCGGTGAACTCTCACAGAAGGGTGAGAAAGAGAGAGAGGCTGAAGAGAAATACAGAGCTGAGTTATTATATTAATGAATGCTCCAAGCAGCAGATGCCTGCAGAGATGCTGAGGCCGTGCTCAGCCGTTCCCTTTTTCAGAGGCTGCCGGTTTCAATCTGACAGGCAAATGGGGCAGTGCCACAACATCCGCAGCTGCTGCTGATGCAGAACACTCATCTCCAAAGAGAGTCAAACATACACTTTCCCCTTCTCTCATCTCTTGCTCTTTCTCAATAACCTCAGCTCCAAGATAAGCAGTAATGCAAAGTGGAGGTGAAAGCAAAACAGTGATTTTCCTTTCAGTTTTTATTTTGCCATACTGTATATGACAAAGACATAATAAATGCCACACTTTCATCTCCAGTGTTTACTAGTAGTGTCATTCTAAAAGACACAGGAGTTATCATTTGAATCGGTTTGCTGAGTCCTTCACTGAGTAAACAAAACAATTTGGACCTGACTATTTTGAAGGGGTTCTATTATGCCCTTTTACAAAGTCTTGATTTTGTTTTTGGAGTGTACTAGAATATGTTTTCATGCTTGAATGTTCAAAAAACAATATTTTTTACATTATTACAGCTCCTCTTTCCCCAGTCTGTCCCGGTTTCGATATAGTCCCTCCTTCCGAAATGTCCTGTGATTGGTTAGCTGGCCCAATGTGTTGTGATTGACATGCTTAGCGTGTGTTCGGGAAATCTCCCGGCCCTCCAGTTCTGCTCTAGTGTAAATATAAAGGATGGCGGCAATTTCAAACCGATTCAGACCCTGACAATGTTAACAAACAAGAGGAGCATCCAGAACAGATTTCATGCACAGACAATTATTCTTGTACATTATAGGTACGATGTTATCCACAATTTAATCATGATATTTGTCGGAAAACTATGGTTATACAAGCAGTAATCAAACACAAAATCACGGTTAATTTTCCTAAGGGGCGGTGAACAGCCTTACAGAAGCGAAAGCTTACAAAAACTATAGTAAACAACACTATATCAACATTAATGTTGGCTAGCAGGCGAGCGTAGCAACAACATAAAACTTATAAATGGAACTGTTAATAGAAAACACACCTACAAATAATAAGACATACAAGTTGTCATCCACAAACAACAGATTGTGCCGACAAAGTGGAAACTGCCCCATTTCAGGAGAAGCTTTTGTGTGTAGCCTGCATCGTGGTTCTGAAAGCTGTTCATCGTACAATGTACAGCGCAGAGATAAACGTCGGGCTTGTAATGTTCAGAAACAGTGTTTAAAATAAATTTGACCCATACCAAGTTCATCAGCCTTAGGAAGGTCAAACAACTGACATAGCAGCAGCTCGGCCAGGCCTCGTCCACTTTTCTGCGTATTATGGAGGAACATTATGACTTCATGAAGCCCGGAAAAATCGCGTTATAGTCCAAACAAGACATTTGTTGTAGTTCTTGGAAAGTGGATTCTGTTAAATAAAATATCTCCCTTTGGAGTGGACTTTTTTTATGCTCAAACATTAACATTACACACCAATTAAAGTTGAAAAAGTGAAAAATCATAATAGGACCCCTTTAAATTAATATTAATACAATCATAACGTAATACCCTTGTTCCTTGTATAGCAACAGCTGACAGAGAATTTCCATCATATGCAAGCAAAATGTAAATGGTAAAGGGCATCCAATACCATTGAAAAGTTTGGGGTCAGTGAGTACTTTTATTCAGCAAGGTTCCATTCAATTAATCAAAGTCAAAGTCAAGGCATTTATTCAGTGTTCAAAAGGTTTAAAATAAATACTGATCTTTTGAACTTTCTATTCATCAAAATATTCTGAAAACATGCAGGATCACATGAAGAATCATGAAACTTCTTTCAAAAACATAAAAAATACAACATTAAAAAACATGTAAGTACTACCATTGAACGGTAGTGTAAATGATTTGAATCCAACTGAAAGCTTGTGAATCGGAATAAAATAAAATGGATACCATACCAGCACTCTCTCAAGCCACTCAGCCATTCTCTCACTTTCATAGCAATTTTAGGCTCAATTAATTTTCACAGTTGGGAATTCTGATGTTTTTCATTGACGCCACATGGTAATTACTCTTTCATCTAATGTATGTGTGCTTTTTGAGTTCAGTAGCAGGGGTTTATTATGCCTGTGCGTCGCATGTTTGACGTCCGCTGACAAATCTGACTTTCAAGCATTTGTTAGGTTTAGCTTACAGTCTGTTTATATAGCTAAACATTGCAGCGTAGAGACTGTTTACCTTCAGTGGACCCGTGTGAAACGCTAAGAGGGGACATGAGAGAAAGAACGAGAGTGCGGTTAGTCTTATCTCATAAAAGAGAGGAGAAATCTGACCCAAGGAGCCCCAAGCTGTTCGTCCATAACTAGCTTGAACACCAGGCTGCTCTTCTGCTGCGCTCCTTCAAAGGAAATCTGTTGTCATCACTTATGGTACTGACGACAGTCATTAGAAACAAGGCAGGTGACATCGCCTGTGTGAAAGAAAGAAAAGCAATGGCCTTAAAAGCCTGAGTGCCATCCTTAACATTTGGCAGAGCCAACGCTCTCCCATGTCAGAGAGGTTGTTCAGTCGAGCCTGAGGCTATGCAATTAAACTCCCTCATACTGAGATTCATCAATAAACCAAGCATTAAAAAAAATACTTGAGATTGTTTACCACAACATATTTCTAGCGTGATCTGGAGAGGTTTAAATATCCCAGCCAATTTGCTCAGTATTTCCACACCAGCCGTTGCGGCTCCCTCGGCGCAGAGAGGAGCCGCATTTCGACCACCACTAATGTGGCGACCCGATGCCACGCAGTGTTGTGCTTCATGCAACCCCTTGCAGATCCCGAGGTCATGACAGACAGGGGGCAGGAGGACAGACCGGAGAGTTCTCAGGGATGATGGTCTCTGCCTGATCACTTCTAGAGTTTACACTGACGGTATCAAGTTTCCTTGACGACAGCGGCGGCGGCGGTGCCGGGTAGGCTGAAATAAAGCAGGGGTGACTTGCTATGCTATTTATACTGAGCAAGTAGATAATTGTTTAAAGGTTAGGCAGCGAGCAAAGCATAAACAAGCATTCTGTGATTGTGTGTGTGTGTGTGCGTGATGTCCCTGCGGCACAAAGAGGAAGAGTGTGTCACATGATCGCCAGGCTGCTTGCCCGGGATACAAGGCTCTCTTATGCCAAAGGTCTGTGTGTGCTGAGAAGGGGGCGGAGGGACTAATTCTGCTCTTTAAGATAACAGACTGAAATATGAGCAACAAGTATTTATAGATCACGCAAACAAAAAGCTTTTTAAAGGGAAAGTTCAGCCAAAAATTACAATTCTGTCATTTACTCACCCTCCTGTCATTCCAAACATGTATGATGTTGTATTTATTGTGTCAGGCTACAAACATGACAATCAAAAGCATAAAAGAAATCCATATAACTTGAAACTATTATTCACCTCCAATGAGTTGAACTCAGTTTGATTGGTAAACTGAAACAGTTGAACAGTTGTTTTAAACTGACTCAAAAGAATGATTTTCACAAATTGGGTTCTCAAATCACTGACTGATTCAGTGATTAAATATAATTAAATTTAAGTTACTTGATGATAATCTAGTAAAATCCAAATCATTGAGTTCAAGTTTTATGTTTTGTAGTAATATATAAATATTAGGCACATGAATAGAAAACTGCATGCCAAATTAAGACTTGCTTTCAGAAAAAATGCATCTTCTTACCTCATTGCAAAATCATCAGTGTCTTTGTCCATCCTTTGGAAGTCAATGGTAATAAAACTGTCTGGTTACCAACATTCTACAACATATATTTTGTGTTCAGCAGACGTTAGTTAAGTTATTTATTTAGTTATTTGGTTATGCAGGTTTGGAACGACATGAAAAATTAATAAAAAAAAATGACAGAAACATATTTTCTGTCTCTTTTAACTATCTCTTTAAGAATGTTTAGAATTTTTACTGGATAAAACACACACACACACAAAAAAACATGAAGAAAAAGTTTGTTTTGCAGTGTGACCTTGTGCTCTGTAAAGGAAAAAGACAAAACAATAGACACATTTCCAGGATTTAGAATGCTGAGGCAGGAGTAAGCTATGCTAACGGCTGAGCTAAGCTTCACAGCTCAACTCAGAAAATCTGTCTCTTTTTCTCTTTCTCTTTTTCTATTTGGTCTGACAGAAATGCCAGCAGCCTCTGATGCTTGCTGACCACAAAAACAAGTTATTAAAAGGCTTGAAAGGGGGTATGAATATTCACATGGGGGATTTGAGAGGAGAGGAAACGCAGAAGCCTGACAGCAGGGTGAGTAGTCAGGCTCCTGTCTCACTAAACGATTCCAACACAAATCCATTCAGGTCCTCATGAGCACACCGGGGTTAAAAACATTTACATACAAATACAAATATGCCACCACACACACACACACAAACACGTGCACACATACAGAGGGCTACAGCATCTGATTAGCATAATTCCTCTTCACTAGAGCAAAATCCATCACTGTGAATGTGCTGCAATTGATTCGAAATACATTAGCAAATTGTCATGTGAAACCAAGAATTGTAATCCCTAATCAAACGGATAAAAGCTCTCTCTTTCCATTTTCCCTCTCTTCTGTTTACGTGCACAAGCCCCAAATTGCTGTGTTTTCCCCACACAGAGAAGTGCTCTTAATAAGCGAGGATGCTTAACATCAAAGATTTTTGGCTTTTTGTCTGGGTGTTTCAGCTGAACGCCAGATTGATTCGTATGGTGTGTGTGTGTGTGTGTGTGTGTGTGTGTGTGTGTGTGTGTGTGTGTGTGTGTGTGTGTGTGTGTGTGTGTGTGTGTGTGTGTGTGTGTGTGTGTGTGTCTGACATCATCCCAAGGGAGCACCAGACTGTTACAGCAACTGCCCGCTGACACTAGACCTGTTGCCTCCAGATGGCCTCCACCACACACACACACTCACTCTCTCTCTCTCTCTCAAAATGTTCTCAGCACAAGAGTGATATCTTTTCATCTCTGGTTCAATATTAAGAGGTCTCTTTCATCCTCCATAAGCTCCAATCACTATGAATCTATAATTTGCTGGTACATTATTAAGTATGTAGTTACAGTCATGCATATCTCTACATTGTACTGTATGACAGTAGTTGTGTCAATAAAGCTGTAGAGACAGTCAGAGAGAGAGAGAGAAAGGAATTAATCTACAAAAGACATTGCATTACAGGTATATACCGTAATACAAAAATAAAATCAATCAAATAAAAGTCATTATTATAATGTGAAATAAATTATATATTATTAGAAGGTTATATACATACAGTATATAAACTACAGTATTACAATAATAATCTAATGAGAATAATAATTGCGAGTAAGGAGAATTTAGAGGGAAAATGTGCTTAAATGTCATGAAAATAATGTCAAAGTGTGATGGCATAAAAATATGCCTAATTTCCTTTAGGAAAAATTAATTTCTTGTTTTCTTACTGTTATTTTGGGGTAAAATATGACTGGGACATGTTTTCATGAGATTTACCCAAAGAGAGAGAGAGGGAGAGAGGTAGTCACCAGAGTTGACTGTGAGCTGATTTGTGCAGGAACTCAGGTTTTCTATACATTAATTGGTTCCTCTGAGTTCTTATTTTAAATGTTTTTAAGCCGCCAGCATCCTGCCCATCCATTAAACACCCACATTCCCTCTCCAGAGCCCCATCTCTTCCTCATTTTTCTCATCCGCTCTCAGGATTACCTCACTGCCTGGCATCTCTTCTTCTGCCCTCTGTCCTTTGCCCTCTCCCTCTTTCCCATCTTGAGCCCCACATTCATTTCAGGGCTACTTTGTTCAGTCTCTCTCCCTCGCTTATGCATGATTGCATCCTGCGGGTCACAGAATGCAGTTCGCTGTTAATGTTAATTACCTTGAGGCTGAGAACGAGCCGCTAGGACAGAGACAGAAATGAGAGAACTAGAGGAAAAGGAAAGTCCATAAACAAAGAGATGGTTAAACATTTAACAGTGGCGCTGCACTGTGCAAACAACCCTTACCTAGAGAGGAAAGACAGAATTGTGTTCTAGGTAAAAAGCACCTCTGCGGGGACAAAGAAAGGCTGTAAAACGCACATCTTCAGGTGTTTTTAACCACCAAAAAGCAGGAATGTGTCCTCAGAGGCTCAGTGAGTCATCGATGGCTTCATCCTCCTCATAAACACCACACACGCTTCCTGTCTACCTGAGAGACTGTGTTCTCACACCAGCTGCAGAGCAGCACCAGCCAAAAACAGCAAGCAACAATGTGAGAATTTTTGTGTTGGGGAGTGTGTACAGTATGTGTGTAGGTGAAAGCAAATGTGATAGACAGATGCAGCCTGAGGTGAGATAAAGAGAAAAAAAAACAGATGTAGTGTGTGTAAAACTGTTTAATGTGACACCTGGTATTATCATTCGGAGAATAGTCAAAAACACAAGGCCATATCGACAATACTGAAGGTTTTGTCAAACAAACCTTCAATTCACCTGTCAATTTGACAGTCAGTCAATCACTGGACAACAACTTGGGTTTGTTGGAGAACTGCAGGGGGGTTTATGAGTTGATGAAAAGCTACTAATTAATTACATAATAAAAATGTACCATTAAATAAATGAAAATAAATAATATAATATTTTCAAATCTCCTAATCTTCCGAGTCCCTGATCATTTGGATTCACAGAACTTCTCCAGTTTGCTTCACATCAACATGCAGCAACACAGATCACACAAAGCATTATCTAGAATTCAGACTAATATATTTTGCATTCGAAAGCAATGGTTTTTATCAACAAGACGTGCCAAAAGTTAAAAAAAAAATTAGACCCTCCCTTGAAATATGATCACAAGTGGTTTAAAGGAGACACATTTGAGATGCAAATAAAAACCAGGTGTAAACAGTGATGTCTCATTTGACCACTTGTGATCGGATCACCTGAGATGGATGTTAATATCAGTTGTGAACAGGCCCTGTGGCTGAGAGTAGCATCCCGTCTTTCTACTGTGACTGGCATAGTTTTTCCCAGGACTCCTCATTGTTAGCATATCCCATCATTAACAAATCTTCCTGCTGCCACTGCGTGAGAAAGATGTGACTGGGCCTCAGAGGACGAGCAAAGGCGCAGTGAAACATTCGCACACATTCAATCTAGTTTTTTCTATTTCTCTCTTCCTTACTCTCACACATCCGCTGTCTGTCTCTTTCGGTCTCTCTCTCTCTCTCTCACACACACAGAGACACACACGTTCTGTTTATTCACGCCCATGCAGCCTAACAATCTCGCCCACCATCTTTTCTCATCACCTCGTTCTCTCAGCCGAAGGCCTGGAATTGCATTCAGCATCTCCTTTCACAGCCCTCTCTGTGTTCTGAAAGAGTCATACACAGCCCTCCGCGCACAAAACTCTTTCTTTCTCTGATATCCTGCCTGCTGTTTACGCATTGAGGTGGCATTTATGTAGCTCATGCAGTGACTGTAAAGACTTTATCAGCTTGGATGAAAGGGAAGGGTGGAACAATAAGGTAAGGGGAAGGCAAAAGCAAGAAAGCAAAAGAAACTAAATTACATAGAAAAGGAAATCGAAATGATATGAAAAGTAGAACTAATGGAAAAGTAAAAAGGATCAGATGGAAAGCAAAAGAAGAGTAAGGAAAAGGAAGTAGAAAAAGTAAAACAAAACATTTAGAAAGCAAAAGAAAAGAAAAGGAAAGGAAAAGGAAATGAGGTAGAAGGAAAAGGAAAATGAAGTAAAGTAGAATGGAAAGAATGGAGAGGGGAAAAGAAAAGAAACAATAGAAAATGAAAAGAAATGAAAGGGAAATAGAAAAAGTAACCCTGTTAAGCATTGGACCAAGGAACGATGCCCACACTCCTCTAATTATGGGCTTTTCCAGGGGTAAATTCTGAATTCACTTATTCTGCTCGATGTGAAATATGTGGCAGATCAGTTGAAAAGAAAAAGATGAAAGATAGATGGATGTGGAATTAAACTTCAAGGAGAAAGGGTCTTCACTGAGAGGGAATGGAAGAGAAGCTCTATTACATTTTAATGGGTGGAGCCGTGACCTCCAGCACCACCTTATGGCAGGTCAGGAGAGGGGTTAACCCTCCAGGGGCAGGAGGATCATGGGAAATGAGGTTTTTGAGGTCACTGGTTAATGCGTTTACTGCTATAACTCCTATACCTTCAACAGACATAAATGCATGATGGGAAAACAGGGAATTGCAGGACCAGGCCGGTGAAAGACCGGGTGGGCATCTCAACTTGCGGGCCCCAGCGTGCTTCTCACCTTCTCTTTCAGCAAGCTCAACATGCTAAGTGAGAACATTGTTCCGGTCAATTTGTTCCTTTCAGAGTCCCAGTGGGCAGTGTCCTTTAGCCTGACAGCACACTGAGAGAAAGCACTCTGTCTGGAAGGGTCTGACATCAAGACAAGAGTGAGGGAGAGACAGAGAGACGTAGGGAGAGAAAGAAAGAGCGAGCGCTGTGCCAAAAAGGGAGGGACGGTTTGAGATATGGAGAAATCGAAGGCTGACAAAAGAAAAAAAAGAAAAGGGAAGGAAACCGGATGACAGTAAAAGACCAATAAAATGTACAGAAATGACAGGGGGGGGAGTTAGGGGGCCCTGTATTGGGGAGTGCCAGTGAATGGCGCCCCTCCGGTCATGGATCCCCTCGAAAAGGGTCCATGGAGGCGGGGGGGTTGGGGGTGTTAAGCAGCCGCAGGTGACGCAAAACCCCAAGGGCAACTGTAAGCGTGCATGTGTGTGTGTCCGCGCGTGTGCCCCCTGTGCCCGCAGCACCTGTTCCCTCGGCACACTGGCCTCAACACTTGCACTGAGGGGTGAAGTGCGGCTGTTGGGGGGAAAAGGGCGCACTTGAACAGGGCACCTATTCAAGAAAACTTGGAACACTCTCCATTTCCCTCCTCCACATTTCAGAATATCCTCCGAATTACATCCCAGTAAAATCAGCAGGAAGTTTGCTCAGGCTCGGTGCATGTTGGGAAAGTTGCACATCTCCACCTAAGGCTGGTAATAAAACAGCTCTGTGTTTGTTGGGGATAAGAACGGCTCTGCTGAACAGTCTGAAAAGTGCATTAAAGAAGTACAAAAAAACAGCAGAATTGACATTGTTGAGTATGACCCAGTTATGTTTCTGTTCTCAATGATGTGACTAACTTTTTGTCCTATAAATGAATTCAAAAATACATTAGAAATGCTATTCTACACAGCGACTTGAATACACCTCTTTTATGATGAAAACTCATTTTGATGAATCTATGATAGATTTTTGAGAGGCATAAAGCCAAAAAGGTCAGTGTGAAATAATGAAGCAATAAAAAATTCAAAGTATTCAATAATAACTTCCTAGACAAAAAAAAAAAAAAAAAAAAAAAAAATGTGGTCCAACCAACTTGCATAAAGAAAAAAGAAAACATTTAACATGAAATTTTCATAAAATCTGGCAAGGTAAAGAGGTCTCTTAAAATATCTGATTATTTATTGTCATTGTAAACAATATATTTTTTTTTTTGTTGTGTACACTAATGTACAGTAAGGAAAACATTCAAAAAAATTTATATGCGGATTACACCACATGACATTAAGCATCATTTAATTGAAACTTTTCTTGAAAATAGTATAAAAGTATTTTGAAAGCAATGAATACAAAGAGCATATTATATGGCCTGCGTTTAAACTAGATTTTTAAAAGATCATATACACTCTTATGTACATCACTGACCCAAATACAGAGTAAGTGACTGCTTCATTTCTTGCTCATGAAAACAACCAGTGCAGTGCAACAAATAGAATAAAAAAACACTGAAACCGATCTATTCTGAGTCGTACACTTCCTGTGCACTTTACACATTGTGTGCTGTGGTGCTAATGATAATTCAGTGTGTAATGAGTGGTTTTGTATGTGCGTTCGAAGAGGTCAGTGGAACGCTCATACAAATGCCACCCTCAGTCATGAATCATGGGCCTTAGGGACTGTCGAAATGAAAAAATGGGAACGCTTAAGCTGGACTGAAACCAAACAAAGAAGATGGATGATAATAACCCAATTCACAATTTAAAAAAATGAACAGTCCTAATGACTGCTTTTGAGCTTGAGACCTTTAATCATGTAGACAGTGAGACAATTTTGATTTTGCGTCAAAGAACAATTCTTGTTCGGTAAGCTTGAGTTGTTGAAGAAAGTAGGCTGCAATCCTATCCACATCTTACTTTTCTTTCACTAAAGAACATCGTCTCCACTGGCAAATCCTCTTTTCACCTCCTTTCTCATCTGCTCTCTCTCCTGAGTTCTTTTAAAATGCTCTCAACCTTAGGGACTTCACTCTCTTCTTTCTCTTTTTCCAGTCCACAAACCTTGAAGGATAACAAAAGAGTGCAATGGCTATTTGAATTTGAAACAGGGGCACTACGACAAAAAAAAAAAAAGTGTCTCACACCAAGGCTGCAGAGGGACTGTGCTGAAGAGCCAGTCATTCATGAAAGTTCACCCTCACGTTGAGAAAGCAGAATGAAAAATACTATTCTGAAACAATGCAACCCACTTAGTGTGGTGGAATATGAACAGCTGCCGAATGGGTGTACGTTCAAACACCTGGGTGATACGGCACGGTAAAACAAACATGTAAACACCCACCAACTAAACACATACCCTCTCTACTCATAAAGAGTCTTCAATGGTTCTTTCCATTCCTTTATAATCAAAATATCTATCAAGAAATGTATTGAGATGTATGAGCTATATGGGAGACTAAAAGACCCATGTGTTCTTCAGATCACTGTACTAGGGTCTGGGTTATTAACGCACTGGAACATATCGGTTTCCTAAAGAACTATGAAAAGCTCTTTGTGAAACTTAAGTTGGTTTTGCTATGAAATCTGCCAGTAAAAACCTTCTGGTTGTAATTGTTGTAATTTATTTTTAATAGTGCAGCACTAAATGTCAGTTCATAAGAAACAGGGTGAATGAGAAAAGAACAACGACACCTAGATTTACGTGCTTTCCATTTAACTGCTACTGTTCACAGTTTTATTTACACAATTGGTTTTGGTCAAAAGTGCATTTCTCAATACCTATAGTTCACTTTTCAAAAGTCTCCAGACAGTCATACAAGTGCATATAGATTAACTACTGGTCAGCATCTTTCAAAACTCACAAATTCTTTTCTCACTCACAGACAACTATTTGCAAAACTATTTGCAAAACTTTATGTATCATTCTCATAACTGTTAAATCATGTATGTTCAAATCAGCAATGTACAGCAATCCGCAATGTATTTGTATAGAAATTCCATACTGACGAACTTTAAATATCTAAAAAAAAAGATAAGAAAAACAACTACCACAATTAATGCCCTAGCTGACAACAATTTTGCCATGCCAGTTTCATTATAATCAATTCAAAAGAGCCCATCTTTGAAATACCATGTAAACATGTCTGACTGAGATGGATCAGGCATGCCAAGAGATTTTGCATCAACAGAGAAGAATGGTTAGCATTGTTATGTTATGTAGGTGTCAATCTGTTTGTTTAAAGGTGGATGTGTTGCACGGATATGTGCAGACACATATTTTTGTTTTACAGTATCAGAGCTACATTGTATGGTGGAATTACCATATGCCAAATGTAAGGCATGCTGAAGCATAACATTTTCACATTTTCCCCTTGTACTGTAATATATACGCTATAACAATTAAAGAGCTGTCCTTCTTGTAATACTAAGGACTTCTGGTTTCTTAAATTCTTGCTCAAAGTGTTTTGATGGGTGTAAATGTTAACTAGGTTATGGCAGAATGAATTCATTTGTTTTGGAGATTTAAGTGAATTTGAGATTAATTGCTGTGTCAAGTTGGTAAAGGTAGCTGTAAAGAGTTTGGAGAAAGAAGTCTCAGGTTACTAAATTGTAAAAGAGTGTACAAACGCAGGAGACATGAGAGCAAAAAGCTAGTAATAAAATAATAAATAGAGGCAAACGAGAGAAATAATATGAAGACAATGTTCTAAGAGCTGCATTTGATTAAAATAATGCCAAAACTTCAAACTAAATGTAATAATGACGAAAAGGCTGCAAGTAAAGTGAAATTGCGGTCAACACGTACATATTTTCAAGAAATGAACAGTGTTAATTATTTAATTCTGTTGTTCCACCATCCGTGAAGCTATAGCCTTCAACACAACCAGAATGTCATGGGCAAAATCAAGTCATGACCAACAACTCTCTATGTCTAAATAAAATAAAAAGTGTATTTGTTTAATTACATAAGCGGAATCCCTCATCTGACAACAATTACAACACATCTACAGTGAACAATATTATAAGACTTATATACTTGAGTAAAAACAGCACAATTCAGGGGCGCGTGCAGAACAAAACCCCATCGTCACACTGAGATGGAGAGGGGGAACCCGTAACAACTAGTCCTACAATCCAGAACAGAAGCGTAGCATTTGGTAAACCCGCATACTTACCGATAACAGCAGCGGGAAACGGTGAGCCCGGTTCTCTGTGAATGACTCGCCTCCTCGGGAACTATAATCCAGAATGACTGAGAGGAGAAGATGAGAGGAGGGGTCCGCGTGAAATCTACTCCTCTCTATCGCACCTGTCTCTGTGCAGATCTGATCCCTGATCTGACATCCTTAAGACAACTGTGTCCAAACCCCCAACAACTAACCCCCAACCCCAACGTACACAACGACACCTGTCCCCGGGTAAAAAACACCGCGCGACAAAGCTCGTCTATGCTGCTCGTGAACAAATGGCATTCCCGACTTGGTCCTGCAGCCGCTGTATTCCCCTTCGGACAGCCTTCCAGAATCAAAGAAGTCGCTTGGAATAAGCAGGGATAAACTGACTTCTGTCTAACAAATGATGGCAAAAAAAAAAAACAGTCCACGAAAGCGCAACCAGCTGTGCCTTATGAGAACGTGTCTGTTTGGGCTGGAAACACTTGCCTTATCAATCACCTACCGCTACAATACTTATTCAGTGCTGCGCCAGTAGAATGTACGCTTCTGAGCGCGTGGACAAAAAGGCACGTTCGTTTGTTTGGTGCGCGCGCGCCGCTGCCTCCAATTTGAGTCCAGCTTTTGCACTCCGCTAAAAGAAACTCTTATTGTCCGGGAGAAATTTAATATTTCCTGCAATCCCAGGGATGTAGCTCGCGGCGTTTGGTCTGAGAGAGAAAGATCACGCGTTTGCTATCTCAGCGCTGTTGTAAGTCTGTCACCCACAGCTATTGAAACGCAAGTCAATGCCAAAACCTGACGCAGAATAGAGCTGCAGACTGGAGCGGAATTAATTTGTTGTTAATCATTTGGGGTCAGAAAATACATCAGCGATACTTGGTTGAGTTGATTAGTCCTCGTATTAGACGTGCAAGTGGCAAAGTAAGTGAATTTGGAGATCGAAAGAGCGAGCATAGGCTTTAAAATAAAGTCATATTTTCACTGCAAAGGCAAAGTTTAAAATATAAGTTTTTATTCTTAATATAGAAACGTGAAATTATAAATAAAAATACCAATAAATTATAAATGACAATATATGCACACTGTCGTGATTTTAAGGCTTATATTTTAAATCAAATAATATTTTATGGAAATTTTATACTAAATATTTAAAGTCCCCATGAAATCAAAATGGAAGTTTTTTGGCTTTTAGTATGAATATGTTAGTCTTACTGTAGCTAGTGTGCAATCAAAACAAAGACAAAATTTGTATTTAGAAGATATAAGATTTCAAAACTTACAGTCTTGCACTTCTGCCAATATGGATCAATAATTTTGATGACATCACACTGCACTTCAGCTTCTCATTAGATTTTCTGTCCAATCAAATGCTCTAGAATCTACAGCGTTCCGCCCCCAAATGGACGCTGAAGCTGCAAATTGGTCACTTGTTCACACATTTACTATTTTCAATGTGGTGAATGGCACATAGTGCATTATAGGGGATAGGAAACGATTCAGACAGTGTAAATTTGCTGTCCATTGGGGCGAATGAAGTCTGGTTTCGTGTTAGTGCCAGTTATCATTCCTGGTGTGAATGGCCGTTCATACTTTTTTTTTAATGCATGCCAAAGCAGCTATATAGCAGTCTTTTTAATTCCTAAGAGCTGCACTGTCTGTACACTGATTTGAAACAAGTATACCTAAAATGCTATATCTAAATCTAGGTGAATACATCTGTGTCAATTAATACACTCCTGTATATAATATATTATTTTCTGTTCATTGAGATGCAGATTTACATACATTTAAATCTTAAAAAAGATTTAAAAAATGTAAAAAATTGCATACAGATGAGATTTTCAAGACAGGAAGGGTAATAATAACAATCCTCTCTTCTTGTCCCTTCTTCTTTTCCTCATACCTCTATCTGTGATCACACTCTTGCAAGTTAATGTGAGGACTCCAGACAACAATAGATGAGTCGCTCAGTGCAAACAACAGTGTTCATTCAGCAGTTGGTGACTTCATTAGTTAAGCTGAAGATGCCTTGGGCAGGTACATTAATGACTAAAAGACTGACATTATCAGACGGATAATAAACACACCTGAAAAAGTCCCTTTCAATGAACTGAGCATTTCCTCACCATGACTTAAAAACTAATTATGTTTATACATTGAAAAAACAAATCTAGGTGTGTGGTGTATGTATATCATAATATAAGTTAATTTAGAGTAATTAGACAGCATTGTGACAATTCAGGCCCTTCCACACAAAGCCAATTTGATTAGACGCAGTCGCAATTGGGGTAATTGAGTTGGCTAAGCCCCAATGGTTCACAATTATTACCCAGTAAGATTCTCCTTATTGTGATCTTTAAAAAAAGGTATCAAATTAGGCCAAAGAAACTTTGAGGGAAACATCTCGCTTTGTTCGCTTCTCCATATTTGATCTGAAGTAAAGCTCTCGCAAGAGAGCGATGTGGAACTGACAACAAATAAATAAACAAAAGAGAAGCTCAGTTTTGTTCTTCCTGGCTTTCATCCCACACTGCCTCTCTGAAATGGAGCATTTGCTTCAAACCCGGGCCACAAAACCGTGTTGGGAACACGAAACAAGGCAGTTTATCAGAGACAAAGAACTTTGAAGAGCAACATTTTTTAGCTTTCACTCCTGCTAGAGAAGCAACCAAAGATCACTCTGAATCAGTGCAGTGCTAACTCTGAAACAGTCATCATTCTTAGTCGTGATGCTAAAATAATGTTCCTATCTTCCGCTCCAGGCTAACGCTGGTTGCCAGGTGTATATATATAGATGATTGGGCGAGATAAGAACAGTGAGGTCACCATTACGCCACAAAATGAGGTGCAATGTGATATCTCTGGGTAATGACATATATCTTAGCTCTAGGGCTGCATTGCATGTGATCAAGCACAATCGAATTACTTGCAGTCACAAGCCAACCATCATGTCTCCATTTCCTTGTGATTTGATTGCAGGTCCCGATAGCAGCCGGCGAATAGCCGAGCAGTTTATTCCATGTTGATTTCCATTATTAGAGATATATAGGTTTTAATGGGATGGGATACTTCAGTTTCGGCCCATTGCTTCAAGTACACAGTGGCTTTACAGTAGCATTGCTTTTGTACTTGCAGTAACAAGATTTCACTCCATAATTCCATATCGTAAAGCACCATATAGATCATTGTGCTGGCTGGAAACCAAACAGCCTAATAGCCTACACATTCTCAATCATATAGCTGTCTAAAAGCTCCAAAGCCTTATTTGTTTATGACCAGAAATCCATGCAACAAGTGCCAAACGCAACAATAAGCTGAGCCCTAGGTGACTTTTGTCAACCACCCAAATCCGAACCTCTTTCTTTACTGTTTTCGCTATAATCACAAGCACATGTACAAATCGGATCAACAACCATTATTACTTGCGTCTCAATAAACATACTCTCCATGGAGTCTTGACTCAACGTTTGTGAATGCAAATGCAATTACAGGTCATTTGAACTTGGTAGATGTCCAGTGGTGATAAAAAACAGAGCTGGTTTAGACCAGTCTGACAATCTATTGTACTACTAGAGTTTGGTAGCTTGGTAAATGACATTGTGCTATTTATTTATTATTCATTTAGTCTTATTTATTAATTTATTCAAAAATACATCATAAATACAATTCCTACATACAACAACTTGAATACTCCTCTTCTATGATAGGGGGGGGTCTTGAAAGAAAACATTATAAAGAAGTTTGGCATACCAGAACTGCTTCACTGCTTAATAAAATCTGAAAAAAAATTTGTTTGCCACAAATTAAAGTCATGTGGTCAAATGAATGTGCATAAACATGCAGGGGGGAAACAGTACATTATATCATAGAGAGGACTCCTGCAGACCATCGTGACTATGTGTCAAGGTCAATAAGTCTCTTAAAATATTAGATAATTTTACCTTATTATGACAAAGCAGGATAAAAAAATTTGTTTATATATATATATATATATATATATATATTTCCAGCCATGCGATATTCTACTATCACACGGTATTCATTTCACAATTTGTAGGCTATCACTCCGCTTGTTTCTGCCAGATACTTGCAGCATTTCTCACAGTAAGCGTCAATGGTGGAGAAGCAAAACTACTTTAACTTTACAAATACCAGTTATTGTGTCACAGAATGTCGTTTTAAGAGTTTTTTATGCGAGAATAGTTGTTTAAACCTCAAATGCGATTTATATATAAACATAGCTCCTATTTGAACATTTGTTTAGACGTTTTCAGAGATGTGAGTTCCAGGTCATCAGCGGCCGTTCAGTGCTCATGCACCCATCGAGAACAGCTTTATCTCGCCCAGTCCTTCGTAAATTTGCCTATGGCCTATTCACAGCCATGCTGATATAGAGCCATATCACACTCCAACTTGTGTGATATTGATATAGCTCATTAAAACTTTTTGAAAGTAGTGATAACACCCTACAAGGAATATATGTTAGCACAGCTAAAACTGTATGACACCACAAAAAGTTAATTTTTAGGAACTTTCCCCGTGTTTTAAAGGTGCTCTAAGCGATGTCACACGATTTTTAGGCTGAAACATTTTTTGTCACATCTCCTCACTATCCACTAGCTGCCTGTCCCCTGAACACACTGTAAAACACGGTCTCTGTAGACAACCCAGGCTCCACAAACGGCAACAAAAACAAACTGGGCCAGCCTGGACCACGAAACATAACAAACAGTGTTCCAGCCAATAACCAACAAGAATGATTTGGGGGTGGGAGTTAGGAGGTTAGTGCGCATGCACATGAAGGGGGGTGTGAGTGGAGGAGAGAGAAGCATGAAGAGGGAAGTTAGCTAGAGGAGAGACGTCCAAGACAACGACAACGACTAATGTTAGAATTATATTCTCTTGAATTTTGATATGGCCGACACACAACCAAAGAGACGACATTCCTATGAACAAATAGCAAAGAAGAGGGAAAAGAAGGAACGCGCGAAGTCCCGAATTCATGACTGTTTCAGGAAGCACGGAAGGGAGGGGGAGGGGGAGGGGACGGGAGGAGGAGGAGGGAGGGTCGAGCTAGCCATTTTGTTTGACAATACTTCGAACGCCAACAAGAAGTGACGTTACCCAACATCGCTTAGAGCACCTTTAAACTAGGTTTTTAAAAGATTCATTCTTTTTATTATCGTCAACACTCTTTTACGTCCATGACGCTACAATCAGGCTGTCTTTGTAAATTGTTGGAGAAGGTAGAGCAATACAAAATCTCTCATCTCTCGTTTCTCAGTGGTCGGTGTGCCACAGTTGAAGGCCTTGTTTGGTAAGACAGCTGTGATGAGGTGGTCACGGCGGCATTCTCTAATGCAAGAAGATTAAAGATCTCACCTCACCCTGAGTGCTGAACACACCGCGGCCACTAACCCGCCAGCAACCCACACCTGACATGATCTCAGAGCAATAAACAGAGCCTGCGTGAGTGTCAGGGACATTAAAAACCTCTAGGAAAAAATCATACCAAAAGCTGGAGTCATTTATTTATCTTTAACAGCCTGCTGAATGACAGGCCAAACTGTTTTCTTGCCGTAACCTACTATGTCTGAAAATACACAATGGGTTCCTGTAACCGTTTAGCTTTCGTTGTGTTGCCCTGGAGACAACGGTTTTCATTTCACCTCTCTATAAATGTTCAGATGAGTTTGGTAAAACGCTTCTAAAAATGTCAGCCCGGGAGCAGAGGGGTGTATTTCTAACCATCTAGCATGCTTGCTGCCCACTCAGGGACGGGTTGATGAGTTCCCGTGATTGTGTAATGGAACCCGACTGTTAACTGCACAGGACGTTTTAGAGATTCCAGAGTTTTGTGCAACACTGGACTCGTTCCAAAAAACACAGCGAAAGCATTCCAAAGAAATTCATGGAACAACGAAGAAATGTAAACAGCAAAATCATGAGATCTTCTTTGATGATGAATTACAAGGCTTTGTCAGAGTGATAGATTCACAGTGTTTGTGAGAAGTTATCTGATGTTTAGTTAACGTTTGTATATCTTAAATCTATGAATGTTTTAGATTAGGGATGTCAGTCTGCGTAAAGCGATTAAATTAATAAACTTACCATTTCATTTCAGCAGTCTATCTAGGCAGCGATGGGCACTACTGAAAGGATATTTAAAAATTATAATATATTTATTAAATTAAAATGATAAAATTATACAATATATAATACAATTATATACAAAAAATTGTGAATTAATATATGAAAATATTATAATTAATATTTCTAAATCTTATCTTTAGTTCAGAAGATATACGCTTTTGAGTGCTGGACACAAGACTGTTTTTAATTATTTCCTCTCATTATTTTTTATCTTGCCTATAATAAACATTCTTAAGTTACATGACTCATGTTACTTGTGTTTAACTCATGTTTGCAATCTGGTGCAATCTTGTGCCAAATCTCAAGTGTTTTGCCTTATCTTACTGTGAATCTGAATTTGGCTGTTTAAAAAGCTAAATTATTTATGCAGATGTGTGAGAGTGTAAGAAGACAGAATGATTAAAAAAGGACAAACCCTCAAAAATCATATCACACAAATAAAATCACTGAACAGGCCAGATGTGACAGGTGAATTATTTTTTACTGCTGATGCAAGGTTAAGTCTTCGAAGCTATATTAAATCCACGTGAAATATGTTTCGGTCCAATTGCTGTATCTGCCTGGCCAAGGTCACACACTAATATGTTATTAAATGATAAATGGTCTCAGGGCATAAGTTTATGTATCATTTTTCATCTTTGTCATGATTTGTTTCTCTAACCTCTATGTTACTGATACCGAATGTAGCCGGCACATACATGATTCCAGACACGAGATATGAGAGAAAAAGATAGAGCGATGACATCTCACGCCAGAACCAGATGGCGGAGAGTTCAAGGGTTGTAGCCTACAATACAGCTCTCATGACCTTGACGTTGATATCTGGAAAGAATATAATCTACTCAACCACATAAAGAGTCAAACCAGAATCACTTTTAGCATTCTACGTACTTCATTCGCAACTAAACTGAATGTTAATGATGTCAAAGATAATGTTGTTTAAAGATGAAAATAATCATAGCCAACAGGACTCGACTCGAGAATACTAAGAACCCAAGTAAAAAAAAATTGTTTCTAAAAACGTCTTGCTAACATTCCCATTAAGTTATAAAAATGTAATTTTTTAATGTTCTCTTAACATTCAAAACGTCTAGTTTTTTTTCCCTTGGTTATTTAAACTTTAATGGTACATTCCATTTTATTATTTTGCAAACATTATTACGGTGGCCGAGAGGTGCAAAACAAATCACAATTACAAAAACAAAATAACAATTCAGAAAACACAACGACATTTCAGAAAACACAACGACATTTCAGAAAACACAACGACAATTCAGAAAACACAACGACATTTCAGAAAACACAACGACAATTCAGAAAAAACGGAAAAGGTAGGTATATTTTGAGAATGACGTACTTATCACTGATTGGACGAGATACCTGTCAATCAAGAAATTTGTGATCAACTTTGTTTTGCTATGCGAAAATAGAGAGCCTAAGTCCCGCCCCTCCGCTTCCGGCTCATGGGACCTTATTTCGGAAAAAATATGTATGGAAGTCAATGGCGAGAGATAACTTATCTTTTTATTCCGTCTGAACTGTGCCCTGAACTACACATATGATGTTTGCCAATTTAAAAGGTAATTATGAAAGTAAAGAAAGTCGCAGTTTGTCATAAAACAGAAGAGTAACGTTTAGTTTTATGTGAAAATTGCTCAATGAACTACATCTCTTGTCTCGCACTATGTACGTCACAAGATCCGTTGCTCGTATGTGTGTATTCTGGCTCAAAACACTCAGGCATGACGGCGTAACGTTACGATTATAATGTAAGACTATAGAAAAAATGACAGACGTTAGCTTCAGTAAAGTTAGCTTCATTCATTGAGAGAAAAGGCATGACGTCGCGTGTGCGCCTTCTGGGTTTGTAGTCTTTGTAATTACGTGTTTTCACAGTCTTATACCTCAGCAGTTTTATATCAAGCTGCGACTTTCTTGACTTTAAAATGTATCTTTTAAATTGACAAACATCATATGTGTAAATCAGGGCACAATTCAAACGAGATCAAAATATTTGTTGTCTCTCGCCATTGACTACCATACAATGTTTTTCCGAAATAAGGTCCCATGGTGGTCGACCGGAAGGGGAGGGACTTAGGCTCTCTATAGACCTTATGCACCAGAGAAACGAGGGCGCCGCCATCTTTAGAATATTGTCTTTTAACTTCCGTTTTTGCGGTCGACTGTATATTTCTATGGCATTGCTGTTCAGGAGTAATTAGCTTTTGAAGTGGATTTACTTAATGTAAAGTTAACGAAAGTTATCATGAGGACTGTAATGTTTAAAGCAGATGTCTTAACAAACGTCAGTCGACCGGGAATATTTTAAAACGAGCCGTTCATTAATAAACACGCAGAATCGCTGTAAAAAATACAGACCGGAAGTCAAAAGACAACGAGCACAGCGCTGAAAAGGGGCGGGGCTACATAAGGTCTATAGAACACATTAAACTTTTACTTTGAAGAAGGACATTCATGTGCCGTGATTGTGGACATGCTGACGACATACCACATAATATTTACTATATTAATAGTGTGTCATGAGTTTAGTATGCCTGAGCACATGGTTAGCATGAGTGTTTCGCGATTAGCGCGATAGCCCGCTATTCATTATAACTGGTCATAATGAGTGTATGAGAGTACATGATGTTGTTTCAGTCATATTTAGTTTGTAAAAAGCATGAGATTAGAGTGTTACTACCAGCTGTCACACGTCATTTTGGGGCTAGCTAGAGCATGAGAACTGCACAGAGAGAGTGTTAAATAGCTTGTTGATCATATTTTTCCTTCTAGTGTAATGGAATGTTTAAAGTCACTTATGTGTACAACGGTCATTACTGTAAAAAAGTGATATACATGTTGAGATTGTATGTTTTGAGCTTTTGTTATGCATATTCTCTTATGCTTCATTCTGAGTAAATACACCAACAAAGAAGCCTTCACTGCAATGCTCTCTTTTATTTCATTTTTCGACATACCACTACATTAAAAGCTGCGTCGACCAGGACAGTTGTTCGGCTACCGGACAACGTGGTTAGTATCCTACTTCTCTGCAGAAGTTGCGTGTTAAACGTGATGACATATGCGGCTGCTGCAAGAACTCGACCCACCAGGGACAGAACAAGGACACGTCGTAGATTCGTTAGGCGTACCAATCACTCCATGGGACCGAACTATCTTTGGCACGTTGATGGGTACGATTTGTTTCTACCGGTACTTCCAGACAGTATCGCTTGATTCCGGTTCTGGCTTGATTGACAGGTATCTCGTCCATTCAGCGATAAGTACGTCATTCTCAAAATATACCTACCTTTTCCGTTTTTTCTGAATTGTCGTCGTGTTTTCTGAAATGTCGTTGTGTTTTCTGAAATGCCGTTGTGTTTTCTGAATTGTTATTGTGTTTTCTGAATTGTTATTTTGTTTTCTAAATTGTCGTTGTGTTTTCTGAATTGTTATTTTGTTTTCTAAATTGTCGTTGTGTTTTCTGAATTGTTATTTTGTTTTCTGAATTGTTATTCTGTTTTTGTAATTGTGATTTGTTTTGCACCTCTCGGCCACCGTACATTATGGGAACGTTACTTTTAAATGTTCTCTTAAAGCTGCAGTCCGTAGTTTTTCCTCTTTGTCGCCATCTCTGTTTGAAATCTGCAATTGCAATTATTCGCGGAATTATCAACTTTACGTGGGTTGTGCCTCGGCACGGCACAGCGCGGATTAATCCAGTGTTTTGAGGAGAATGTGTGGCTGTCAGTCACCGCACCGGTGTGGATACTGTCATGCGCAATCACAGATTCTACTTTTTGGATGTATGACCAACATAAGAATTTTCACTGGAAAATGTAATCTGAACAAGTAACACCCGCTTTTGTTCTGACTAACTAAGGGGAAAAAAGCATTGCAGTAAATCGCGCTGATTAAATCTAACGATCACTAATCATATCATGTCAAACCATGCAAATTATACTTTGTTCTCAAATTGTTAATGGTAACAACATCAGCATTGCGTGACTACATTTAATGCCCTACCGATATTATCCTTGTTTTCGCATGGGCCAGGTTGCAGTCTCTTTTTTTCTGTAGCCACTCCGAAGTCTTTTGTGTTTGAATCTCCAGTTGTCACTGGTGATTGTCAACCTTGAACCTTTCTGGATCCGCCATCAAATTAATAAGTTTAATTATATCAAGTGCTGTGAGAAGAGGCTATAAATCTCCACCTCCAACATCCTCACACACAATAAGCCTACTAGCCGATACACTTTCTTTATGTGTACAGATGTGACGTAATGATGCAAAAACATGCTTGAATTTCCCGCGAAATCCACCAGTACCACTGGAATTAAAAAAATTATTACAAGCTTACCGTTTTGAATCGAGCTACGGCAAGCAGATGGGTTTAAACACTGGCTGGTTATGTACTTGCTCAAAAAATTATTTTGGATCATTTTTAAAGGAGAACTCCGGTCAATTTTAACATTGAGCTCATTTTTTTGTCAATTTGGAGTGCTGTCAATACAGAGAACAACGACAAAAATCGGTGTTGCCTACACCGTGTTATCCTCTTTTTAAAATTTGCACCCTGTTGACTTCAATGGGGCAATATTTAAACCTGCTTTTAGCCTCTTAACATCCTTGATGTGTCATTACAAGTGCACAGGTCATGTGAGTGATTCCTTCAGAGTGAACACGAGTGAATCTGACTGCAGTAGATGTGAAAGAAATGGATAAAAATGATGTTATTTAAGCCAGAGCAAATACCTGTATTTACATCCTGTTTTCGGTTGAAGTCCAAAGTAGTCGATTGTCGAGTTCACGCGCATAAATCGACTACTTTGGACTTCAACCGAAAACAGGATGTAAATACAGGTATTTGCGCTGGCTTAAATAACATCATTTTTATCCATTTCTTTCACATCTACTGCAGTCAGATTCACTCGTGTTCACTCTGAAGGAATCACTCACATGACCTGTGCACTTGTAATGACACATCAAGGATGTTAAGAGGCTAAAAGCAGGTTTAAATATTGCCCCATTGAAGTCAACAGGGTGCAAATTTTACAAAGAGGATAACACGGTGTAGGCAACACCGATTTTTGTCGTTGTTCTCTGTATTGACAGCAGTTCTCCTTTAACCCAAAAAAGTTATGGAATGCAGCTTTAACATTCTGAAACAAGTAGCCTACTAATATTTAAAAAATGTTAGACGAACATCCAACTGAAATGTTTCAGAAAAAAAAAGTTCATAAACAATGTATAAATAATGTTTCTGTGCTACAGTTTTGACAACATATTTAAAGACCAGATAATTTTGAACAAACGTTCAAGAACCTTGCCAGAACCTTAACCACAGTTCTGAGAGCGTTCCCTGTTTGCTGGGAATACAAATGAGAATGCTAATAAACATCATTCAGGCAACGAACTACAATGTTACTATTCTAAACAGAAGAGATCTTTTTAATAGGTTGTGGTTTGATGTACAGTATGTAAACGTGCACCAAATACACCATTGATCATACAGCAAGAGGATGCCGATATTGGCAACAGGGCAAGAATAACCTCATATCCTCAGGCAGAGCAACCATTTCGCCTGCTGTCCCCGAATCTTCAATTACCCAATATCCAGGTCAATTTGGACCACAATAAATCGACCCTGCAAAGCTAAATGCGAGCAAAGCAAAACCAGATGACACCGCTGGCCTCAGGGCCATAATAGCTGGTCTTGGGAAAAAATGCTCAAGACCACTCAAGAAAAATACACAAAACAATAACCGTGACAAATGCAATGTGTAATATTCCAGCTCGGTTGGTTTCCATGAACAGATCCATCTCTGTTCATGAGCGCACTGGGTTATGTTTGTTTGTTTGGCAGTGTGGTAAACGCAGACACAAACACAGACTTTAGTGAGGACTAAACACATATTTCTGATGTTTTCCCCCTTCACAGTGAGACTGCAGCACAGATTTCTTTAATAGCAGAGAGACGTAGACCTCAGATGACAGTGGGGATATGAAACACTCTGTAATGAAGTGCAAACACATATTTTGAGGATGTGGTGAGGAAGGAAGATATTTTACCACTGATGTTAATTACAGCATGTAGTTAAAAAACAAACAGTAAATGCACACATCACATCGCATTAATCAAATATCAAACCTGCTGCCTTGTTAGAATGCTGAGTGTTGCATTTGGATGATAATAGCTACTCAAAAAGCTACTTCCAGCATTATTATTGCAATTAAGGCTTTTTTATGATGGATTTGTCAGATCTGATATATAGAGGAAGCTCTTTATTTATGTCACTGACAGAGACAGATAATGGAAATGCCCTTGTATGCCTGTTTGTCCAACTCAGTCCATTGAGAATGTAGTTTGTGCCCCCTAGTGGTCAGATCTGAACTCTGCACTGCATCTCCCCCTAGCAAGCCTCAGGCAAACTGTGATTCAAACTCAAGAGACAGCAGATGACATAGCTATGGTAAAAAACCAATAACGTCTCCTGAAGCAAACAAGGATACATGTCTTATTTTCTTCCAGTCATCTAGGTTTTGAGTGGGCTGAAATAAAGACATAAAATAACAAAACGTGCACTGGCAAAAATAAAGAGCTAACTTTGTGCATTTACAGATAAAACTGGAATTCTGAATGTTCTACAAAGATGTAGGACTTATATTGATTCAAACAGGACGTAATAGTATGCTAAAATGGCATAATGTTGATTAAACAAAATAGTTTCGACTTGTAAAAAAAAAAAAAAAAAAAAGATTGCGGTGACCCTTACGAAAAACAGTTAAGTTCAAGAATATTTTTAAGTATACTTTATGTAGTAAGTATGCTAATAAAAAGAAGTATACTTGTAAGTGTACGATTTCAATTCTAGGGGCTAAATTGGCCCACTTTTTAGTGTAGACCTATAAAATTATACTTTTAAGTAGGCATATACAACAGTAAACTTTTTGAGTACAAAACTGTTTGCAACTATATGAGAAGAGAACGTATAGTAGGTATAGCCTACTGATAGTTTACAAATGAAATACTTGTAGCACATTTTTTAGTTTATGAAAGTACACTCTGAAATATACCCCTTAGTAAACTAGTAGTTTTATATTACAAGTGTACTTGTAAGTTTTCTTTAAGTGAACATAATAATCATACTTATAGTTTACAATTTATATATAATTTTTTGCACTTAAAGGGATACTTCAGGATTTAGCATTAAGCTTTGTAGTTGAAAACCTGTAGTATTTTCGAATTACCGTGCTTTCCACCCTCATATCCCCCTGAGTTGAGAGATTTATGTATTTTTTCTGGAAAAAAAAATCGTCATTTTGCGTCATCGGAGGATTTTCTGGCCAGAGGCTAAAGACTACAGCCAGTAGAAGGAGCTGTTCCGCATGTGTTCAACCCGCCCATAGAGGGTAGGATCTCACTCACAGAATGTATGTACACGTGCCGCATTCCAGACAACCTGTAACCCGTGTTTTTCCAACTCATAACTGGGAGTACATCGATCTAGTACGAGTTCACCGTTTTATTCTTGAAACATAGGCCTCCCTTTAACTATACTTTAACTTCCATTTTAAAGACATTTTATTCTAACTTCAAGCATTCTTTTTAATAAACACTTGAATTTGGGTAATTTTCACAAATAAAAGCAAAATTTTAACAAAAAGCTGACAAAATTGCATTTTTTTTCCCGAAGACTAGCTATGTCCGAATGGGATTCAGAACTATGCTCAAAATATAAATGGAGTAGATCGAGTCCATCAACACCCCAGACACAGAGGTTAACCCTCCCTGGTTTCAACATTTCACTGAGTAACGTTAGGCAGTTTTGAACTTACATGCTATTTGATGTTTGATGATCATGTTATTTTATATTTGCGTACACAAATATCACTTGTTCTATCACCACTTGTTTCTGCTTCTTCACCAGTGTGATCTGGAAATTCGGATCATTTTACTGACTCTCTTGTTCGATCTCGTTCATCAAAATGAACAAATCTTTTTTCGAGTCATTTCGTTCATTTAAGGGGCTTTAAATGTTATACTTTTATAAGGCAAATTCCACCAACGCAATCTTTCTTGATCATATTCTGAATTAAGAAATCATTATAATGCAGTCAAAAATAATTTACAGGGAACATAAATAATTACTTAACCTTCCGAGTCTTTCGTTCATTTGTCACGTGACAGACGCTAGGCCTACAGTGAAAACATGGATAGCCGAGAAATTCTGTGAATGGCGGGGAAAGAGTAAAGTTGATTTGAAGTAAAGTACAATACCAGAGGACTTCACAAAAATTCTGAACATATCTGTTTTATTTTTATAAGATACCATGTAAACGTATGTGGAAAAACTAATAGGCTACTCAATCAAAATAGTTAACACAACTAGGCTACAACTACAAGCCAAGTAGCCTAGCCTATACTTAGAATACTTAATTATACTTTTAAGTAGGCCTATATCTCAATCAAAAGATTGAGTACATTTAGGCTATATATATACTGTCTATGTATAATATAGGCCATACCAGAGCCGTTAAATATGAGAGTTGCCGCCACGCAGTCACGTGGTTCATGTATCTCTACATAGTTCCAAGGGTTCAACTTAGGTAATATTGCAGTATTTATTATAATGATTTACCTGTTCACATCATATATATATATATATATATATATATATATTTTTTTTTTTTATCATATGACCTTGTAATCTTTATTCAAAATAACTTCCCCTCTCTCTTGCTTGCAACTTCTCTTCTGATGACTCGTTCACTGGCACAAGGCCGGGACAACCTGTCACTGTACATGCAATAGCTAACCACAACAGTCCATCAATCCAAAACAAATGAGTAGCAAATCACATTCTACACTTTTTCTTGTTCGAGAAGCCGTTCACTCGGATATATGTCACAAGTTAAGAAAAGACCATCGCAACTTTATTGTAAATGCATCACTGTTACCAAATCAAATAATAAAAATCCAAATCAAATGTTGTGGTAGTCTCGTCAACATTATGCCACACTTCCAGTAAACCCAGAATATTCCTTTTATGTTCCATGCGTTTGGCATATCACATCTACAGCATGTGTCAATAGCTTAACTGATGCATTTGAATACAAGCAAATGGGCATTGTGAGATTAATCCAAGTGTGATTAGACTGTAGAAACAAGGTTTTGTGTGCATATCCACATGCATGTTCAGAGAGAGGCGTGTGTGTTTAACAGAAGGTCTTAAATCCCATCTGGCTGCATTAATGCCTCTTGACTGTGGCTGTTGCCGGTAGGCTGGGTCATGCCAAAGCTCGTAGGGCAATAATTAAAATGAGACAGATAATTGGAGATTTTTTGTTACATAATAAGAGAACCCATCTGTTGCTGATCTGCTACTCTTTTCTATGCACACCCACACACATATACTCTTGTACTGGTTTGTTTTGCATAGGAAGATTCAAATCAAGAGTCTTGGGACCGGTTTGGCATTAACTGATGAATTGGAGGAGACGACGACATAGATGAGAAGAGAAATGCAGCTACTTGATGAATAAACAAAACAGGGCCAACGGCAACAGCGTTATCCGACACGCTCACATAAGAATGTTTCTCTCTGTGCCTTGAATTATAAATGCCTCATCAATGATTGTTGGGACTTAATGTCTATTCCACAGGAGTTGAGGATCACAATTTAATATGCAGGTCAGCTGCTACGATCGTTTTACGATTCTTGAGGATGTTTATAGCCCAAGGATTCTGGGAAATTCAGCTCAGCTCAGCCTGTAAAATATATCACCATATAAATGTGATGTTCCTGAGTGCAGTTACAAGAAAAGAGATTTACAATAACTAATAATTCAACATTTAAAAGTCAGATAAAAAAAAAAATATATATATATTAAATTATAAAATATAAAAAATGCATTAAATGAATGTAAATAAATAAATATTAAATAATTGTATGCAAATGTGACTACAGTATGTTTCATGAAAATAGCTTTACAATAATTATCAATTAATATTGTCAAGTTCAAGATTGAACATTAAAACATAAAATATAAATATATTCAGTTTGAATAAACATTACATTTATTTAATAAATAAAGGCTTTAACATAAATCTTCCCATTTCATTTTACAAGAAATTTGATTCACGATAATTATCAAGTCATAATGTCAAGTTCAAGACTAAATATATAAAATATTAAAATCTAAAAATTAATGTATTAAAATTAGTGCTGTCAAATTGATTAATCGTGATTAATTGCATCTAACATAAAGGTTTTTGTTTAAATAATATGTGTATATTATATTTATATCTGTGCGTGCTTGTCTTTGTATACACACACACACATATGTATAAATATAAGTGCGTGTATATACAGTAAACTCACACAGACATAAATATTATAATTGTAATATACACATTATGTAAACAAAACTTTTTATGTGATTAATCACAATCAATTTGACAGCACTAAATAAAAGTAAATGTATTAAAACCAATATTAAATACATGTGTAAAACAAACATTTATATTTTGCTATATAAATGTGATATTTCTGTGTGCAGTTACAAGAAAAGAGAATTACAACAATTATCAATTCATAATTTTATTTTCTAAGATCTCTTTTATTTATTAATTCTGGAAAAGGAAAAAGACATATTTAAACCTAAAAACAACAACATTAGAATAATGCATAAAAGGATAGAGAACAATAACACCCCAATAACTCTTACTCCCGATCCATTAAGATACAAAAAAACAGATTCTCAAACCTCAAGATTAAGCTTCTCAAACAATGTTATACAGTACATACATCTGATAGTTTTAAAAAGATATTTCTATAACTTACTTTCTTTAAACAAGAAAGAAAAAAAAAAAAAATCTTAATAAAAAGAGCTGAATCTGAATGTGTTGGGATGGAGTCTCTGGGTAACTCCAGCCCTTCCTCAAGCCAACGTCCTCCCTTCTTGTTTGAACACACACATCCAGTCTGCTGGCTCCAAGTTGGTATTGCTTCAGCCCTGCAAACACTTGTGTCTTGCAGGAGGTAAACACGCACCAACGGTCCAGTCAAAAACTTCCCCTCGGCGGCATCAACAGCAGCCTGTATTGTGTGAGAACTGGCTCTGTCTGAACAGCCCAAGTCCACCGCCTGCTCCAATCCACATCTGAGCGCTGACAAATGGCAGTGGGCGGCCAATGCAAATCCAACACCTGTCATCTTTGGTTAGAATGGAGAACGAACAAGCCCCCTTGTGTCCAACCCCAGATTACATACTTTAGTACACGATGAAACATGGAATCAGATTTGCTGGAATTAGGCTTTGGAAATTATGTACAAACCAGTGTTTTGTTTTCGGAATACATAATCACTTTGCGTTGTGCAGTAATGGTAGTGAGTTTAACCCGAACACATATGAACAAGGAGAGTGGATGGATAAAGAAAAAAAAAAAAAAAAAAAAAGAAAAAAAAGATATCTGGAGATGAAATCTTCTGGCACCATAAAATCAGATTATTCATCTTGCAAAACCCTACCCCAAAAAGATACTGAAGTTAATTAAACAAGTTATTGTGCGAAATTCAGAATGACTGTGCAGCCCACAATGTTAAAGGGATAGTTCACCCAAAAATGAAAATGTTGTCATTACTTACTCACCAGACAGTTTGGTAACCTGACAGCTGACAGCACCCATTGACATCCATAGTAGGAAAAAATAGATACTATGGAAGTCAATGGGTGCCGTCAACTGTCTAGTTGAAAGAAAATCAATTACTCGCCACAACATGAGGGTGAGTAAGTAATGAGAATTTTCATTTTTGGGTGAACTATCCCTTAAAAAGGGCAAGAATGAATCCCGCCAGCATGGGGAAGCGATGTCTTATCTCACTGAAAAGGTTTGGTAGTCTTTGATGCATCAGAAAACAACAAAAGGTTGCAGGGTTCGGCCCTTTAATTTCATTGAGACCATTCAGTCGAGATCTGTAGCAGCAAGTTCCCTTGATAATTCACAGTTGTTTTTCAGAGCTTTTACAATCTTTCTAAACATCAGATAACCTGATAGTTGCGTCCACATCATATCAGACGAACTCCCTTTGAAGAGGAGCAGCATGACTAGAGATGACATCACAAAAATAGGTTGTAGATGACCTCATTGTTGTGCCTTTATTGCTAGTTGTAATCTTTAAACCTGCCCCCAGCTGTCAGAACATTACTTAGATAGATTAAACCATGTGCCACTAACTAGCAATTTGAAGTGGGAAGAAAAAGAAAATCCTTTATATTCACAAAGAGGAGTATTTAAATTATGTGTTATGCTTTGAAATGATTTGCTTAAAAACAAAATGATAAATCAAGAGACACCGAGTAAACATGCATGATTATAGCTTCACCTCAGACTTGAATGAGGGAGAGGAATAATATTTCCATGAAAGAAACATTCTTGACGTCAGGCTAAAAACGGGAAAAACTGGTTGCGAGTTGTGTGCCATTGCCACGGGGTTCAGACATGATTTCTGTTTTTATCTCTTGACTGTGTTGTGTGCATGATTTGTTCCTACACAATTAGACCATTTAATGGCCCATAAATCCATTTTAAAGGTTAAACTAGCTGAGAATGAATGTGGAAATGCTATGCCGAAGATCTGGCTTTAGGAAAGTCCCGACGAGAGAATAAAACCTTGATCTTTCTACTGGCCAACAGTTCAGATGCATGATGTATGGATCTGGACACGAATATGCCCCGTATCATGTCATTCCAAGTGCGGTGGTTTCATTGAAATATGATGATCAGCGAGCAGCCCTCCCAGTTTCTTTCACCTCAGGGTGCTATGGACACCCTCACATGCTGAGAAGAAAGGACAGAGACACCAAAGAGAAATAAAATAGATTGATAATGCTGGGAACAAAAGCCAACATCCCAGGATTCGATCTTTCACTGCCTGGAGCGGTGTACATCATCAGGTGTCATCTTATCCCAAGCTCATCTTTTACATAAAGGCAAAAACTCAATAAAAGGGAACGTCGGTGCATAGAGGTGAGCATCCCGCAGGGTATATGAAAGAGAATGGACCCACACACCTGGCCACAAGAGCCATCCAGAAAAGGCCAAATGATTAGATGAAAGAATGAAGATGCAGAGGTGGGCATCATTGCACCTGTGTAGGATGCTTCAAAACTCAACCCTGAAATCCTCTACCAAACAACCGGTTTATTCCATCCTGCAGGGTCAGGAAGGCTAGGAAGTTTGCCAGGCGCTGAGATTGAGCTATTTTAGGTTGCCTGATGAGAAGTGGGAAGTGAAAATCTCTCAGGCTGAGGCATCATGGGAGCAGGTCGGAGAAGCAAACCACTCAACTGACAGATGAATGCTCAGATATGGAGAAAGACAGTCTGGTTGGAGGTACAGGACTCTGTCTGGCTTATTTCCTTGGACTGAATCCGGCAGAAGAATTCATCCATCCATTCTTGCCCCAGAGAAATTCCACTTCCACCCCCCAGGGTCCCCATGCACACATATACATAGACACGTGTACAAGGAGATGACAAATGGAGGGAGAAAAAACGAAAACACTTAAGAAAACAAATCTGAGCAGTGGAACATCTGTCAAGCTGCTCTGACAGTAAGGTTGTCCATACAAAATGGCAGCCTTCAATAAGTTACTGATGCATCCATCTCACTCTCGCTCGGACTGGGAGATGGTGGGATGACAAGGAGGAGAAGAGGGAGAGCTTAGGCGTGTTGTGCGGCCAATTCCTGCCCGATGAAACGACGCAGGCGTTCCAGGTACTGGGTGTACAGTTCGATGTCATTGTGTCCGGCTCCCTCCACCCACAGCGGCTCCACAGCTTTGGGGCAGCGCTCGTACAGGGCCAGCCCGTGGGAAAAATCGATCACCTCATCCTCCGTCCCATGGATGATCAACACTGGAGATGTGATTTTAGACACTTTCTCAATGCTGAAGCAGGGACACACAGAGGGACACAGGGTGTTAGAAGAAATACATAATAAATCCACACACAGAAAGTAAATTAAAATAACCATTAATAGCTCATTTCACACTTGATGTATATGATCAATGAAATGCCATGAATTAAATTCAACTTCAACTCATTTTTCAGTAGTATGATAACAGCCCACTCCTGGAAAGCAACAGTCTGAACTATTTTAGTAGTTTTATTTATGCTTTTAAATTTGATGTCACACAAATTGATATTTTAATATATAATTGAATATAACTGAATACGTAATGTTTAATAATAATATATACTACAGTTCAAAATGTTTGGGGTCAGTAAGATTTTTTTTCTTCTTTTTCTGAAGGAAATGAATATTTTTGAATAAATGATGACAGAAATTTCACTTTTGGGTGAACTATCCCTTTGATCAATAAAGCATTGATAAAATGTTTCTTGAGCATCAAATCAGCATATAAGAATGATTTCTGGAGTAATGGCTGCCGAAAATTCAGCTTTGGCATCACAGGAATGCATTACATTTTAAAATATATTGTAATAGAAAAAAAATATTTTAAATTGTAATAATATTTCACAATATTTCTGTTTTCACTGTATTTTTTATCAAATAAATCTTGGTTTTATCAAATAAAGTCTTGGTGAGCATACAGACTTCAAAAACAAAACAAAATCTTATCAACTTTTGAACAGTAGTACGCAAATATTTATAATTAAAACCAACAATAATACAACAATAATAAACATTTTGGAAATGTATCTTGGCAAGTTATATTTTCAAGTGTGGTGCATGTGGTGTATACGTGTGTGTGTCAGTAAACTAAACAGCTGCCAGCCAACTACACAGCACTTGTGCGAGAACAGTGGTGGTTTTGACTGCAGCTGTATGTGACCATGTGTTCTACTACACTGGCACTGAATGACACCACCCACCGAGTGCAACCAAACTCCCTCTGACCTCCACCACACTGCTGTCACAGCCAAAATGCAATGAAAATTATTGTAATCAAACTTAAAGAATAAAAAGACTGATTCCCATTTTGTGTCAAAACAAGAAGCTCAGTATAGTCTCAGTCAGCAATCCACATCACAGCACAGCTCTGTTTGCTTTCGCCAAAACCAAAACCCAGGGAATAGCTCATAAATAGCGGCAATCTGTGCTGGCCATGACCAGGCAAATCATCAGCTCATTAACAATGATGAGGCCTGTCAGACCTCTAGTGGAAATGGGAATAAGACACAAATAATCAAGGACAAGTCAGAACCTAATGATTTTTGGCACTCACTTGGGAAATGCGTCAAAGCAGTAAGTCTTCTTAGTGTCGGGGAAGGCCACCCTCATGCCAGAGGTGAGAGGAGAGTGAAGTATCACAGCCGCACACTCGTATCGTGATGCCAGGTCCACCGTGGGCACTGTGCCAATGCTCTGTCCATACAGGATAATATTCTCTGGGCTGATGCCATATCTGTTTGAAGGAGAGGAATCAAAAGCTAATTAAATGTCATACACCAAACAAATAACTGCCTCATGTCAATGTAATTTACAGCCTATTCACACCAAGAGCAGTACGATTTGCAGACTGCTTGCAAAAAAATTGAGTGGAGTGTGAATTTTCATCAGCCTTTGAGAAAATTCTCATTCCTGAATTAAAGAATATTGTTCTCTGTTCATTTAGTTCATTTGAATGCTTTCTTACGGATTTCTTTAAGGATTCTTTTAGCACTTTTAAGAAAGGTATAAACCTTTCTATAGACTATTAAAGAAAAATGCTCAACCAAAAATAATACTATTTTAAGTTAATTCATGTTTTTAGTAACACTACCATTAAAAAGACTTGTTAAAGTGTATCTTTAACATCATTCCTCATCATATGAGGAACCAGTAAATAACTACACCAATTTAAATATTACAATCCACCAATGAACACAGTATCAGTTCTCGTTTCATGGCGAAAGTAATAGCTTATGGTTTAGAAAGTCAAGCTCCAACCAATTGAGTGAGCCATGATGAGATAAAGACTAATATAGGAGTCCTTTGACTGATTTATTATAAGTCATAAGAGTCATTCACGAATCAAATGTTTGTGTCTAGCCAGCGAGGACAAGACAATAGAAAGATGTGCTTTCAATTTGCCTTTGTATTATTTTAAATGCATTTTGTCTCTCATCGATTCCTCAAAAGAAGGCTAAAAATGTGCATAAGCACAACAATCACCACTTTTTATGACAAAATATGCTATACCAGAACAGAATATTAACTTAATAATATTAATATTAACTGTTAAGAATATTAACAGAATATTAAAGCAAAAATCTAGGATAGAAATGAATATGCACTACCGTCACAAGTTTGGGATTGGTAGGATTTTTTAAATTGAAAGTCTCTTATGCTCACCAAAGCTACATTTATTTGATCAAGACACATTAAAAACTGTAATATTGTGAAATATTATTACACTTTAAAATAACTGTTTATTCTTGTAATGCAAAGCTGAATTTTCAGCTGAATTTTCAGCATTTCAACATTACTCCAGTCTTCAATGTCACATGATCCTTCAGAAATCATTCTAATATGCTGATTTGGTGCTTAAGAAACATTTCTTATTATTATCAATGTTGAAAACAGTTGTGCCATTTAATATTTTTGTTGAAACGATGCATTTTTTCAGGATTCTTTGATGAATAGAAATTAGAAACAGCCATTTCTTGTAAGATTATAAGTGTATTTAATGCCACCTTTGATCAATTTAATAGGTCCTTGCTAAATAAAATAATTAATTTCTTTCAAACGTTTAAAATGATTTACACATTCAGATGCAGCACTGTAAAACTTGAGCCCTACTATGCACATGCTGTTGTTTTGGTTGTGCCCTGGTATTGATTGTCTCACCTTGAGCGTAGAGCCTGCCACGCTGCATCTATGTCTGCATACAAATTCTTTTCCGAGGGCTTCCCCGTGCTGACCCCGTAGCCGGAGTAATCATAGGAGAATATGTTACAGTTGATTCGAGTGCCTAGGCCGATATAGAAGCTGCTCATCTGGCCTAGATCCACAGCATTACCATGGGAGAACAGGACAGTGAACCTGAAGAGGGAGATAGAGAAATAGGGTGATGGGACTTGTAGTACAAAGTCACTCTCTAATATGCTCATTACACTATTTCAGGGTCTGACTCAACATCTAAGTCAAGACGGATCCACAAAGAGACTTTGTAACCTATCATTTCATTCGCTGAATCACTGTGCATGTAGACACATCTGCAGTGAGCTATGAGCCCGATACGCTGCAGGGAATGGTTTCATGACTAACATGGGTGTGTTTGTGTGTAGAATTATTTTCAAATAATCCGGGTGGCAAAAAAAACCGGCTGTTGGCTGTATATCAAACAGTGTCATTTGAATTTGAATTATATACCATTAAAGTATTTATTAATATTTTGAATGATCTTTTATATTGTCAGTTTTCATTTTAATTTTAGTCATTTATTATCATTATTAACATTTCTATTTAGATTTAATTTAAGTTTGTTTTAGTAATTTCAGTACTTAAATTTATTTCAGTTATTCTACCATTCTTGGCCTTAACGTCATGTCACTGTCATATTTTAATTTCAGCTTTATTTCAATTAAAGAACTATTTTTAATTGCTTTAGTTAATAATAACAAAACTGATATCAAATCCAGACTTTCAAAACGAAATAACACGTACTTTGTGTAGAGAAGAGAAGACATCTATTGTGAAAAGACGTCCACAATATCGAGCACAACAAAAACCTCTGTACTCATCCAATGGAAATCACTCTTAAAGAGGAAATAAAGGAACAAAGGAACAAGTAACAACAGTGGGAATAAAGTGGCGTTTGATAAAGAAAGAATGCGTCCAGGAAGGAGTGGCTTCTGGGTAAAGATAGCAGACAAACTCGGAGAGGGAAGCAGGAAATGGGACAAAGGAAAGATGAAAAAAGAATGAAGGAATGTAAATGACCCTTGGGAGGAAAAGGGGGGTCCATCAGAGGAAACGTGACACTTTGAGTTCAACATATATTATTGTGAAAACTACAAATAAGGCCCCTCCAAACATTAGTGGCTTTCGCACCGGAGGAACCTTTTCATTTCTAGAACTACTTGTAGAAGTACCCGCTTTTTGGCGTGTTCGCACCACAGGAACTGGGAGCGATTTTAATGGGAACTAAATTAGCTCCTACTTCAGAGTGGGGTCTAACCCAGCACAATGGGAACAACCAGTGACATAATTGTGCGCTGATTAGCCGAACGCACGCAAAACACCAGCCCCCGACATTTTTTAAAAAGTCGTGTGCACAGTTTATAGCCTATATATTTACTCCACAAACTAACTCTACGAACAAGGAAAACGGTGATAGATGGACCTCTCAACCTTTACGCTAAGGAGAAAATCCAACGCGACTTTAAGGGACCAAGCGTAACATGATTCTGCTCAGCTAGCAACACTGGGCATCAACCACATGGCAAACGCTAACACATATACGGTTTACTTTCTTTGTATAACAGTTCCATCCAATAATGTACAGACATGACTGTTAAACAGATTGTAAACTAATGAAGACGGAGAATGGGAGCGCTGTGTGCTCAGGCTCTACCGTTTTCAGCACTGTCAAAATAAAAGTCACAAAAACAAGCGTGGCTTACGTAACTTCAGAGTTCCTACTGGCAGTGCGAATGCAACCAGGAAAATGGCCCTAGGGGAATATTTAGTTCTCGGGAACCACCCTGGTGGCTAGCTCCTATAACTACCTGGTGCGAAAGCCCCTATTACTAATCCAAAAATGTGTCCAGTCCTACCTGGCAGAGGGGGCACAGCGGATATACATGCAGCCCACTCTGTTTCCCCGACTAGAACGAGTCAGGAACACTTCCGTGGCATCCAACTCCCGTTGGGAGTACTGGAATTCTGCCCGCTCTGTGAGGTGGAGCTTCCAGCGCCCCTCTCCAGTGGTATTCACACCCCCTATCGAACTCCCACCACTGCCGCCACCTCCTCCCCGGGAGCGCAAGCTTGACGTCCCCGTTGGTCCAGCCGGTACCGGCCCGGCCTCCAGATCAGGCAGGAGGGCATAGGTAGGTTCAGGGGGCAGGAAGGCAAGCTTGGCAGCGATGCGGCTGGGGCAGGGGGGGCAACAGAACAGGCAGCACAGCTCACTCACAGAAAGGCCATTCATTGTCAACTGCAACAGAGAAGACAGGAGATCATGGTCAATACATATTCAACACAAAACATTTTATGGATTTTTATACTTTATTCAGTTTTAACTGGGCTCTGTTTTATGTTAATTGTGTTTGGTGTTATATTGCTAGTTTTGTTTGGATGTACTTCTATGATTATGCTTTCTACCTTGAGCACTGACTGAAAGCATAATACATTATTATTATTATATGCCACCATTGGTCATGTGATCTCAACATGGCGGCACCCATGGGGCAGGACCCCCTCCCAGTACAATTAAACTGCATTTTCTAGAAGACTGACATGATCTCATGTGACTGTACATCAATGTATTGATATTTCTCAGAAGAGCTGCTGATTTCTTTGTTTGAAATTTATTTTTTGCGACACAAATAACTAATTTAACATCCAATTTACGGAGTGATTATTTATTTTAAACATTATAATACATTCAGGCACCTTTGCAAAAACAAAACTATGACGGAGCTTCTCTTTTATACATTTCTTGTGCTCAATTCTCTACGACGACTTAAACGGGCAAAAAGCACCAACAGTAAACAAATAGTTAATAAGTAATACCCAGGTAGAATTAACTCAGGCATCCAGTAAACCTATCTCCCAGCTATAATGTTCTTGCCAGCTTAAAACTGATAGTCTGTCTGCTATCGGATACTGTATAGACTACAAATATAAATTATACATATTGTCTGATATTGCCGGTTTAATATAAAATATCCACCAGTGGTCACATCAGCCCCAACAAACCCGCTTATCGCTAACACAACATTTACACCTCATTTCAGCTGCAAACGAACACTACATTGCTAACAAACACATGAAAATATATATATATTCCACATACGTATCGTTCTCTTGTCCACAGCCTGCCAAAGCCGGATTTCTTTATATTTTCACACCTCTGTCGCTAAGTAGCTAGCTCGTAGTGAGGGGGCAGGGAGGAGTTAGCCAGCTAGCCAGTCAGCTACGACTCCTCTCAGATAATAAATAAAGGCCTGGACGCCGCCGAGGACATGTCTCATCCGCAAATAAAAAGCAGAGCCCTCCAGGAATGAAACTCAATTTCTGGTTTGTCGTTCCGAGTTGATTCCCGGCTAACGTTACCGTCCTGACATGTAATAATAATCTGCTGGTATATGCTAATAGAGCTGTGTTTTTTCCACTCCAGTCAAAGATGTTAGTTAGCCTTCCCACTCTTCATTGCGTCTCGCAGTGATACTGCTTGAAGTGAGAGGCGCTAGTGGTGGGAAATAGTAGCCTAAGTAAACATTGATTAAAAACCTTTTGGGTTGAAGGATACAATTATTAATAACTGGTATTTTCAAACATGATATTGTATATTAACTTAATATACTTTATTTAAAACTTTAAATATTGTTTAAAACATAATTGTTTAAAAATATTGTTTATTTATTTAAAACTTTAAAAAGACAAAATAAAACAAATGTATTAAATAAAAAATGTTCTCATTCTTGATTCATTTAATTAAGAGATCGTGCTTGCTACAAAAGCGAGCCGTAAAATGGAATAGGCTATATTTGTATTTACATAGATTCTATATTCGTGAATATAGAAATAATTAACCAATCAGAATTATTATTTTTTTGTATTTACAAAAACAATCATATTCACATTAACACGTGCAATCTTTCCAGAATTTGTGTACACTTTTACAATCATAAAAACATAATACAGAACCTTTGTAGCTTGTATGGGCAGTAATATATATATATATATATAATCAGTTTATCAATTGAATTAACATTTTCCCTAACTTTCTTTCAGCATCAATATCAACACCAGATTGTCTGATAACTTTTTAATACGCATATGGGCAAACATATCTTTGCCTCAAAAAGAAATTACAGTCCTTTGCGCTATTTTAAAATAATAAAATAAAAGCAAACTGTCAGAAGGCATGTAACCAATCAGAAGGTCCGCTGAGTAGCACGTGACTCGACGCTACTTTACTGTGGAACACATGAAGAGTGGACGGTGTGCCTCCTGTCTTTGCTCTTTACTGTATCGCATCCGGAAATTACGCTGACATGTCACATGACATAGCGGGAGGAGTTTCCAAGGAACTTCTGTCAGACCTGCTGTCGTAGCTTTGTAAAATCTGCAAGAGACAGCTGATGAAAATTCTTCCATTTAAATAAAGTTGTATAGCCTATTTGTATTCTATACTAAACCATTTAATTCCAAGTCACACAATACACTGATTATTCTTAAGATAACGACCACAAATTTAGTGTTATAGACTAAAATATATTAAACTTAAAGGAATAGTTCACTTTAAAATGAAAATTCTGTCATCATATACTCACCCTCATGTTGTTTCAAACCTGTATGAATTTCTTCTGCTGAACCGAAAGGAAGATATTTAGAAGAATGTCAGTAACCAGGCAGTTTCTGGGTCCCATTGACTTCCATAGTAGGAAAAAAATATACTATGGAAGTCAATGGGACCCAGAAACTGTCTGGTAACTGACATTCTTCTAAACATCTTCCTTTCGGTTCAGCAGAAGAAATTCATACAGGTTTGAAACAACATGAGGGTGAGTATATGATGACAGAATTTTCATTTTAAAGTGAACTATTCCTTTAAGAAAAACATGATACATATGTTAAAAAAAGACACTACTGTCTTGACAAAATAAAATATAAGTTTAAAGTAGGCTATGTATAGGGTATCCATAGCAGTCTATAATTTGTCTCAACCAAATTAATACAATGGATTTATGTGGTAACATTAAATCTAACAGACAAATGTTAACCCTTTTAAACCTGGAGACTTAAAAAACACACAAGTGCACACTGACAGTAGCCAGCTGTGAATAATAATAATAATACTACAGGGTAATTCATATGCAGACACAGGACATCTTCACTGTTTACTCAATTAATATCACAGCATGAAAGGACATTCTGCTTGAAGAAATGTCAGAGGGCTAAGAGATGTTCAGCTAAAGTTGTGTGGGTGATCAGTAATTACCTACAGCACTTCCTGGAGTCAACTATTTCCAAGTTTCCCATGAGTATGAGTCATGTGGGCTGTTTGTGCAAAGGTACAACAGTTAGATTCACTTCAAGTATATTTTCAGCAAAACAGATGTCTTGAAAATAAATGTTTCTTCATGGCATTGATGGTTCCATGAAGAACCTTTAACACCCATGAAACATTTCCATTGGACAGAAGGTTCTTTATAGTGAGAAAAGGGTCTTCAGATTATTGAAAATCTTTTTTTTCTTTTCTCTCTCTCTCTCTCTCTAAGAAAAGAAAGGGTCCCAAAGGGAACCTAAAATAGCTCTTCTATAGACCTTATTCAGAGCAGCGCCATGACAGGTATGAAAGCAAGGCTGTGAGGGATAGACTTACCGTGTTTTAAATGGCATCCGCTGTAAAAAGCTGTATAAAGCTCCTAGATCACTTACAATTTTCCACAGCTAATTTTTTGTCAACTGAAATCTCTTGGAAATATATTTTTGCAGTGTTTCGTCAGCAGAACAATCCAAAAACACATTAAATAACAGTACAACCCACTGCAGGGATGTACGTCTATACCTCACAGCCTCGCTTTCACTCTCATTAAAAACCAGAGATGGCGCTGCTGTGAATAAGGTCTATTGCATCTACAAAAACATCCCTTTTGGAACCTTTGATTTTAACAGTGTAGATCAGTGGTTATTAACCTTTTTTGACTCTAAGTCCCCCTTTATCCAAGACAACAATCAAAGGTTGTCCTACCTCTAAAACCTGTTTTGTACACCATTACCTTTTAGTTTAAGCATTTTAATTGTTAATAAAATACTTTTAAGACTTATTGAGGACCTTTGGAAGTTTGCCGAGCCCCATCTGGTTGAGAACCGCTGCTTTAGATGTCCTGGAAAAGTATTTGCACAACAAAACACACAAAACACTGTGTAATTTTAAAATAAACTTTGTGATTTTATTGGTTTTATACTTACTCATACACATCATACAATCCTAAATTTCAAAAGAAAACAAAGGTATCTGGTGGTGTCTCTGGGGGACTGGGCACGCTGCTAAATTAACCCATGAATGTTGGTTAATGTGCTTCCGAAACGCCTGAGCTGAAACTCGCGTCACCCATCCGAATGTTCTGATGAACTACAGGGAGAAAATTAAGTCTCAACACTTTCACCAAAAATCAAAGCATTCTTCTTTAATTGCGTCACTTCACTATTTTGCTCAATAACATGCAATGAGGACAGTTAATCATTGCTAGCATAGAAGGGATAATGCACTGGCATATAGTGCCAATGATCTGATAAGACACTGAAGGCAACATTAGAGGTGACCAACTGGCTTTCAACCCACTGGAGCTTCATAGTCAAGCAGTTGACTACATTCACAGTTTTGTGCCCACCACACACACTACAACAATCTCACTAGAAATTAGGAGTCCAGAATTTCCATTCACCGCCTTTCTGTATGCCTACACTTAAACCCTAGAAAGGTAGGATTATCCTCAAGCAAATGGTGCAGACAGAAAGAGTGAGATCCCAACCCTCATTAAAAGGCTGTCAGGATGCCGGCTCAGCCAAGCATGGCGTGAATACTCTGAGCCACCGACACCTGCCTTGCACAAAAGCCCTCTTGAGCTGGCAGCCCCACTGAGGATAATGCTGCAATCGCAGACGGTGCTAATTAAAGCTCAGGTTATTTCCTTAATAAAGCAGCAAGGTCATTACCAGGACTTCAAATCGGTTACATCCACCAAGTTGCTTTCAACAAGTCTTAAAATCAAGGGGTTGTATATGAATCATGGAAAAATGTGCACATCCATAGACATCACAGGGGAAGATAGCTGGACAACATTAAGGATAAATACAAAATGGTTGTTTCAGCCCTTTTACAACAACAAAGTAGTAATTAAAATCACACAACCAGCACAAAGATACAAGATTCACTCAAAGGATGACAGAGAACACCGCATTGCATCTTTCTCCTTACCTATGGATAGTTAATAAACACTACATACACACGAAACGGATGTTTTTTCCCTTCTGAACCTTCATTCTAAAACCTTAAACATTCTATTTAGAATGGTAGCCATATAATATTTACATTAGATAATAGAAGAAACCCGTTCGTTTGGATAGCAGGCTCCATTCGCCTGTGCAACGGGACACTGTTTTGTTTTACATTCTTGTAGCAATGTAAAATGTGGCTTTAGCAAACACTGCATTTGGCCTAATATCTGTGTGAGCATGCAACGTTTATCTGTTAGGAGAAGTGTGTATATTTTCCACTGATATCATAAGCACAGCGGTATTAATTGTAAATACATGTCTTGGAACTGGAAAGGCGTCACCTAATAAACATATTACTAGCCGGTTCCATTAGCATCATTCAATGGTCTGCTGGTGGTTAACAAATACCTTGCTCTCAAAGCTCTGTGACTCCGAGGTAAAAGGTCATAATAGTTAATCGCTGGCGTGCATTAGCAACAACAGGCCTGCTAGGTTCCGTACAGCACCAAGGATCCTACGCTAACTGCACTTTTTTTGTGTTTGTGCGAAGAAACTGAACGTTCTTGTGCTTTGAGTTTTTTCAGCCCAATCTAGTGTGATTCTACCCCATCAGGACCTATATTTCATGAAAATGCATATGTAAATGGAGCAAAATGTTTAAATATTGTTAAGAGTTTCCTACAAATGGGTTTTAGGTTGTTGTTGTTTTTGGACACATGCTTCCAATCCTCCAGTATCAACCAACCAAATGATAATACAAAATAAATAGAATGCAATCACACAATTCAAGCTACGTACAATATATTAATATAGATCTTCTGATGCCATACACTCATTAAAACAGAAAAGGAAAGAAAATAAAACTCAGTCACTCGCTTATGTCAAGGCTCTTGCTATACCCCACCCTCCCCCCTTCAAACCCAATCCAATAACTATTCATGCACCCAACATTAGCATGATAAGTCAATATATAAAAGAGAAATATTTTTTTAAATGCACAGGCTGGGATTTGACATGTTGGGATAATTAACCAGAATAAAGAAAAAAGAATAACACAGAAAAAGAATTTTACATGGGTAAATGTGGGAGTAGTCATTAAAATCTATATTCTTCTTCAGCAATGTTTTGCAATATCACAGAAATTCCCTCTCAATGACGCCCCCACCCACCTCTTCCAATGATTCCTGAACCCACATCTCAGGGCTCCTATAAAAAATAATGTTAATATCCTAACAAAAATCAATGCCAGGGTAAAAACTAAAGAGTCCACCCTCCCCCCAGTTCACATGGATGCCCACCTGACAACCAATCCCTCTTCTCCCTGGCTCTCTAGAAAATAAAATAATAAAAGAAACAAACACACGCACATATTTCTCAACATGTCACGCATTCACACACACACCTCTACACCGTCCTTCCGGGAGAGACAGGGAGATGATAGTTTAGGGAGTGGCCAAGCAGAGGCTGTACCCTACAACCCCACCCACCTTATCCTACAATGAAGAAATGAACCCATTTTAGAATGGTGTTATTCAGCGCCATGGTTCCAAAACTTGCAGGTCAAACATTTTTTGCTCGTTTAGCCATCAGTCCTCATAATTTCTGAATCTTCTCAGCTACCACAATGGGGTTCTCCTTGCGGATGCGGGCGGCAGCGGCTCCTCGGTAGTCGTAGGGACAGTCATGTTTGTCAGAATAACGGTGGATAGCGCAAAACAGGTTACCGCAGCGACAGTCAAAGCCTATAGACAGACACAAAAGCGAGTGGATTCAGTCGGTCATGTGATCCTGCTGGGTGAAAAAGTTTAGCAGTGATTTCTCTCAAGAAAGGGCAGGATACCAGCAGCACCATGTGAAATGCAGCACTAACCTGCAGTATGCTGTCTGAATACAGATTCAAACTAGGACAGATAAACTATATATAGTGAAATATTACAATTCAACTTATATTTTTATAGTTTTAAAATGTAATTTACATATATCAGTGATGCCAAAGCTTAATTTTCCAACACTCCAGTCTTCAGTTTCCTTCCATGATCCTTCAGAAATCATTGAAATATGCTGATTTGGTGCTCAAGAAACATTTATTATTATTATCAATGCTGAAAACAGTATATTTTTGTGTAAACTGATCCATTTTTTCAGGATTCATTAATGAATACAAAGTTCAAAGAGCAGCATTTTATTTGAAATAGAAATCTTTAGTAAAAATTTAAAATCTTTACTGTCACTTTAATGCATCCTTGCTGAATAAGAGTATTCATTTGTTTTTTTTTAAATCTTGCTGACCCCAAACTTATAACATTAGTGTATTAATATATTAAACATATTAAAATATACTATGAACCAAACCAGCATGTTGGATGCAAATGTTTATATATATGAACTTAGGTAATGAGAATTAGACTGCTAGAATAATAAAACTAGGAGACTATCTGCTGATTCTTTCAACAAAAAAGGAAAATGAGCAGCTTTGCAGTAATCAACAACAACAAAAAAGAACAGCTTTGCATTAAAGCTATATTTTGTAAAGTTTTGAAGTCTGCTCAAAGATAAGCGCAGCCCAGCCCTCATTCAAGAACAAAAAGCGCTTCCCTTGGCTCTTACCCGTGAGGCCAACTTTTTTCCTACAAGTGAAGCATCGATTCTTCTTTTTGTTCTTGTCAGGGGTCTGATCTCCATCTGATGAAGTCTGTGCAGCCTCCCCTACTGGCCCTGTTAAACACATGGCCAGCCTTTGATAGATAATTTCTAAAACACATAAACTTCCTGTCTTCTGAGGCTACATGATACTCAAATCAATGATTTAATGATTCATCAGTATTCATGTCTTCCATAAAGAGAATTGAAAGCAGGGGTTTAGTTTGGATATGGTTGTTCAAGTTTTTCAAGGTTTATTTCTTCTTTCTAGATTACTCTGGTCTTTCATAATTGACTAAATATGATCAAGGTTAAATCTATCAGAATTAATAAATAAATAAAAAAAACAGATTTTTGAAACAAAAACTGTTAATGATCAAAATATGTGTTGATTGTCTTTTTTTGGACTAAAATTAACTAAAATTGTCTGCTTACAATATAACATTATTTAAAATATATAATAATAATAATAATAATAATAATATGAAATCAAAAAATGCTTTTTATGTAAGCAGCAGAACGGTTCAAATAACCAAAGAATATGTTTCTAAAATGAAAGTGTATTTCCTAAATTAAACACAGTCGTGAAAACACAGCAGACCTGTGCTTTTAGACGATCCCTCCTCCTCTTCCTCTTCCACTTCTGCTCTGTCTGAATCATTGGTTGCCGTGTCCTGGGAGATGCTCATAGCAGTCATCTGCTGGGTCACTGGGCTGGTCGAACTACTGCATAAACACAATCCAACCAAATACAGGAGTTATTTGTTATAATTCCTTCCTATACCATCATAAGCAGCTTGTGCTCATTAAGAGATTACCACTGAGCTACAGACCGTTTTTGAACTTGCAGTTTGAACCAATTCAAGCATGAACGGCCTCAGATTTATTAAGACCTTATTACCTAGACGTGCGTTCTTCAGGCGGGGTAACAGCTTCCGTAGGGGGTACAGGGGTGGACTCCACTGTTACTGCAGACGCACCTGGGGAACCTACAGGAGATGTGGCCGCTGGAAGAGACAGACAAGGAGCTAAACATGAACTCTTCTTAACTTCAAAACTAAGTTAACAAATTAGGTTCTGAATGCAATAGGTGCATTTGACACTGAAAGACTGATTTACCTTTCTCACCTGGGGGACTGTTTCGCCCCCCACCTTGTTGTCTCTGCAGATGTTCCTTGTAGCAGACAGAGCACATTCCATTGGTGCGAGGGTTACCATAGAAACCGCATCCCATAGTGCAAAGCATTGGCACCTGCGTCTGATTTGTCTCCTGAGCCATGCTGTTTGAGAAGGGGGGTGAGGGGGACGGGAGATGGCGATCCTAAAGATGGGGTTGAATAATTAGCATTTCATCAGCATAATTTAGCATTAGTGGCTAAAAGACCTTACATTAAAGGAAATAGTATCTAAAAATAAAAAAAATTGTCAATATTTTACTTTCCATGATGTCATTCCTGACATGTATGACATTTTTATGAAACACACAAAAAAAATAAACACAGATCCGTGTATCCATTGGCTAACAAGTTCCAAAAAAGCATCATAAAAATAATGTAACTAGAATGCTATTTTTCAAGCCACTTAACTTTGTATATAGTATATAGAATATAGTACTAGCCATATATTGGACTTTCATGGGGCTTTTTTGTTCTTTTTGGGGCTCGACAGCATATGAACTGTTGTTGTATGGTAAATATTCTTTAAAAACTATTTTTGTGTTCCATGAGGGAAAAAATAGCATATAGGTTTGTAATGACGAGGCCAAGTAATCAATGACAGAATTTTTATTTTTTTAATTTCTTACTTGGTTACACTTTTGAAGGTGTCTTGGTTACAGTGTAATTACACAAATACATATTGAGTAATATTAATTAACATGTACTAAGTGTTAGGGTTTGGTTTACCTTTTTTTTTAGCAATATAGAGTAAATGTAAGGTATAACATGGACACTTTAAAATAAAGTGATAAAATACATTTATTTAATACATTTAGAACTAAAAATGCATAACTGCTATCACAACACATATCAGACAAATAAACTAAACTAAATGCATCGAATTGGACATCATCCTTGTGCTCTACCCTTGACTTTGCTGAAAGGTTTTGAAGAAAACATATCTATATTCATATTTTGTTAATTTACTCTTGATTTGTACAGTGCCACCATATATTAAACAAACGATGTACATAAACTAGATAGGAAGATAAAATAGACAGACAAAGTTTTTAAATTAAACTTGTAAAACTGTTCAATGCTGCTGGACTCCCATTAGAGTGAAAACCCAAATTAACCCCCTTAGATTTATTTGTTTGTGACCCTGCTAGATGCTGACAATATGCTGCATGAAAACAATAGTTTCTTTGTTCGCTTTTTGTTTCTCAAACAAGCAAACGAATGATCCAGGTTACAGAAACCTTAACAGCCTGCAGATCAAACGACGATTAACAATCTGGCAACAGTTGCGCTTCAATACATATAAAATACAGCAGTAAGTGTTTAATATGGAAAAATAGAAGTTTACCGTAACAATATGGATGACAGATTACCAAATAAACGGGAGTAAATTAGCTTATTTTGGAGCTTGTCCAGTAAAAATCAGCTGAGAGCGTCTCCGCAATTAGAAAAACATTTCGTCTTTGACCCTAGTATGGCGACAAACAACAAACCGAGGTGTTGTCAACGTCAAAGTGACATCGAAAGCAAATACAATCCTTCAAATTATTTAACATTACGTACAGATGACCGTGTTGAAATTGCTGAATAGATGAAAGTCGATTTGTTTGTGATATTCAACTAGCCAGGCTAACGCGCTAGCTCTGCTAATGGCTAGCCGACGTGATGGCACGCACAGAAATCGGACAGCTGGGACCTCGAGACCGTCCCACGAACACTTGCGGTGGCTTAAAACCTCCGTTAGCTCGAATATTTACCCGTATTTCCGTGTGACCGAGGAGAAATCGACGACCTTGATCCCCAGAAATCTCACAGAGTAGGTTCCTGCTATGCGCGTGCGGCCTGCTTCTCTCAACGTCATCTGAAACAACGGGTGTGACGTCACCCGAAACGCAACAATTTGGCCATCATCGAAACCTCATCGTCACACTTCCCCCTAGTCCACACCTATGGTCCACACACCAACAAATGCTTCCAAGCAGTGTATTAATGTATTTAAATGCTTGTTTTGAGACAACGTTTGTTTGAATAGTTTTGGATGAAAAAATTACAGATATCTTTGGGAATAGGGAGGGCAAAATGGTCACGTTCAATTTACGTGTATGCTTTCATTTTCAATTTCGGTGTCAAAGCTTCCTACTTCAGCTTCTTTCATTCATTGCAACCACGTGTTAATTCAATATACAGTATATTATATTAACAGTATGCATTATTCTATTTTTGCTGGTTCCAGTCCTTGTTTAAGCCAACACCCACAGGTGAATAGGGTAACAAATTTAACTTATATCTCCATACTTTCAGTTGATTAAAAGCAGTACAATGAGACATGTTATCTAGATTGTTATTTTCAAATGTGAAAATGAGTCATTATCTAATTAATTACTCACTGATTTGCATACATTTTCAGAACAGAAATCATAACATTGGATAAAGTAGGTTTAACATTCTGATTTATTTACATGCAGATGCTTTTATCCAAAGTGACAAAGACAACAATATGTAAGTGCTGTGACCCTTCCCAGTTTAGTCTAATGCAGTATCCATTTTTTTATACAGAGTAGAAGAGAAAAGCAAAGAAAGTGTTAGTATTAATGGATCAAGTGTTGCCGAAAAGATGCGTCTTCAGCCATTTCATGAAAATGGCTATGGACTCAGCAACTCGGGTTCATTCCACCAGCAGGGAACAGTCCAGGTGAAGGTCTGTGAAGGTGATTTTGTGCCTCTTTGAGATGGCACCAGAGGCAAGTAATAGCACTTGCATCTGTGATATTGCATAAACATGACCCTAAATATGCTGAAATGCTTACATATTATATATTACCTCTCCATAGAATCCTTCATTTGTGCTCAGAAAGCAATGGAAGAAATAGAAATAATTTCTTTCACAAAAGTATTTTATTTCATTGATCGATTGATTTTCAACAGACAACAATCAACAGATCTCTTTTGCAGAAGTTATGACATAAACATCATGAATTACAAAACCAGGGACTATATGGCTTGCTCCTATTTAGAAAGTACGATGTATTGAGTATTTGATAAGTACGACAGGTTTGAATGCTATACGGCAGTGTACCACCTGCATTAGCTTCCATACGGCAGTGGTTTTAATGCTTGGTTTAAAATACTGACATTGCTAAAATTATATTTTGCAATTTTATGTTCATTATACTGTCATTTTGAAAATGTAGTATGAGTCTAATGACTCTAGTTAACACTAGTTAAAATTCTGAAATGGAAATGGTTACAACATTCAACAATTTGCAGCATATATTAACCTATTTCATTAGATTATGGGGCATTTTCAATCGCCTTTCTCTGTTATCTGAGGTGCAAAAGGCCCAACCAGCCAATTGAGAGGAGTGTTATTGAGTAGGTACTCCACGACTCCATCCAAAGATTGTCGTACCTGTTAAAAGATGAAGATTGATGAACACTGTCTAAATTCTACATACATTTTATAATAGATTAAAACAGAATAGAGCACGACAATTGATATACAAAATTGCATTCACTCGACTCAAACTGACTGTATACCTGGCCTATCTGCTGACGCGTCTGCAGTAAGAGAATGGGTGTGAGTGTCCTGGTGCTGCTCAGAGATGCCTGGAGTTCTTCGGCTGTATGTCGAGCATTCAGAAGTTGTTCCTGCACAGTGCCTGGGAGACCCTGTACGCTGGACACAACACCTGAACATGCTACCTTTAGCTGATCACTCAAACCCCGTACCATGGACAGGGCTCTCCACTCCAGCTCCTATGGGGAGATATCCACATATGCACACTGAATATGTGTCTGATTGTCTTGAGTAAGATATATTGATATTCATATTTTGTGTTCGGCATCCAAAAATAACAAATACAAAGTGCATCTGTACCTCTCCCTTGCCTTTTGCTGCATCCACTTCAGTCCCTTCTGTCAATTTTTCCTGCAGTTCTTTGGGCTGCCCTTCCTTCCATTCTTTCCATCTCTGAAGTAACTGCTCTGGAGCGCCTCCTAGCTGCTGGCTGGCACTGGCCAAAGTAGCCCGGGTACTTTCCAGCAGGTCCAAAGTGCCGGTCATTTGAGTCACAGTGGCATGGGTAGTGTCTCTGGCCTTGCGGGCCCTAAGCAGGGACTGCTCAAGCGCCCTCTCCCGAACTTTGGCAGACAGCTTACCCAGGCGGACGAAGTAGCTGGGGCTACTAGTTACCATGAATCCTTCCTCCTCACCTGGCCTTGGTTCAGCCAGTGCAGCTGGAGGCAGAACACACAACACTGATGTCAACATCTTACATTCATACAAATATAGTCAAAGTTTTGGGCCAGTAAGATTTGTTTATGTCTTTTAGGCTCACCAAGGCTGCATTTATTTGATCAAACACAGAGCAAAAAAGAGTAATGCAGTGAAATATTATTAAAATAACCAAATTCTATTTCGATGTATTTAAATGTAATGGATTTCCTTTTTATGTCATTTATTTCTGTGATGGCAAAGCTGAGTTTTCAGCAGCCAGTCTTCAGTGTCACATGATCTTTCAGAAATCATTCTTATATGCTAATTTACTGCTCAAGAAACATGTCTTATTATTATCACATTGTCATTATTATCAATGTCGCTGCTTAATATTTTTTTTGTGGAAACCATATTTCTTCAATTAGTTGAAAGTTTTAGATTTTTTTTGCAATGTAAAAGTCTTTACTGCCACTTTTGATCAATGTAATGCATGCTTGCTGAATAAAAGTATTTTTTACTTTTAAACAGTAGTATATACTGTATATATTTTAGTAAATATAAATAGAAACATAAAAATAAAGTATATGAAAGAAAATCATACATATTTGTATTGTATTAAAAACTTTAATTTCTAGGTAATAATGCAATAGCAGGACTTGAAAGTGAAATGTTTTCTTAAAGCTGCATTCCCTATTGCTCATTAGCTCTTGCCAGAACTGAAACAAAAAAGTCTTTCCTCCAAGAATATGCTCTTTGCCCTTTCTTTGTGATAATGTACTGCATATTCAAACAGAAGGCTAACAGAACATTTTTACCTTTAACTTTAATCTTGTTTTCCCTCATTTTCAAAGTAATTTCTTAATAATAATTAAATGACTGTGTCTGAAGTGCAACTTCACTTACCGAGCTCCTTTTCACTAAGTGGAAGGTTCTGATCCACCCAGTCTTCAGAGTGAGTAAGGGCCTTATCTACACCATTACTGACCATCTGGCCCATACGGCTCCCCATGACAGTGTTTATCCCTCCGGTCACAGCCATACGTGTCTTTTCCACACCTCCCAGCACGGCCCCCACCACAGCATCCTTTGCTCCTGTTACCGACTGGTACATCATGCCCACTGTGTCGGAGACCAGCTGCAAGTCAAGTCAAGTCACCTTTATTTATATACTGCTTTATATAATACAGATTGTTTCAAAGCAGCTTTACAGTAATAAACAGGAAAAATTATGCATTTCAGCTGTTGTTCAGCTGAAGTCAGTTCAGTGTTGATTCATATCCATTGTAAAGATCATCAATTATTGAATTAGTTCATCTATTCATCAACATTTCATCTATAAAGCAGTACTGCAAAAAAATTAAATAAATGATTCTCATACAACAGCGTCAGTACATTCAGATCAATAATAATGTTGAATATTAAGTGCCATGGAGATATTTACAATGTTGATTCATATAGCGATTCAAATGTAGAATAAGTCATTCTAGGCTTTACCTTGTCTGCTGGTTGTTGTAAAATTGGAAGGTTTTCTTCAACCTTGTCCAGGCCTTTCATGGCATATTCATTTACCACTGCAACTGCAAAAGAGAAAGAACACAAAAAACAACTGCTGTTATTTCAACCAGCAGGGAAAAAAAGTAATACATTGGCACACAGAAGTTTGCAATAATTAAGATATAATAATAAATAAATAAAAAATTAAGATATTGTTTTTGAAAGAAGTCTCTTCTGCTCACTAAGACTGAATTTATTTGATAAAATACAGTAAAAACAGTAAAATTGTGAAATTAAATTATTAATAATGGTTCTTTTTATTATCAGTGTTAAAAACTATTTTTGCTGCTTAATATTTTTGTGGAAACTGTGATACATTTTTTTCAGGATTCTTTGATAAATAGAAAGTGAAAACTTTTACAACATTATGAATGTCTTTACTGTCATTTAAATCAATTTAATGCATCCTTTTTGAATAAAAGTATTAATTACAGTTTTTTAAAAAAGATATAACAAAATATTAAGCAGCAGCAACGTTTTCAACATTGAAATGTGTATTGAGCACCAAATTAGCATATTAGAATGATTTTTGAGGATCATGTGACACTGAAGACTAATAATGTAATAATAAGAGTAATGATGCTGAAAATTCAGCTTTGCATCACAGGAATAAATTACATTTTAAAATATATTCAAATAGAAAACAGATATTTTAAATTGTAATAATATTTCACATTATTACTGTTTTTACTGTATTTTTCATCAAATAAATGCAGCATTGATGAACATAAGAGACTTCTTTCAAAAACATTAAAAAAAATAAATAATCATAATTATTCCAAACTTTTGACCGTCAGTGTACAAACTACGGTAACTTTACTAACTGCATCTAGGTTTAAGAAACTCACTCTGAGGTTCCAGCCGGTCTAGTATGGGTTTGGAACCAGTTGAAGCAGCGGCACCTAGTGTTCGCACCCCGCTCTCTGCCACCTCCATTACTCCTTTCAGGAGAGGCACGCTGTCTTTAGTAGTGCTGTAAGCATTATACACCGCACCACATGCTGAACTCACCAGCGGCAGGTTACTCATTCGGGAAACCACACTCTGAAACAATGAAATGAAAAAAAAAAAACGTTGTTGCTATCTACTTTTGATGCACAATGGGCCTCATTCATGAAACATAACAGAACAAATTGTTCATAAAAAACATTTATTCACTGATGCATTGAATAAAATTTATATAAGAATGGTTTCATGACCGACTTAGAAATGTGGTTTATATGAATGAACGTGTATTTCGTGAACGTGTGATTGGAAAACTTCTGTTGTGTAACTGTATGTGAGGGTCATGAAACGCGTGACTCACTTGTTCCTGAGTAGCCTGTGATGCCTCTGTGTCCTTCTCTGCTGACTTTCCATTATCTGCCATTCTGTGGGAAATGTTGAATAAAAAAAACACACAAAAAAACATTTACTTCACTGATAATCATGGATAGTAGAGATCCATCTCAGAAACACAAAGCCACTGGCACCATTAAAACTCACAGCCTGGTCAGAAAAAAATCAGATAAGCAAATGATGACAGATTTATAAACTACATAAAAATTATAAATCTAATCCTAACCCTACAATCTGATTGGCTGGTTCTAATGTTGTTCCAGGACCAAGACTGATCATGTCCTACTTAGGTGAGTCACGTTAAATGAGGAGTGAGCAAATAGCCTACTTCTGTGTAAATTACGTGATCCATTATAGATGGACTTGGTTTATCATATCAGATAAGAGACCAGAGAGAAGATGAAGAACAATTTATAATGTAAAATAATATAATATAATATAATATAATATAATATAATATAATATAATATAATATAATATAATATAATATAATATAAATGTGTATAATCATATACATTTATATCATAATATGTGTAGGCTATATATTTATATTTTAGGATATTTATAACATAACAATTTATATTTATATAAAGTCTTTCTTTAAACCTAAGAAGAGAACTTTCACATAATTATCTTTTGTAAGTTATTGTAATGAGAAATGAAGGACTTCAAAACCGAGTCCTCTCAACATCCCTTTAGTTTAGATGATCGAAAACGAATAATAGGATATATAAATCAATTTTGTGACCCTTATCCAACGGAAAAATCATACTCCATTGGCAAGTTAACATATCTTTGCTACATTTTAAAGAAGTGGGCGTTAAGATCCAGTCATCGTAATGATGACCTTCGTAATGACAAATCAAGAGCGTTGAATAGAGGAAAAGGCGTAAACTTTCACCCACTTCCTGAGAAATTGTATTGTTGCGCCATTGATTCCGTGTGGATTGGAATCTGACAGCTAGATGAGACTGAAACTATAGACTTGACAAACCGTCTTAACAAGATTTTAATCTTACTATAGACTTACTTTCGTACTGTAGCCTAGTCATTAATACATTTATTTTTGTTTAAGTGCGCGTGAAGAAACTTTTAGCCAACTGGAAACAAAACGTAAGCGTAGGCTCGCGCTCGCTCTTTGATAGATCTACTACTGAACGCACCGATGAATTTTTTTTTTATTTTCCATCCCACAAAACTCTTGTCAGACTAATTTTCCTATTGTCTCAGACAGGTGACATAGAAACTGACCTGTTATTGATCTCTGTTGTCCCTCGCTGACCCGCGTGCAGTATGTGGGAGTCTCAATCTAATCGCTGTAGTCAAGAGCCTGAGTCAACTTGACGCAATAAAAGTGCAAAGTTAGGCGGAGTTCTTTGAAACAAACCAATCAGCCTCTATGAGATCTCTTATTATGAAACTACCCTCAGTTATTGACTCCTTCTTTTTAAATTTTGGCTGTTTAGCATATTTTATATGATTATTATTTCCTCGCTCTCTAACCCTAAATGTTCCTCTGATTAATTACTGTTTGGCCAGACTCCCCAAATTGTGCCACCCGAGAAAAATCTGTTAAAACAAAGCATTTTCTAAAACAACCTATTATTATTATTACTGTAAAATGTCTCCAGAATACAATTGTCTTAAATGAGAACATAATAATCTATTATAACATTTTATGTATCCTGTTAATGAGCTACTTACTCGTAGTATTTTGGACCTGTATACCAGATTTATCAGGGTGCTGATAAAGATACTGGCAGATTACCAGTGATCGTTATCATTAACCTTTTGAGTTTATCTGAGGTGAAAGAAGCAATATGATACCCAAGTATGTAACTAAACATCTTTGGAAGTCTCGAACGGCACAGCATGAGTTTTTGAGGCCCAGACAGGCCTCTGAGGTTCTGGTTTGGTCCATAATCCATCCCTATCCCCCCATGGTGGTTAAAGCTCTGACAACCACACAAGATAAGATATGGAATCTTATGACAATATGAAATCAGTGATAAAACCCCCCGCCATACACTAATGCTAATCATTTGAGATAATGGTGATGTGTAAGTTGTTGACGTGTACACTTTAACTGATACTGCACTGAAAAAAGACCTATTTTGTTTTCAAACATTTGACACAATCATGTATAAAGTACAATCATGTTTAAGTCATTTCAACTTAAATTGCATTAAACTGATTTAAAATGAGTTGTATCTTATAACATAAAAAGTTGAAAATTGCTTAACTTATTTTAATGAGTTAAAGCAGTGTAAAAACATGTTGTTACAACTTATTGATCATTTTTCCCCCAGTGTAGTGTTTTCATTTAGCTTTTATTTTTATATTTCAATTTTAATTTTGTTTTAGTAATTTTGTTAGGTGCTTTTGTCATTATTTTGTATTAATTATAAAATATATTTCTATATAGATTTAATGTTTTTAAGTAAAAAAACTTGTACTTCAACCTAATCTTATTTCAGATTGTTGCCAAGGCAACATTTCTAATTTATATTCAAGTTTGTAAGTTTTTCATTTAATATTTTATTTCATTTCAATTACAGAAAACGATTTTTAATAGTATTAGTTTTAGTTAACAATATAACAATACTGAAGCAGATAATGGAAATGAGAATTACAAAACAAAACATTTCGAATACATGAATCATATCTTTCTTATTATGATATTTTATGTGTGAAGCAAGCAAAGTCAAATTCAGTCAACGTCCACAGTACTTTTTAGAGAGTCTCCATTTAATTCATGAAAAGTAATATTCAAATTACAAAAATCATAATGATAATAATTTATTCACTGACTCGCTGTAGATAGACAATTCTTTGGTAGTGAAGAAATATTCAAAATAAAAATGTGAGAAAACTCACAAGTGCTGAATAAATTTGAACCAAGACAAATGAATCAAAACACAAACACTGCTGCCCCACTACTGTTAAAACACTAGTTTTTTTTCCTTGTTTAAACTGTTAGTGTCATCAAAGTCTTACGTGTTCAATGTAACAAAAATAAGTGTCTTTCAATAACTGTGAGAACAAAAGGCAAAATTTGGCACATTCTATAATACATCTGTTGACGTATTACCAGGAGTCAGGGCCAACTAACATGCATTACATACCAGATTAAAAGGTTGAATTAGAAAGAACAAAGTTAAGGCAAAAAAATCTGCAAGCCTTTTGAAACCAAACTATTGAAACCATTAGGTGTTAAAATGCCGGAGTGTAAAAAAAACATTTTTAGTGTAAGACATGTTTTTGTATTCACCGTGTGCACAGATCCTCTGGAAAATGTTGCACATTATTGTGCTGGTTGATGGAAATGTCTGACTTGTTTTAATGCTCACTTTACAATCACACACTCATTTTTCACAGCTTTTTTACATTTTCTCTTTTAGTTAACAAATCTTTTAAAACTTCCAAAATCCTTTTTTCATAGATATCATGGATATTTATTCATCTCTTACAAAAACATACGTATAAAAAAGAAACAGAAACGTATATCATTAATATAGCATTGCTTGAAGACAGAAGACAGGAAAGCTACAAGAAGTGGACCAAGCGCTCTTTTCAGTACAAACACCTATTGACTCCACCAACTCCATAGCAAGTGCCACTGTATCAGTGAGGAAGGCAGCTCAATCCAGGTTTCCAAACAGAAACCCATTCTATTGGTGTGGTGTCAACACACCTTGAAGACACAACATTGATCCATTCGTGAAAGGAAACCGCAGACTTGATAAAACCAAGCAGGAACCAATCAGAATGCACATTTTTGCATTCGTCACACAGCTCACAATATGAGAAACACAGAAATAGAGATAAAATGCTTAGAATAGGCAGAGAAAGTCATGAGGTTTCAGCCTTCATACACCTTGTTTCATCATAGATACCTATATATTGTGATATCTAGAGGAAACGGTTGTTCTTTCTCAAGGCTGGCCTTAAAGATAGAAAGTAAATGCAATTGCTTTGCTGTGCCAGGATTCTTAGTGAGCCAGTCTAAGCACTTTAAGTCTAGGGATGCAGTCCACATTGTCCACACAGTGCACAAGGGGACAGAAGGAGGACACGTTGATGACGATGATGACATCACAGCTACTGCAGATCATCTTCAATACTGACGCAAGAGTTCCATCATTACCGTTGATAAAGGCAACACGGCTGTCATTTGATTTCTCTTCCCACGGCTTCTTTCGTTCGTCTCAGAGGAAGTTGTGTAGGCCTCATGGCTGGGAAGAGATGTGCTCTTAAGCAAATACTGACGAGGAGCAGGAGACTGTCCTGCACATGTGCAAAATATCCAGCAATAGGGAGGGTGGGATGTGTCTCTTTACATGTGAGCCAGATGGGAAAATGGAGGCACATGCTACTATGTGATAAGCCTTTTATTTCAAAAGGCAGAATTGAAGAACTTGAGATGCCTAAATCAGTTCTGACATGTTTTGAAGTCAACAAACTTGCCTTGCAATAGTTTATAAAAGCCCATTTTCTAGTTCTCCACCCACTATAGTCTTTTTATGATGCCCACTCAGGGTCACAGCGTGACCTTGCTGAGCCTGAGTGACAGACTGGAGCGTTGCTGCGTGCGTGGTAACGTGGAGCTGCAGCGACTGCGCAGCTGAACCGGCCTCCCCTCAGAACCACGCAGACGCAACAGGAAGTCAAAGTTCGCAGACGTGCTCATGGCGTAAAACACGTTGGCGTTGTCAGGGATGACCAACTCTGGAGAAAAAAAGAAAAAAGATTGCAAACGTGATGCGGGCATTCCATCATAACAAGCTTAAATAGATGAAATATTAGAGCACTAAGATTTCAAAATGTGTGAGACACACAAGATCCACAAGTTTTAATGTTGTACCTCTCTCCTCAGAGATGACCTGCACCAGCTCGTAGTCGGCAGCCTGCTCACCCTCCAGGTTGTGTTTGGCCATGGCTCGAGAGATCACCGCTGGAGTTTTGTCTTGACTGGTCAGCTGCATGGAGAAACAATCATTTGTTTTACAACTATGAACTTAGTGCTATTTGCAGCCAAGAATGATGATCCATTTGTGTCCTTTATTGTAAAAACGGCTATATATTTTCAAATATAAAAACCCATTTATACTGTGTAATAACAACAGTAAGTGAGATATAAAAAAAACAGCCTGTGGTTTGATATATTGTTTGCTGAATTGATATATTCGCACTGAATTACTAAAGCTAAAATAAATTATCAAATTATTATCTGAAAAAAATTATTTGTAAGTTGACAGTGTTAATTCCCTCCCCAACTATTAATGTTGAATGTATAAACCTTTTATAAATTAATAAATTTATCAATTAATAAAAATGATATTTTTATATATTTTTTATATTTATTACCTGTTGAATTTAAATAATTCTAAAGCACTTTGAACTTATGTACATTGTAAGGGAGAGATGAACACTTAGAAATATATATATATATATATATATATATATATATATATATATATATATATATATATATAATTTTTCCAAAAAACAATATATAGATTTGTTTATTTCTTTCTGCTAAAAATGAAAAGAATAAAATAATCACAGTTAATCTCATAATATTTGCCTAGACCCCAGACCACAACTTGAAAACTAATGTATTTTATTTTTTTACACTAATTAACAATAATAATTAAAATGTCTTTTAATATAATTAAATATAAAATGGCTCTTAAACTGCAGAGCAAGTAGGTAATCAATCAGTAACTAATCGTACTATATTTGACCAATGGTCAAATATACTTTTAATATAAGCAAGAATAGATTGCACACACTGATAAAGTAGATGAATGTTATTCATCACTAACCATGATACTCTTGTAGAGGTTGCCGTTTCCCTGTTCGAGGCTTACTCGGATGATGCATGCATCCTGAGCTTGTGTGTTATAGGCGGGTGGAAAAGTGGGTGATGTGGGAGTCATGGGCGTCAGTGACATGGAGCGCCGATGGTTGCAGGGGGGCCCGGGCAAGGTTGGGGAGGCCATAGATATGGAAGCACTGGCTGTAGAGGAGGAGGTGTCCATGGAGTGCAATGAGGTGCAAGAGGAAGACTCGGACAGCTATTGTAACCAAATAGATGTCTGTTTAATACTTTCATTTAATACAACAGTGTTTCAAGGATTTTGCCATGATTTAGGATGTTTGTACCTTCTTAAGATGAGTGTCTATAGAGTGCGTGGGTGTCATGCCTTCACTCTCTGAGGGACTAGAGTCACTGGAAGACACACTGACTGAGTCCATGCTCTCCCCAGAGCTGCCAGTAGGAGGCGACCGAGGACTCTCTCTCACAGGAGAGCTCGTGTTTGTGGCATCAGGTCCTAAGAAGAGTCTAGAGAGGTTGGAAGGACAAAAAAAGAGAAATGATATACATAAAGTCTTCCTCTTTCAATATGCACTGCTGTTGAAAAGTTTGGGGTCAGTAAGATTTTCAATGTTTTTGAAAGAAGCCTCTTAGGCTGCATTTATTTGATTAAAAATACAGTAAAAACAGTAGTATTGTTAAATATTATTACTATTTAAAATAACTGTTTTAATATATTTTAAAATACAATTTATTCCTGTGATGGCAAAGCTGAATTTTCAGCATCATTACTCCAGTCTTCAGTGTCACATGATCCTTCAGAAATCATTCTAATATGCTGATTTGGTGTTTTAAAAAACATATTTCATGTTATTATCATCATCAATGCTGAAAACAGTTGTGCTGCTTAATTTTTTTGTGGAAACCGTGATACATTTTTTTCCAGAATTCTTTAGGACATAAAGTTAAAAGAAACAGCATTCGTTTGAAATAGAAATCTTTTGTAACAATGTAAAAGTCTTTACTGTCACTTATAGGCACGTTTTTTTTAAGTATAAAGCTTGATTGATTCAGATATTAAAATTTTGGTTTTAGGTCACTCACAGGCTCAATCTCTTCACCATACTCTTGCGGGGTTTTGGTGACGTTGGGCTGTTGTCTCCCAATCTTTCGACTTCACACGACAGCGCATAACTGAGTGACAAACATGAGTGACCAATATTAGCAATGAGACTTACATTTATGAAAAAAAGAGAGAGAGAGAGAGAAAAAAAAAAAGTGTGTACCTCTCCTCTTCTGAATGCTGAGGCTGACTTTTAAACCAGCGCAGAAACGAAGGGTCAGGGGTCAGACAGTAACTGTTGCACGCAGACTGCAGGAGCTTAATCTGAGCGATCACTTCAAACTCCTGTAAAGAGAGAGATTTTGTTCAACATTCCCACAGACCTAAGGGATTCAACAGATGTTTTGACTATAATAAAGACCAAATAACAAGGAATGTTGTACTTACTCTGCGCCGCTTTTCGAAATTAATCAGCCCTCCCTGTGAAGCACAGAAAGAAACTTTAGTCCAGATTCTCCACATGATTTTACTCATGAAATTTTTGATTACAGTGCTTGTGAAACAATCCAAAAGAAGGTCAAATAAACCTTGGTAATGAATACCTTAGTGGTCTGGGAATGCTAGGTCAATAATAACACCAGAGATAATTCTTTATGAGGTTTTCTTTTACTGGTGGATGAACAGCTGACTCACCTCCGCTTGGTCAGGCAGTGCTGTATCAAGCATGGTCAGATCGGTGAGAAACGTACCCAGGTATGGGATCGTCCCCTGCATGGCACCCTGGAAACAATATATGTTTTTTTTTGTCAGCCTCAAGCTAACATGGTACCTTTTTCACACACAATATTTAACACTTTAACTCTTGCTCTCAAATAAAGTACATACGCATACTATCTTTTGGGGCTTTTTTTTACTAACTCACCATCTCTTTCTGCAACTGCAGTCTCTTTTGGGATCTTTTCTGGTGGTCTTTGGCACAGCTGTCAAGACTGGCAAATTTTGAGGTGCCCTCCTGAAGATCAGAGAGATGTCATTAGTTTTTAGCAAGCCAAGAAGGAATTGGCAGAATTTTTCTACATTTTGTTGTTAAATGGAGTTTACACTTTTGTTGGTAGCCAAAAGCATAATCAAATTAGCCTAAAAACATAATAAACAAACACATAAATGGCAAGAGTGTGTGAGCTCACCCTCATTAGCAGTTCCCGGCTTGTAAGGTAATTATTCTGGTCGGAGAAGATATCGGAAAGCTCTTCAAACATCTGCATGCTGTCTCTAATGTAGCATAGCGGAATACAAACAATTTGAGATTATGAATGTCATTCTTAATAACAGAATACACAACACCGTTCAAAAGTTTGGGATCAGTAAGGCTTGTTGGTTTTTTTAAAAAGAAGATTCTTATGTTCACCAAGGCTGCATTTATTTGATCAAATACAGTTAAACCAGTGAAATAGTTACAATTTTACTTTATTTTTATATATTTTAAAATGTAATTTATTCCTGTGACGCAAAGCTGAATTTTCAGCATCATTACTCCAGTCTTCAGTGTCACATGATCCTTCAGAAATCATTCTAATATGCAGATTTGCTGCTCAATAAACATTTTTTATTATTATCAATGTTGAAAATGGCTGTGCAACTTAATGAAGTTTGATACAGATTGTGATACAGTCTTTTTTCAGGACTCTTTGATAGAAGAGAAAGATTGAAGAACATTAATTTGAAATCTTTTCTAACATTGTGAATGTCTTTATTATAATTTTTTATCATTTTAATGCATCCTTGCTGAATAAATATTTCTTTAAAATAAATAAATAAATAAATAATAATAATGATCCCAAACTTTTAAATGGTAGTATATATCCATCTAGACACAACTAGAAACCATAACGTAACTGGCAAACATAACCAATATTAATAAAAGGATACGAATAATTTTAGCAGTCTATATAGTGTTTAAAAATAAAGACTGACAGGCTTGTTTATTGACAGAACTTACTTTGCAACAGAGGCCCACGTTCTCTTCAGTCTGTAGATGGGGTTGGATTGCAGCGCCGACACTATGGCTCTCAGAGACGAGAAGTTCTTACGAATGCGACACTCCTGAGAAAGTTAATCCATATTTACACATTTTCTGTTACAAATGGGCCTAATTAGACTTTATCAGAAATCTTTTGGGAGGCTAAATGACATTATTATGTCTACTTTGGTTTATCTAGATCTAATCTAAAACAGTTATGTCTTACAAAGACATAGATTAGGTGTAACTCTTCACCCAAATGCACAATGCCTTTTCAAAAAAATATATTACAGATCACCATCAGGCTTTATCTTTGCCAGGAAATCTAAAGTGTTGCTAGAAAATCATGCAACAATAAAGTGCTGCAGTTCTAAAGAACCAGAGGTTGAAAACTTTGAACATGAGCATTAAGTTATATTGGGACCATTCAAGTGTGTCTGTGTGTTGTGTTGTGCACCTGTGCAATGTCAATCCAGCGCTGGATAATGCGAGCGCGCAAATTTGGCCGTATCTGACGCTGGCGAAGGATGGTGCTGACCACACACGTTGTTACCGCATTAAATTGGGTGATGGTGGCACGTATGGTGGGCGCGCTCTGTTTGCCGTCCTTTTTATCACGCTGAGACCAGATAGAGCCCAAACAGTGATGAGGAACCACCCTCTTAAATAGCAGCTGTGGAAGAAAGGAAATATTTCATTGCTTGAGTCAAAGAATGTGCAAAATAAAGTTTGCATCATTACTATATACAGCTTTCTCGCTCACCGCATCCATATAGGTCAGCTGCTCTGCTACAAGGTCAACTTCGAAGGAGAAGAAGTCCTCTTGCAAATCGATCTCAACTTCCTCATCTTCCCCAAGGCAGAATGGGTTGGTGTACTGAAAGCCTCCTGCAACAAATGGACAGCAGGCGTTTTTGTATGCTCAAGAAGACAGAACAAACATGAATAGACAAAGGAGGTATAAAGTTCAATAGAGGTATGGATAAAATAATTAATCCGGATATGACTTGCCTTCAGACTCATTCTCTAGACTGGCCTGGACACGCAATTGTTCTAGCAGACTCTGAGCCCGGCGCATTGGCTCTGAGCCCGGCATGGCCTTCTGCAGGAAACCCAGCACACGATGCAAACTCGGATATGATGGAGGTTCCTGGAAGTCCTCTGGACACTGATCCAACCAGGCTCTCAGAATAGAGGCCAAAGCACTGGGAAAAAAAAGGAAAATAACACATAGATGTTTGTATAATCCAGAAAAAAACAGATGGTGCAAACTAGTGAGGGAATCTTCCATAGTACACTTTAAATGCAATGCTGTGATTCATGCAGCAACCAAACACCATTCATTAGTTCCCTTTTATTTCTAATCGCTTCCAAACTCACATACACACAATAGCACAGAGTTTGACCTCTACTTTAAGCTTCTATGGAAATGAAACAACAAACACAAGAGCTGCCCGGAAGTCACTGCAGATACAACAGCACAGATAACCGCGACGAAGACACTCACGTTCTCACAGCACCTCTGCTCTCTCCAGTCTGACACTGGTTACGCTCCCCCTCACAATCCTCAAAACTGCCATACCTGTGAAAGAAGAGAGAAACCAGCTGGTGAGCATGCTGACAAATGGTGAAGGGAGTAACCACTGTATAAGAACCCAAAATAAAGTATAAAATATCAGGTATGAAAGTAAAATAAAATGAATGCATAGATTTAGGATTCCCACATTTTCAGACAAATAAATTACCATGATATTTCCATGACTTTTCTAGACATTTGCAATGATTAGATATGCATTTTTAAAGAGGACCTATAATGCCCTTTTACAAATTCTTGATTTGGAAGTTTTCATGCTTGAATTTTCAAAAAACACATATTGTTCAAAAATGTACATTGTTGCAGCACCTCTCTTCCAAAGTCTGTCAGTAACGTTCTGTTAAGTTCTGGGGCCGTATTCACAAAGAATTTTAAGGCTAAAAGTAGCTCCTAACTGGCGAATTTAGGAGCAACTCCTAAAAATAATGGGCGTGTCACTAGTAACTTTAGGACTCCTAATTTTTTTGACTAAGAGTAATTCACGAAGGATTTTAGCCCTAAAAGTAGCACCTAAGCCTGGGACAGCTTAAAAGAAGTCGAGAGGACTCCTAACTCACTAAGACCTATTCACAAACCGCTTTTTGTGGCATTTCACGTTGCGATGTTTTGAAATGCGTATGCGGCGGCAACAGGAGCTTCCAATCGCTAGGGAACAATTTTGCATTGTAGGCATAACTAGGGATGCAATAACGCCACCAACAACAACCAAAACTAGGCTACTCATTGCATGTAAACTAATTGTAACGTTTCATTGTGAATCAAATTAAAATGTTCTTCTCTTTGCAAACGTAGGCAGAGGCACATAGTGACAGATTAATTCAATAATGTTGCAAAGATATTGCATCAATCCATATGTTTCATTAAGCTACTAGGCTATTTGTTTTGCCTTACTCTTTATTCATTTAGGCTATTTATTCAGTTATTCATCATCTTCCGTCCTTCGCACTACTTGTGTAGCGCACGCATTCTCAGACCTGTCACCTGTCACTCATCATCGTAGGGGAGGTGTTTGGAATCATTCCCGCGTTACAATCATCAGCCAATCAAGGTGGTCACTTCAGTCAAGCTCGTGCATGAGTAATGACGTCATCCATAGCAACGAAGACTCACTCTTAGTTTAGGAGTTGTCATTTTTCTTTACTAAGAGTAGGTCTGAAAGGCGTTGTGAATAACTTTTAAGAGAAAACTCCTAGCTAAAATCTTTTAGTGCGATTTAGGAGTACTCATAGTGGTAAGATAAAATGCTTTGTGAATACGGCCCCTGGTCTCTAAAACCCCTCCTTAGGAAAAACGCAATGTGCTGGACCAGTGTGTTGTGATTGGTTGTGATTCAAGCGTGTTTCAGAAATGTCACGCCCCTTACCATAACTGGAAGTTTCTACACACTACTAACGCAACTCAACCGGGGCTCGCCCCTTTTTTTTTTTTTTTTGCATATGCCTTGGGTGGGAATTATTTAAATGAGGAATATTGTGGCGTGTACGTTCCCAGTAGAAGATACAAGACTGCAATCAAGGCGTTTCAGAAGTTCAGGAACAATGCTTAATGATATAGAGAATAACTCCCTTTGGAGTGACTTTGTGCTTTGTAACTTTCATGTTCAAACAGCAACACTACACATTAAAGTAAGTTGAAAATGTAAAAAAAAAAAAAGCATAATAGGTCCTTTTTGAAAATCATTTTATAAAGATCACTTTCACAAAAAGTAATCTCAATGGAGGAAATACTTAGAACTGAACAAAACCAAAAAAAAAAAAATGTATTGACTGTATAAACTTCAATAACTTTTTATTCATTTCCAAGACATTTTGTCAGGCCTGAAATTCCCTGATATTTCCATGTCTTCCAAGACTGTTGGATTCCTGTAGATCTTAACCGACTGTGTTTAAGTTAATACCTCGCCAAGATGGGCATTTCTACTTGCTAAGCTGAACACCGCAAGGCTCTTGCATGTACGCAAACGTGAGCGTTCAAAACAGCCAGTCAGAATGCATTCAGGTTTCTCTCAACATTTATGATGTGTATGAACACATAAACATGCACACAAGTGTACACACCTGTCCAGCAGCAACTCCAGTACATTCTGTGTGGTGGCGAAGGCCCTGTATGTGGAGAGGAAGATGCTGGTGTAAGTCAGGTCATTATCACCGAACGCTGTGAGGAGTGTCTCCACCAATCGCTCAAGTGTCCCCGCCCGGATACTCCTGATCTTACACGTCTCCAACTGACTGACCGTGTGACCTGGGGGCAAGCGGTCACCCTCTGCCTGAGAGAGCAAAGCAAAAGAAGAGAAAAATACAGTGAGAGAAATATAAAATCAGTTCAATTCTTAAACACGCATCCAAGTATCGTGCAGAGAAACAGAGGGAGAAAAGCAGAAATAAACAGGGCAAAGAATGGGACCTTGGTACTGCAAGCACGCTACAACAGGAAACTCTACAATCTGCTTTTAATCAGAGCAATCCTCCTCCTCCCTCTCTGAGACACGCTGGAAAGTCGGCAGACTTTTTAAAAATGCTTCATTAGTTGAAAAATACAATGGTTGTGTGGTTCACACAAGAAACAGGCCTATGTGATTTAAAAGTTGGCCACAAAAAGGTGAATATTATAGTTATTATAGTTAACTGAAATTCCCTGATATTTCCATGTCTTCCAAGACTGTGTGGATTCCTGTAGATCTTAACCGACTGTGTTTAAGTTAATACCTCGCCAAGATGGGCATTTCTACTTGCTAAGCTGATCACCGCAAGGAAATATCAGGGAAAAAATAAATAAAAAATTCTCCTTTTTCCTTTAAATCCTCTCTTATCGGGCTTATGCTACTCTGAACAATGCCTGAACTTCGTATTTTGAGCACTTCTTGCGTTGTTTCTTGCCTCTTCACGATGACTCGCTTAATTTAGTCCTAATTTGTAAGTCGCTTTGGACAAAGGCGTCTGCTAAATGACTAAATCTAAATGTAAACTCAAACTAAAACTGGAATAATACATAAAACTTAAACTTGTTTTATTTCAGCTAGCTGCCAAGGCAACATTTCTGATTTTAATTTAGGTTAACCTAATAAACTAACTAACTAAACTAAAACTGAAATAAAAATTAATAAAAACTATAGACATATTTTTTAAACTATTTAAAAATGACAAAAAAACAAAATCACAACAACTTTAACTACAATTAAAATGAAAACAGAAAATATTAAAATAAAAACTGACTGAATATATTAATAAAAACTATAATAGTATCTCAATGATACAAAAATAAGAATACTAACCTTTTAGACAAACAAATGATGTGAAAACTAGGACAAACATTAAGCACCCGTGACCTCTCTAACGTCAACATCAATCAAATCTGCATTTAATTTTTTACAGCATGATTACTGTAAAGTGAACTTTCTTTTGAAATCAGCATTATCATGAATGTCATATTTATGAAATGATTCATCATTGAATGAACTGGTTTTTTACAATGTAGAAACATCTGTGTTACAACAAACTAAAGCTCTATGGAAATCACGTCAGCTCATAAGTGCTTTGTTTTCAGAAGGGTGTTGACAATATGGAAAAAGTTATTCAAGGTTAAAGCAACAGATTATACCATATTCACCGCTGTAATTCGGAACGGAGCCATAACAGCATGGCTTCATAAAATAACAATGTTGAATAAACCTTGAAGCTCATAAAGCAAATTTTTGGTTGAAAACATTTGCAACAGAGAACTGAGTTTAAAGTTTTCCTGTCACTATGATAAATAGCTATAACAATGAGGAAAACACATAGAAGGTATTTTGAAGAACTGTTGTTGTCCATACAATGAAAGCCAATGGGGTCCAAAACAACATGATTGAAAAACATTTAAAAATAAATCAGTCTTCTTTTGTGTAGAATAAAGCAAGTCATACAGGTTTGGAATGACATGAATGTGAATAAGTGATGACAGAATTTTCATTTTTGGGTGAAATATCCCTTTAACCCAGCTTTTACCAAACAAACATCCCTATATAAAGTTTCATGTGTTTTCTTGCAACGCTCTAGAACCCCACAAATAAAATACTTCCGTAAACCATTAAAAAGCTTTAAATGGTCACCCTTAATATGCCCTACTGTCTGGCCGGCCCAGCATGGGCAGCTGAAGTGTTTCTTTAAATAAGAGTGGAAGTGCATTCAGATCAAAGGCCTCCGCTCACCCCCAGCCATCTTGCGCCTTTGTTAGCCGCCTGCTGGATTTGAACCCGCTTTAGCGTCACGTTGTATATGGCTCCTTCCTCGACCTCCTCTCCCCAGTCCTGCACAGAGCTCTGAAGAGGGAGAAAACAATCAACGTTACACCATTTGGAATGCTGTGGACTAAAACGGGGGAACAATATGTCATAGTTCGGCATATACAGGAACCCTGGCTTTAAATTTTAGTATCAAAAGACTGACAGACATGATGGGGTGTGTGTGGAGGAGAGAAAATGATAACTCATTTGGAGGAAGGAGACACAGAGAGAGGGGGAGAGACAAGAAATGAGATCAGAGCTGGCATGGGGTTTTAAAAAAATCAGCCTAAGAGCTTTTACAGATTCTTAATAGGGAAGGATTTCTTCATCCAGCCTTGGAGTTCAAGAACCAAACTCAGAGAAGTCTATAAACATACACACTCATGCTTTCTCAGACAGACACACACAAATACAAACAGTATAATGTGATGACCAGAGTGGAGTCTTTCAGGCTGTGCACAGCTTAACGTTCATATTAAACAGTCAGACAGAGGATTTCGATCATTTCTGCCCTCTTCAGTCAATAACAATAAAGTAGAGCTGTGATATATGAAACCCTGCATCGTCTCTCAGATTCAAAATATCTCTGTGTCTATCATCTCCATTAAAGTCAGATCTTTTCTTCCATGTTGTGATGTATATCTGAGTGAAACGGAAGGGTTGGGGTTTACAGTAGTGCTCAAAAGTTTACATACCCCTTGCAGAATCAGCTAAATTAATTATTTTAGCAAAATAAGAGGGATTTTTCTGAAGAACATTTTGCAGTTTAACTGCTCAGAACAAACAAGGGACTCAACCATAAACCATCACAAAACAAAGAAAAAGGTCGTGGATCATCCAAGTAACGACACAGTATTAAGAACCAAGGGTGTGTAAACTTTTGAACGGGGTCATTTTTATACATTCAGCTATTTTTTTTGTCTTGTGGACTATTTGTAAACATCTTATTCAGGACTAAATAAAAAATAACATGCATTTTGTATGATCCCTCTTATTTTGATAAAATCATTAACAATTTGCAGATTCTGCGAGGGGTATGTCAACTTTTTGAAACTTTTTACTGTATGAAGACAAATGATTGGAGAAGTCCTGCATACATCAGCAGAGATAAGTCTGCCGTTTCACTGGAAGATCCAGTTAAGACATTTTAATTAAAAAAATAACATTTATTTAAAAAGAATTAAAATGAATTAAAAACATGCATGGATGAATCGTTCACAAGTCAATAACATACATTTAGAAATGTTCCTTTTATGCCCACTTTAAAGACAAATGTCCTTAGAGTGCAAATAAATTAGAAAAGGAGACAAAAAAATTAATGCTTTAAACGAGTGAAAAACTGCCAATTGAACAAGACAAAAATATTCACATTTAAGACATTTTCTCTAAAAACTATTCTTACTATTTTTATGCAATTTCAAGACATTTTTATATGAAAATTGTTTTTGCAGTGCATACTTAGGAGACTGTGGGAATGAACACAGATGCTTAGATATTTTATAAACTGTAACCTTAATGCACACAAACATTTATTACCTAAATGAATGTGTGAAATATTGCAGTTTCACTAACGACATCACCAGACTAGACTTTTTTCCAAAAAGATTCCAGAAGTCTAAAAAAGTCAGGCTGCACTATGGAATTATGGACCTGTCCTTGGAATTACTGTGAAAGTCAGAAGACCTTATTGCCAAGCGTGTATTTCTATGTGAATCCAGCCAAAGCCATGCTATATCGGTCCAACAAGTGTATTCAGCTCTCTTGTGACCCTCAGTACAACTCAGTAAAAAAGGCTCTGGGTTTTTCAATGACAATTTTATTTAAATCTTGAACAGTTAGTTATGGGTGTATGTATTTCTACAATGCTTCAATAGTTTTAAAAGAGCATATCTGTACATTACTTTCAAAGTAATCAACCTTGACATTTAAAACATCGGCCTACTGAGTCTTTTCACTATTGCTGCACATCCAGACTACGTCTGCAGATTTATGCAGCTGAAAGAGTAACTGTCCCTGGAATGAAGCGGATCAGTCTGTCTTTATTTTCCGGGCCGTTTCCTGTACAGTGCGTTCAGATAAACACTCAGCTGGATGAGTCATGCAGTTTGCACTCAAAAACAATGGTAGGAGGTCTGCATACCCGCTGCCCGGACCCTGCCGAGTCCATAGTCTATGCACTGTGCTGCTCCTTTGTACTGGATGAAATGTTTTCCAAAGCAGCTTTTAAAAGCCAGCTCAGCGGCACAAGCAGATATTGGAGAGGGTGGGACTACATATGAGGAAACAAAATCGTTTTTTTTCTGAAATAAAACAAGCTGAGTACTAGTATTTGTGACCACATGTGGTACATCAGAGTAGATGTGAGCTCTATGAGCTCTCGGGTTTATTTCAACTAGCTAGGCCTAATTTTATTACATTTTATTCTATTGTTTAGTAAATTGCTTTACTGGGTTGTTATTATTATTTTATTAATAACCATATTTTATAAATATTTGCCCAATATAATATGTTATTGTTTTAAATGTATTTTTATAGCAATGCCTGTTCCAAACTCCCATGGAACATACAAACTGATGAAATGCATAGAAAGCATCTTCATAATATGTAAATATACGCCTGTTTTTGTGCTCTGATAAACAATCATACGAATAAAGTTAATATTAGACTATGATACTTTGTGTGGTCAGATAAGTTGTCCTAATAACACATAAAATAGACTCTGTGTTTTAATAAACAATAATTGAAGTCCTGAAAAAAGCATTACAACGAATGACCGTGGGACATTTGAGCACTTTGTTTAGGTCCCTAAAACTCCTGTAAACAAACAATGAAAGGATGCTGACCGTTATCATCACAAACAGAGACGTTTTCAACCCCCTAGCCTGCAAACAGAAACAACACAACCCCAAAGTCCATGAGAAACAATCCCTCACCGATAACAACAATAACAAGTGGGTTTAAGCCCATCTGTCCTCTTTGTTTTTCGTCTGCAGAGCCCGGAGGCTGTTCATCACAACAGTGGAAGTATTTCTAGAGTGAGAAACTAACGGGAACCTCCGCCTACATGGAGCCGATCAGATCCAAAGCCAGCGTGTGTGGTAAACAGACGAGTGCGATACAGTATTGCAGTAAAATATAATCTAAAAGCATTATTTGTATTCCCCACGCCCTCCTCCTCCTCCAAACTCTTTCTTTATCCTCCACTCCAAGCTCTCTTTCCCCCTCCCTCTCCCTCTCCCTCTCCCTCTCCCTCTCCCCTCTTTCTCTCTAGAAGCTCAAAGCCGCAAAATCAACAGTGTGGCAGGAGGCAAACGCAACTTCTTACCATTTTAGCTTTCCAAGCGAATTTCATGGTGAGGGCCTCTCTCATCGTCCGGTAGCGGCATTAGAACACAGCCCAAGTCCAGAGAGAAAGGGTCAAATGTTTTCAAGTATAGTAGGCTACGCAGAGCTATCCTATGTGGATTGTCCTCCTTCAGCGCACACACATAGTCCGTCACGGATGGAGCCTCAAGCTGCCAGTGCTCGCTCTCTCGCTCTCTCGCTCTCTCTCTCTCTCTCCCTCTGCTCTGCCGTCCACCCCCGCTCAGTAAATGACACAACTCCGCCCACTGCGCTCCCTCTCCCTCCCTCCCTCTTTAGTCGTTTGATTTATATTTCTTTTTATTATTATGTAATATTGTGTATATAATAATATAAAATAAAAATAACAATAATAATATAGTATATAATAACAAAATAAATGCCAGAGAAGTTAATGTGACAGTGCACGCAAAATTTTTTAATCAAATCTGTCTTCATCTATTCACCTTCATGTGGCACCAAAATCGTATTACGGTTTTTCATATAATGGATGGTGAATGAATGCAGCTGTCAAACTCCCAAAAGGTCAAAAGTCAGTGCCATGCAGGCCAATTATTGCATGGTGGAATTTTAGGTGAACAATTCATTAAAAGGCCTCATGACTGTAGTTACTAAAGAAAATGATAATAATTATCATGCTATTGTAATGAAAGGTGAAATATTTTTTAATCTTTCAAATGGCAAGATGGGATGTTTCTGATGGGATTGGATCTTCTTTTTTGTGGTTGGTGTAATGGTATTTTTATAAACTTTTTTAATTAAAAACGGCAAAATTTGACAAATAAAAAGTTGAGTAGGCTTTCACTATATTACTGTCAGTCATTTAATATTACTACTATTGAAAAACAGTTGTTATATTTATGTTGTTATGTTACAATACCTTGCTCTCTTTCCCTGTTAAAACGGAAGCATCAAGCTATAATTCATATTTGGCTTCTGTGTACAGTAAAGCCCACTTTCTTTGATTTGACTATAGCCATATCAATCAATCAAGCACTGTTAGACCGGTGAGACAGAACAGCCTAAAAACATCCCAACAACACCAAAGTGGAGAGTAATGAGGTGCGGCAAAGCAGCACCAGGAATATCAAATATTGAGGGAACCATTTTTAATGACTGAGGAGAGGGAGGGATCTGTCCCCCTCACTGTCTATAATGGTTACAGCTCTAACTCAGAGACAATATGAGGAAGGCTGACGCTGTATTGTCTAGATCCCTTATGTGCAGGACATCTGGATTTTCATTTGTATTATCGCAGGAACCTGGATGAAATTAGCAGGTGTCATGTGGGCCTTAACACACACACACAGACACACTTGGGTTCTCATACGTCTAGCTATACATGTAAGCTTTGCCATAAAGAATCAGTGTGATCATTCAAGCAGCCACAGTGGGGAGCACAATAGAAAGCTGTTCAATGTTCTTTGTCCTTCAGTTCTATCTTAACAAGGCCAGTGGTGAGATCATAAATGTCAAGGGCTAGTTTTATGAAGACAGATTCAAGAAGTACTTCCTCAAAGCTAAACACATTTTACAGGCAATCTTGCTCCATCACAAACATTTAAAGTTTATATTAGATTGACTATTCTATTTAGCCATTCAGCAGAGGATATTCAAACTAAAAGAATAACAGTACGATCATGGGCTTGATTTTGAGTGTAGAGGTGCATATGAAAAATATGGTTGCATTAGTTAACATTAGTTAATGCATTAACTAAAATGACCTAACAATGAACAACAGTATTATAAATCTTTGTAACACTAATAAAAATCCAACTGTTCATTGTTAGTTCAGGTCCATTAAATAATATTAACAGATACAACTTTTGATATGTATTAATAATTAACTTTTACTAAGAATTATAAATGTTTTAGAAGTAACCTAACTAGTAAAACACTAACAGATATTATACTAGATTAATATATATTTTTAATTTTTTCTATGCATCTCAATTGGCCAGTTAGCTATTTTTTCCTAAAGTTTGCATTTTGTTTTTTTTGTCCTATGTCTTCTGATTTATTTGGAGTTGATGGAACAGTTCAAATCAATTAAGAAAATGTATACATACAATTTAGATAAAATTATATTTTACAAAAAGCTGGAAAGCTCAGAACATCAGAACTACCCCCCCCCCCCCCCCATGTTAGAAGAATCTACTTAAAAAGTCAATAACGATAAATAATTCACTTTAGTTTTATATGGTACTTTTAAAGGTTGCTTCAGAAGGCACCCTCCAAATAAAAAAAGTCTAGTCCAAGAGCAAATAATCAATAATTTCCACTGACATGGAATTTAGTCAAGCGCTATAGTCATTCCCGGTGTTAAATATCCTAGACGGAGTCTGCATCCAAAAATGTAGGCACCTGACTTGTTGCCTCGCTGCTTTAATGACTTTGCAGGCAGCGTTTGCACATGAAGGGACTTCATGAAACTGATTTCGGATAGACTTCTGAGGCAACATAACGGTTTAATGATCTACAGCAAAAAAAGAGAGATTTTTGGTGATTACTAGAAAATTACAATTGTAATTTCTCACTAGAAATTACAAAAAAAGTGGAAACCGTTGGTCAATTTATACACAAACTGTCATACATCTGCTGCATTCAAAAATCGAACTAGGTATCTCAGGAGACAGGAAGTGAAGCTAACATTGGATTCGGACCTGCCCTGATGCCTTCCTACCTTGGAATGCATTCTCAGAAGGCAGCATTTTTAAGCTTTCGGATGCAGCCCTAGACCGTGGTTAATGTTCTGGAAAGCAGGACCAAGATTGTATTAGTAAAAGTGCGTGCAAGTAACCACGGGAGAAACCTGACAACCTATCACACGACTCCCTCAAACCACACTAACTCACCCTCACCTCCATGCACCATTGGCTGTCTACAGTCACAACAAATTCAATAAAGTGAAGTGTGTATAAGCAGAGACCCCCTCGTGTTCAGGTCAGAGAAGGCTGGTCAGCGAGGGCAGTGGGGGCTTCAGAGGGGAAACCCTCATTCTCTGGGATCTGCTCCAGTTCCCAGGCCGGTCTGACTGGGTGTCCTCTGCTCGGCTGTTCCTCGGGGGTTCTGGGAAGCGTGGAGGAGCAGTGGGAGAGGTTGTGACCTTTTGGCCCCCCTCAAGGGACAGCTGTTTGCTCTCAAAAGGGAGTGATGTCATTGCAGTGCACAACAACAAGGCCTGACAAATGGCAGGCGCTTGGGCCGGACCCGGCTGACGCACACACACACGCACACACACACACACACACACACACACATACACACACACACACACAAACACACACACACACACACACACACACACACACACACACACACACACACACACACACACACACACACACACACACACACACACACACACACACACACACACACACACACACACACACACACACACACACACCTCTGATCTCATACACAACTATAGCCCTAGGGAATAGATAGAGATGTGTATCTATATGAAATAAAAGCACAACACCACTACATAGTGATGCCAATCTCTAAAGGAAACACACTATATCATTTGATTACATAAAAGGTGTGGGAACTTAGTAAAAATTTAGGAGGTGGTTATTGAAAAATTGATCGATCACTAATCTGCAACCTGTTTAAGCAATGGTTTGGCAAAATTAAAATTTTATCATCATTTATTCCCCTTGATTTTTTTATTTTTTTATATTTTTATCTGTTAAATGATTTTCTAAGAAACGAAAATGTGAAAATGTTATTTAGTATATGTACACGTATAAATAAATAAGATTAAATAATACAAAATTAAATAAACTAGTGTGTGAGTAGTGTGTTTTAAGTAAATTTAGGTGTGTCAATACATCTCACACCAGATTTGACATCAGCATCATTTGTTTTTTATGTGATGGACCTCTATTATGGTACTTTTGTCTTGTTTGAAGCGTAACAGGCCCTTTTTACCATTCACTTTCATTGAGTGGAAAAGAGCAGCATGAACATCCAGCCTAACAACCCCATCTGTGCTCTGTGAAAAAATCATTCAGTTTTGGTAAAACGAGGGTGAGTAAATGATGGTATGTATAGTTTTCATTTCTGTGAGAACTATCATTTTAATTGACCAATCTATACACTCTTCTTGACACAAAATGTTTCATTTGTGTTTTCCTGGTGTTTAGTTTCAGGTGGGGAGGCATGGGGGGTGGGCTTTGGAAACAGGCTTAAAGGGAATCTTAGGGGGCATGTTTAGACCCCAATGGGGAGGCTGAGGATATCTGTCCTGTCGACACCAATAGAGACATACCAAGTCTAAACCTCCCTGGAGTACAATCACAGTCTCCAGTCAGTCTCTCCTCCTGTGGTGGACTCACACACGTAAACACACACACACACACAAGGCCTGTGAAGCTATGGAGCACATCGACATGAGTAACGAGAGCACTGTTATTGCACCACTGTGGGGGGAAAAAACACACATTCCAGGAAATCTCCCACTTCCTGCCTGCAGCCTCCCAACTCTATGTGCCCGTCGTCATTGTACCTGACTGACGGGCCAGTTATCATGTCTACACTGCCAAAGGCACTCGCAAAAACCTGAGGGATGAAGAAAATGCAGCCGTAGCCCGTTCTGTGTATGTATAGGGAGATTTACGGTCAGATTTTGGACTGCTGTGTTGCACTAGCGTCACCAGAAGAGTTATAAGCTGAGCTGAGCTGACGCAGGCAGAGAGAGCTGGAGCTAGAGGGCGCTGGGAGGAGACCTTCAATGGTAGCGTATCTCTCTGTGTTATGACGTGCCAGCCAACACAAGTTCTTTGTTGTTATTTGCAGCGGTGAAGTCTGATAAAAATCTCAAGATTAACCTTAATCTGTGATTCACAGTTCTCAAGAATCTGCAATCCCTTGTTGTCACAACACCATGTGATCATCATTTTCATTATGCAGCTTGCTTTTATCAACTTCACCAGAAATCAACACAGTCTATGCAACAGAAATCACTGCATGTGTTTGTAAAAGCATATACATATATATATATATTAAATGCTTTATGTTGTATTTATTTGATCAAAAATACATACAAAATGTGTAATTTTATACAATTTTATAACTGTCTTCTATTTTATATTTATTTTAAAATGTAATTTTATTCTTGTGATGGCAAAGCGTAATGTTCCGCAGCCACTTAAGTCTTCAGTCTTTTGGTGCTCATTAAACATTTCCTACTAATATCAATGTTGAAAACAGTTTTATATATTTTTTGGAAACCGATAAAAAAATAATAATTCAGGATTCTTTGGTGAATAGAAAGTTCAAAAGAACATAATTTATTTGAAATACAAATCTTTTGTAACATTAAAAATGACTTTACTGTCACATTTGATCCATTTAATGCATCCTTGTTGAATAAAAGTATTATTTTATTTAAATCATATTCATCCCAAACAAACTACACTACACTTCCTGGCATACAACTCTTTCTGCACTATGTCAGAGCCCGTCTACGGGCATATTCATATTAGACATTCTCTGACTATGTGCACTTTTCGAAGTACGCAAATTTCCTCACATGCACTTTTACAGTCTATGCACATGCATCGAATACCCATATGACCTGCAAATGACATATAACATTTAACAAAACGTGCAGTTAACAGCCAAAGCACACTGCATGGAATACTGTAACCCATAATGCAATGCACTCCACACCATCTGACCTTGCATTTTCAGCATGATGAATTAAAAATGCTTAATTAAACTCACAATGAGTTTTAAAAATGCAAAATAACTATTTGTTATGCTAAAGTTGCTGAATTAAACATGCAAAGAGGTTGCCACAACAAAGTAGCTTATATCGTCTTAATGCGTAGGCTACTGTCTGTTTTGTAAAAATATTATAAAACGGTTAGTTCCAATCCTTTATTCTGATTGGTCAATAGCAGTGTTTTATTCATGATAAAACACGGCTATGACCGCTTCACCCAACGGTTCTATGTATCACTACACAGCAACCACTCTTATCAGCTTAAACATGTTTGTTGTATCAAACATTGATATTGTTCATTGAAGCTATATTAGAGTATTGTGAGAGATCGAGTAAGCAAGTGTACCTGCATTTACAGTTGACATAGCATTTTCCTTCAGGTCAGTCCTATATTCATTAAAAAAAAAAAAAAAAAACGTTTGAATGTCCGCTGCGATATCTTGTCCTCTTAACAGTTAACAGCTAACTTAAGGGTGTTAAGTTTTCCCGTGCCTATAGTCATCTGTCAGTTGCGTATTCCTTCTCCGTGATCACAAGTTTGAGTCATAGGTTTGAGTCCTATCAATAAAAAAGTCTTCTCTACGAACTGACTCACTTATAAAGACAGTCTTTGCCGCCATCTATTGGCGAAATAATGTAACGTTAGTTAACTTCTGTTGCTGTTTACGGTCAGGGACTATTTTTTCCAGCGGAAGGAAGCCTTTTAGTGATTTTACTTCATGAAAGTTGCATAAATTCATCTTTTTCGGCTTTAATATTTGTATTTTGCGGTAACCATTTGAGAAAAGCAATAAGGTATGAGAGGCTGCTGTATCGTGAATAAGTCACGGCTGTTTGTTTATTGCTTACGCTACTACAGTAGGCTATGCTAGTAACGTTACTCCATTACAAACAAAACAAAGCATTTGTTTTATTTGATTTTTTTTACTAATTTCTTCTGTTTTCTGTTTTTTGAATGAGCTGTTGTCTTTTCCACCTTGCATTACTGTAATCAACTAACAGAGATGAATGAAGAACTGAAAGTCCATGAGTAGCTCCTGGGGTTTTCAGATGAAAGAAAATGAAACAAAACAAAGAAGAGAGCAGCATCTTCCCCACTGAGCACCATCAGCAAAATATGCCACAGTGGAAACTCTGTCATTGTGAAATATGTGGTAAAAACAAATCTTAGCGTCCTCAAACAGCTGGAACTTTGAAGGACTCTCGTAAAAACACGCTTCCCAGAAACTGTCATTCCAGAATGGCGCATGTGTGTGAGAAAAGGAGAGAACAGTGTGTGTGTGTGTGTGTGTGTGTGTGTTTATGTAGCCTACTTCAATATTTTTGTTTTACATGCCCAGTAGAGGGCAGTGTGACACGATTCTGCTAATCTGCTCAGAGTTAACAAGTAGCAACTACAACAAGAGAAAAGAATAAACAATACATTTATGCTCCAATGGTAATTTGAGTGTTTTACATTGTATCCAAGAAATATGTCACCCTCCCTTTTGTTAGTTCGCATTCTCTCTTATTCAGTGTGATGCAACCTTCTCCGTCATTTACCAGCAGTGTTTTCTATCAATCCTGTTTTTATCATTTTTTTCTACATAAATGTGACACATCTGGGTCGTCTGGTTTTTAATTAATAGCCATTCACCAAAAAAATTATACAACAACACATAGCCTATTGTGCATACTACACCTTAACTACTCAAGAGTCCCTTCAGATGAACAAAAAAATCTGTTTTTTTCAGAGGTTTGTCGTGTGTGTATCATAATAACAGAACCTGACAGTATCTGTGATATCTGTGACAGACATTAAGATTATTATAATCATTAAAGTATGGGTTTTATATTCTCGGATTGGTGAAAAACAGGAATAATCCTGGATGGCATTCTTTAATGACTAATGTGGTGGCCAGTTGTTTGCAGCGTGTCGTTAATCTTCTCCTCTGACCTAGAGCTAATAAGCTTTAATTAGCCAGTGTGGTCAGTCTGGTTTGGGCCCCCACGTTGGCAAAACCATCTGCCACAACAGACAAACAAACAAACAGATAGACAGACAGATAACCTGTCTGTCACTGTCTAGCTCTCTCAGACAGTCTATCTGACAGCGATTCTGCTGATTCAGTCTGTCAGGAGTGTGTTTGCTGATCAGAGAGTTAAATAACTTAGCCAGTGAACATCACTGGGCCTGACCTTGTCTGCTTGAGTCTCAACCCCCTCCATCCATCCCTTCTTTTTCCTTCTGCTGCCTCTCTGACAGAGGGGGCAGTAAGCCAGGCCACATGACACGGATCAGGAAAGAGGGAATGAATGGGGGGCTGTAGGAAGGAGGAGGGAGTTGTTGTTTTTTTCTTTTTTGCTGTGTGAGGGCTGTGTGTGTTTGTTTAACTGCTGTAGTGACCTGAATGGTTCCACACCTGTCCTACCACAGCTAAGATGATTCACAGACCTCCCAGAATGAGAGTTTATAGGCACATACACTCAAGCACAATATCTTTACCGTACCTCTAACACACACACATTATGCTCCCTTACGATACACACATTTGCACACACCGATGTACCCATAATCCCTTGCTCTAAACACATGGATTATACATTTTCTGCCACAGTTGAGTGATTTCCCTTCGGACTTCAGCCTGAGGTGTCATGTCAGACTGAGGGTGACAGCAGTCATATTATCAGCTTTATTAACTTGTTCCATTGTCATACTCATTGAACCAAATGTTCAATAGTGCAGTCATGCAAACTTACAAATCTATGGTGAGTGCTATCCATTATAATACTACAACATCTAAAGAGCATGTCATATTAGGAAAAGCTCTATTTACACTGCAATTAAAAAAAAATCACATTAGAATAGTTTCTGAAGGATCATGTGACACTGATGACTGGAATAATGGCTGCTGAAAATTCAGTTTTGCAATCACAGGAATAAATTACATTTTAAAATGCAAAACAGTTATTTTCAGTTGTATAATATTACTGTTTTTATGGTATTTAAATACAGCCTAGCTGAGCATAAGTCTTACCAACCTTAAACTTTTGAAAGGGTATTTGCTAGAAATATATCTTTGCAACATATTTTATGAAGAATTTATAACAATAATGTTAAATGCATAACAGAAAAGCAAATGTTTAAGTTTGCATTTGAATTGTATGTAAATTAATGTAAAATGATTAGTCTCAAAGCAGCCCCAGTAAGTCAACCATATTGTTATGCCCTGATTTATGCATTTGGAGACAGCAGGGTGAGAACAATAAATGATCAATGTGAGAGAGAGGTAATTGGATTGAAACATAAGATTTCCAGATTGGAACCTGCATCTCCCACATGAGCACCACATCTCTGCTGGAGCACGAACCATCATTCATGACAAGATCACTTATGTAAGCTCTAGGCCTTGTGCTTTCTTGTTACCAGTTGCACAACTTACTGACACTGAATTACTGAATCAAATTCTCCATCCCAACGAGTGACTCACTGAACATAAGCAAGAAAACAGTGACTAGCAACCAACCATAAGTGTCACTTTCAAAAAACACACACTAAAGCAAAATCACAAAAAGAGAAGTGATGCAGAAACAGAGAATACTTAGTTTGCGATTCCTATATTCAGCATAATTCCAGACACGCGCTTGCGGTCTGCGCAAAGCTTCCTCAATGTATACTGACCTATATTGACTTCTGCAGAGTGAATGTAAGCAACAGGACTGTGCCATTTAGGCTGAATATATGAGTGCATTGACCCCAGTCTTTGATCACTTGACTACAAGTGGCGAGGCTTTGCAGAGTCAAGCAGAAAACCAGCAGCAATATCAGCATTTATGGCTAGTATGTACAGGGAGGGACGAAGAGCGTCATGACCCATGCATCTTGAACTTTGGCCACCATCTTCATCATTATGGCCACAAAAACAAAGCCATTAACGACCATTAAGGCCATATAAAAATTTAACTGCCAGGTTTTGAAACTAGCGAAGCAGGTTAAGGATATGCACGTATAAAGTCGTAAAATGCTACACACGTGAAATCAGAAACGTTATGCAACTCTCTCTTGTCTCTGAATGAGCAGATTAATTGTTTTCCAGTTAGAAGCAGTAGTGGAAGGGAATAATAATCGCGTGAAGTTATTCCGAGATAACTTGGAAATGGGAACAGTGAGAGGGAGTGAGAATGTCATGGCTGAGGTGAAGGGTGGCTGGGGGTCCCACCCGGCATAATCGAGAAATGAGAGTTTCAGAGCTGTGGGACGTTTGTGGGAGACAAAGTCATTTTGTGTTGGTCTATGTATGTGCGCATATCTGTGGGTTTGGTATTTAATTGAATGTGTTTGAATGGATGTGAATGAGTGCATGTGTGTGTGAACTATGTTGAATATGTGTGTGGACTGGACTCCATGGGTGAGCGTAGGGTAAAGTGACGAGGGAGCTCTCTATGGCCTCACTGTCAGAGAAACAATAAGCTGTCTGAGGAACAATACTCGGAAACTCTCCTGTGTAAGAGGAAGAGACTTGAAGCAGGAAGCTGGATAAGGATGAATCTCTCTCTCTCTCTATATGTCTTATTCTCCATGACTGTTACATACTACCAGTAAACATTTGTGCCATTTATGTTTCTCATTAGCTTAAAAAAGAAATTGATCTCAAGGCTTATGCTTTAATGTATTTTATGCTTACTAAGGGTGCATTTATTTGATCAAAAATACAGTAAAAAAAATAATAATATTGTGAAATATTATTCAAATTTAAAATAACTGTTTTTTATTCTAATATTGTTTAAGATATCATTTAATTTTTAATGACAAAGCTGAGTTTGCCATTAATTCATACTTTTGAATGGTAGGCTAGTGCATCGCGGATTCCACAAAAATATTAAGCAGCTGTTTTCAACCAATTTATACTGTAATATAATATAAATGTGTGTAAATAAATCTAGAATATTTTTACTTTCTAAAAAGTTTACACTATTATTTATAGATTTAATTTTTACTATACTAGTAAATATAGGTTAAAGTGATGAGAGAACTCTCTATGGCCTCACTGGCAGTGGAACATATATATTATTATGTCGAATTATGTAGCCTACGTTTTATTTTTATTACGTATTTATTTAGAATTATATTTTACTTCTATTTGTATCACTTTTTTCCTATGAACTTTTCTACAGACCCCCTGTAGTGTTCTGACAAATCTGACTTTTTTGTTGTTGTTGACAAATCTGCTAGGTTAACACATTTACCTTTGTAAAAAAGAAGCCATAGCCTACTTAACATGAGCTATCAAACACTCGCACACATATTCCCATTCCCTCACTATTTCCCTCTCTCAGCGTCCATCATTTATAACTCCACCTTACTGCCCAAATCTGTGCCCTCCCTCCAGCGATGTTATAATGCTGAGTTTCATTTTGTATAATACAATGACAGTTTCCCTGAATTGAAACACACCGTTCTGGTCAGTGCTGGTCAGACAAAGTCACCAGCGGTCAACTCCAGTGTTGAAAAAGTGCTGACAGAGGGAGCTTTCCCCGCTCTGAAACCCCCACACACCATGACCACGACCACATAGGCTACACACAACCACACACACCCCATCCTCTTAACAAATTCGTCTGGTCAGTGTAGTGGCCAGACTAATCTAGGGGCTTTCTTGAGGCAAACATTCATTGTTGTTTTTCCTTTTCACCTCTAAAGATGATTCAGCTTCCTTGAATGGATTGGCTCACATTCAAAAAAGAAATGGAAAAGAAAAAGGAAATTTTAGTTTCATTTACCCCCCCCCCCCCCCCCCCCTCTTTTTTTTGTGGAAAAAAAAAAGAAGAAGAAGAAGAACGTAAAAAAAAAAATACCGGAAGAAATGACGATCCGTTCTGTGCTTTCCCTTGGCATCGCCACACTAGCCTGTCTATTCTACACCGCAGAACATAGAGCGACCAGTTGAGTTTAGTCCGATTCTGGAATGAATGACTCATGTGCCGGTTCTTTGAACCAAAACCATAAAGCGCGACCAGTAGCTGGAATCCCATTCCCAGGTCTCCTTAGTGAACCAAAACATAAAGCGGTAGGCTACCAGTGTAGAGTGATTCCCGAACTAATTATTTATATGCCTTAATCTTAAGACTCTTAATATGTCTTAATATAGTAGCCTAAGCTAAGTAATTTTTTAGTGAATCAAACACATAGCCTACACGTTACAATTTACTGAGCAATGTTGCATGGCTCATACATCTAAATCAGTCTGGACTGGTTGTCCATGACAAGTTGTAGCCTACTTAAAGATTGTACTTAAAACAAGTAGCAGCCTATAGTTGTAGGCTACGTGTAATTAGTCAGAAGTAGGCCTATATTTTAAAAACAAATAATGAAATATGAAAGCATAACTATTGCAAGCAATGTGAAATGCAACTTTCAGACTGCTGCATAGTACAATTTTATTTTTTCTATGCTTAAGCCTTTATGCAGACTAAAAGCCATACACAAATTAAGTTGAATTCAAATCAGTTTACTGACCATTTAACTTTTGATTCTTCTTCTTATCATCCCACAACTCTTAAAGACCCCAAACAACAGAGCCCAACTCAGATAAAGTCCATTTACATGCTGTTGCGATTAAAGGCAAACCGCTAAACAAGGAGCTACAATGATATACCATCACAGCAGCCTTCAACACACATAAGTGACTGACCCAGTATCGAGGGCTGCTCTCAGGTGACCGTGGCTGGTACCTCTGCAGGGACACCCCTCCCTCTCCATCTAGGTCCAGGCAGTGTGGGATAGGTGGCCAGGGGAGCAGCGATGCCAGCGGGTAGTGCGAGATCATGATGCCCGTCCAGGTTGCCCACACATACTCAGGGCTGTAGAGAACTGGTGCTCCTGTGATGAAGGTCTGTGTGTTTTCGTGTCTGTCTGTCTCTGGAGGGCATTCCCACTTGCGGTCTTCCAGAGGGTGCCCTTTTGTCCTTTCGTGTAAAGTGGAAACAGTCTGACAGATCTGTCTTTAGAAGTCCACAATTGCTGTTTCCCAACACGTACAAACAAAGTCTCTCTCTCTCTCTTTCTCTCTCTCTCTCAACCTCAGACTAATTCGAGAAGAGGCTGGCAGCTTCTCCGCTGTAGCCACATGAGTGATTAAAGTCTATTGTTTTTTCTCTCTCTCACTTCAAAGTAGGAGGAGGGGTGAGCGATAAGCCCTGCCCCTGCACTAATACCAAGATTGTGCAGAAAGAGGGAGAGAAAGACGGGAAAAGAGAGAAAAGGGGTCTCGTGTTGAAGGAGGAAAACTGAGAGTAGGTTTAACCAAAATAGTGTTATTTTAGCACATTTCTACAATATAGTTTAGTGTTAATTCTTTTAAACTATAACCACAAAAAGTTACATCTATATCAGGCAAGTTTTTTTTTTTATATGCTCTTCCCAGAGCAGCAGTTAGGGAGTCTAAATAATAGACAATAATTATAATAAGCATAAAGCTTTAATTATCATTCTAATGAGAATATTGGAAAGTTCACATTACAGCTTTAACGATAACGATACACAGAGGAACAATATCATTGGAATCACTTTCAGAAGGATGTTCTCCAGCTGATGAACAATAAAAACATTAACAGCCAAGTGACTTTGAAGAGCTTGAGCATTTAAAGTGGCAGACGACAAAACGGCAGCAAACACAACAATATCGTGCGTTGGTGTGGACACTAATGTAATAATCGTTATAGTTCTTGGTGTGAACTGGCCTTAAGGGTTGAAAGAGGACCTGATGGAGTCTTCTCAGTTAGGCAGTAGCTGTTAGTAAAGAAACTTTCCTGTTAACCAATAATTCAGCAGTGTGGCCTTTGTTACCAGGACCAAAGGCAAGGTTTCACCTGAAGAGTGTAATAGCAAGCATGTGACAAAATATTTTAGACTGGGGTGGGAAAAAACATAGTTAGAAAAATGCATATTGATTGATATGTATTGGAATTGGATTTGGTAAAGTATTGACGCAGAGGACGACAGCAAAAGCTGAGGGTATCGTTTTGGACAGGGCCTGTATTTATGGTTATAGCCCTGACTGGTCAGCCATATGTGAATAAGTAGCTAACCAATACACACTCATGTACGTTAAGGCATACAGTACTTGGGACTGTTAATAAGACACAGAGTTTAAAAGCTGTAACTTCCGACTGTTGCAAAAATGCCAGCAGCAGATATGTGAATCAGTAACATAAAATAACAAAACAGCAAGATCCGGAGGGTGTTTAACACTAAGTTTAGAACTTTTCACAGAATTCAGACGAGTACACACGCAGTGAGCTCACTTTATGTTATGTTCTGGGTAAAGTATAACTTTAAATCTGTGGAAAGCTTCCATGATATGCTGTCATTAATGCAGGCAATCATTTTGACTAGTGCCTTAGGTTGCAAAAAAAGACATTAATATAATGCATTTACAATGGAAGACATTTCAGAGGGTTTAAAAGCAGAAATGTCCCGCTTTTTGATATGATAGCACTCAAAATTACATTTTCAGTACAATGGGTTACAAGGTTCTAGTAGTGGTCGGACTACTGCTCTAGGTGGATAAACTAAATGAAATAAAATTCTGACCAATACTGATAAAATGATAAAATACAGATAAAATACCTATTTATTTTTTGGTTGACAATTAGTTAAAATTCTATACAATTTTGTCTAAATAAAATAAATACTAAATAAAAACTATATCTACAGTAATAATTTACAGTATGAAAAATGGATATTTATTTTAAGATTTGTCAAAGGTGCTGTGTAGTTAAATGAATGTTTTTAAAGATTAACCTTAAAGTTATCTAAATGTAAAAATAAGAGAAATTAGCATGCACAATTAATGATATAGCCTAAAACCATATCTAATATTGTCCATTAACTGATAAAGTGATATATTGTGCATCCCGAGGTTTTATTACATTAGTCTCATGTCAACACGTATAATTCTTGTCGCTGTACTTTTTAGTTTATTCCAGTGCAATGGCTTCTGCTTTCATAAAGAAAACTTTTGTTTGTTTTTAAAGAATGAGAGACGAGTCCATAATATTAAATGAGGTAATACAAAGCTTAACTTCTATACAATCCTTAACATTTTGCAACCCAACCATGAGGGGTATGAGCTTCAAGCTTTATATACGCTCTCTCTCACCATGCTCACATTCAAAAGCAAAGATTAGAGAATAAATCAGCCAATTAAACCAGAATGCCATTGATTTTCTCTTTCATATCCTCAGGCTCCTCATCTATTGTTCAATATTTAAGAGGATTTTATTGTGGACCACAGAATGAGGGACCTGAATCCCCTCGCTTTCAACCTTGTGGATTCCTCTCTCACTCTCCCCCCCTCTGTTCCTCCTCCCTCCTTGTTTCCTTTCTCTGTTGTTCATTCCAACTTCTGTCCCCATGGCAGAGCTCAACACCCATCTGAACTGTTTTGAAATTTATCAGCTTCCAGAATCTCTCCGTTGGTACATTTTGATCTATACAGTTTGCTGACATAGCCATAGTGCGCGGTCTGCAGAAGTTTACACAGCTGGCACAATTTTTTGGCTTTTACACTTAAACTCAGACACACACTTAAACAATTTATATCACCCAAGTTATATTCCTTATTTCACACTACAGTTTGGCAACACAAGACACGCAAAGGCTATGTTAAGAACTAAGCATTGTTCACACCTAAACAGAGGAACATCCATGAACACATATTCAGAAATGTTTTTCAGTATAGCTGTTTTTATCAGCAAAAAGTGCTGATGAGGGCATCCATGAGGGACATACTGGACATAAAACACTCTTGTAAATCACAGGATTTAGCTCTCTGAGGGTAAAGTTCACTAGGACTAGCAAGCAGTATATAACTATCAAAACAATTCCAAGTAAGTGTATATCAAATACCCTAAAAGAGACTTCAAATGTGAAATAATATGGCTTAAAATAAAATATTTGTTTCTACCAACATATTTATGCAAGACCAAGACATGCTACAAAAACGAACGGTGTGCTCAAACTACTGCTGTCCTCTACCACCATCAAGTGGACAATAGAGGAATCGCATACACGTTACAAGTAGGCTATCCACAAGTATTCACCATTGTGTGCCGATACCCCAGCAGAAAAGTGACCCTTAAGGTCATGGATAACTACCGCCTATAGCCTAAGTGTATGCGTTGTTATAGTGTACATGAAAGGGGTGGAAGGAAAAACATGAAAATAAACTGAGTGTAAACATTTGTTTGTGTAGTTGTGCGTGAATGCAAGACTAAGAGGCACTGTTATCCGATTCCTACCAGAATAATAAAAGCAGATTCGGAGTATTTTACATCTGTGTTTTTCACAATATCCCATCTTCATTCCACGGAGTCTGTAGTGTCGCCTCCTGGGGGTTTCAAGTTGAGATATGACCAGTGGAATAGCTTGCTCAACTCGAATAAGCAAGGCTTGGCTTACTACTCATTTAACCCTCCGGCCTCCGTGAACACTTTCATTAAAGGAGAACTCCGGTCAATTTTAACATTGAGCTCATTTTTTTTGTAAATTTGGAGTGCTGTCAGTACAGAGAACAACGACAAAAATCGGTGTTGCCTACACCGTGTTATCCTCTTTTTAAAATTTGCACCCTGTTGACTTCAATGGGGCAAGTTTTAAACCTGCTTTTAGCCTCTTAACATCCTTGATATATAGCATGTTAAAATTGTCACTTTTGAGGCCTTTTATGTTCAAACTGGAGTCAGACAAAGATGGAGAGACTCAGGAAGTGAGTCTTTCGTTCTTCTTCGGAACACAAATTAAGATATTTTTGATTAAAAATATCTTAATTTGTGTTCTGAAGGTGAACGAAAGTCTTACAGGGTTGGTACATGAGGGTGAGTAATTACAGACAGAATTTTCATTTTGGGGTGAACTAACCCTTTAAAAAGCAATTTCTTTAAAAGAAAATATCTCCCTTTGAACTTTGAGCGTCAGACTTTGCAGATGGTGTTTATGCTCAAATAGCAACATTACACACTAACTAAAGTTAAAAAAGTGAAATCATAATCAACCACCCCTTTTAAGGACTAAAACAAATGGACATTCCTCCAGGGTTAGTGACATCACTAACCCTAACATTTACATAAACCCCGCCCCGGGAACATGCAATCCATGTTGAGAAGAGGAAGAGTTGTTGTAGTAGAGCACATTTGTGAGTCTGCTTAAGCTGTCGCATCCGTCTTTTCACATGCAATACAGTACGTAACAAATGCAATAGCATGTCACTCTGTAGGCATCTTACAACAGTTCCCACACGAGTGATTTTATAGATTATCATGACAGAATATGCTAATTGAAGATAGTTAACTCCACATCAGCAACATAAATTCATCAACTCAGAAACTTCCTGTTGCATTCTACGTTGTCACGTCTTCTTGAGTCTCTCCATCATTGTCCGACTCCAATTTAAACATAAAAGGCAGAACAGTTTCTGAAATTTTAGTGTGTGTCTGTGTGAGGTAAGCAGAGCTGCTAACACACAGGAGCTCTTGAAGCTCCGCCCTCTGTGTCGGGAGCAGCAGCTTATTTGCATTTAAAGGGACACACAAAATGACATGTTTTTACTGACTGTCAAAAAGGGACAATTTTAACATGCTGTAAAAAAAATATCTGTGGGGTATTTTAAAGCTAAAACTTAACATACACACTCTGGGGACAACAGAGACTTATTTTACATATTGTAAAACAGGGCATTATACCACCCCTTTATTTACTTATGCAGTGCAGTACAACCAACACTGGTCATGATCCTCCTTGTGAACTTTTGGAAATTCAACTAGTTTTTCCATTTAAGCACTCATTGAACCTTGAAAATATGACTTGGTTTCCAGTGCTACTGACTGACTCTGGAAAAACATAGCAACCTGTCAGTGATTGGAGTTCTTGTGCAAAGTTAAAGATAGGCCTATATTTTAAAGAAACTACTTGGTCAATAGAAATAGAAATGCAGGATTATAAAGAATATTAGTCTTAATTTCTCTTGGTGGTTTCCTGTTGTGTGTAAGGCTGTTTGTGCTTATGTAAAAAAAAAAAAAAAAAAAAAAAAAAAAAAATTTGAAACCAGTTGGGACAGTTTTCAAAGCATTTGTCTTCATTCCATGGATAAGTGAGCTGCAGACTTTCAGCATTCTCGTGATCTGTGACTGAAAAGGAGTAAGGGGATGCTTAGGTAGCTAGCTTGAAACCAATGGGGCTGTCGTTAAGAACAGGTCCAGTCTAGTCACTCAGGTATCAAAGTGTTTATTTTATATCCAAGCAGGTATTGTATGTGTGTGTGTAGTTGTATGTGTATGTGTGTGTGTGTGTGTGTGTGTGTGTGTGTGTGTGTGTGTGTGTGTGTGTGTGTGTGTGTGTGTGTGTGTGTGTGTGTGTGTGTGTGTGTGTGTGTGTGTGGTTTCTACAAAAAAACTGAGAAATACAGCATTTTAGTTTACAATAAACAATGCCAGATCAGATTCATGGTAACTGCCAATGTAACATTGAATTCACAGGAAATAAAGTAATTTAAACAATACATGAGGCCATCTACTCATACTATAAGCTCATCAAATACACATCTAAATAACTAAAGAACATGTCTAAGCAGGAAATATCGCAAGCATAAAAATAAATGCATTTAGGACAAACTTAAGAAATACAGAATAATATTTAAGTATCAAACAAAGGCACTTTCATGGTCAATTACGCACATGCAGGAAAAAACAAAGAAATGAGGAAAAACTCAGTCCTCTGCACAGTACATCCACGTGCAACAGAAGGAAGATTATTATAATAAAGCCTGATAGGGTCCTAATTGGCTTGAGATCATGTGGGTGGAGCTAAAGGTTAATAGGGAAATTAACAGGCTAAGAGGGGTGTGGCACATGCTTTGCACCTTGCAGCTTAGGGACACAAAAACTTCTCAACAGTGACTGTAAATATGTGTCTCGGAGCAGTTCGTAACAAGGAGACCCTAACCCTGCACAGGGTTTGAGTAGCCTATTTAATGCCATTACATGTAACTTGTAAATTCCTTTTTTCTTAGTTAAATATTTAATTATTTCAGTGTTGGAGTGCAATTTAGTCAAGTATGTAGGCTACATCATTGGTGATGATAGCACTCTCAGAAAAAAGGTACAAAAGCTGTCACTGGGGCGGTACCCTTTCAAAAGGTACATCTTTGTACCTAGAAAGTGCATATTAGTACTTTAAAGGTACATATTGGTACCAAAAGTTTACATATTAGTATCTAAATAGGACACAGTATACAGGGGGCAGTAGTGTCCTAATGGTTAGAGTCAGACTGGCAACCCGAAGGTTGAGAGTTCGTGCCTTTGGCTTTGAGGAAGGCCCCACAATTGCTCCCCGGGTGCCACAGCAAAAATGGCTGCCCACTGCTCCAGGTGTGTGTCCCCACGGTTTGCAGTGTGTGTTCACTACTCCTACTACTGTACTAACTTGGATAGGTTAAATGCAGAGGACAAGTATGAGTTACCATACTTGGCCTTCACATGTCACTTTAACTTTTCACCTTTTTAAAGGGTATACCGTCCCAGTGACAGCTTTTGTATACTGACTGTATTAAAGGGTTAGTTCACCCCAAAATAAAAAATGATGTTATTAATTACTCACCCTCATGTCGTTCCAAACCTGTAAGACTTTTGTTCATCTTCGGAACACAAATTAATATTTTCAATTAAATCAGAGAGATTTCTGCCCTTCCACTGACAGTCCACGCAACTACCACTTTGTCGCTTCAAAAAGTTCATAAAGAGAATTGTAAAACTAAATTAATTGAGCAACTTAGTCCAAATTTTCTGAAGAGACACAATCTCTTTATATGATGAGAAGATTGAATTTAGTCTTTTATTCACATTCATCAACTCACACATCAGTTGTGGTAAACAGAAGCTCAAGCATGTTCGCTTGATGTGCGAGAACCAATGAGGTTCATTCTCGTGAGTTATGCAGCACATCTGAGCTTACGCAAGAACCAATGAGGTTTGTTCTCGTGCGTCAAGCAGGAAGCTTAGTCGGTGATCAATGTTTATATGTGAATAAAAGCCTAAATTCAATCTGTTCATCATATAAAGGGAGCGTGTCTTTTCAGAAAATTTGGACTAAACGCTTGATTTATATAGATTAGTTTTACGATCTCTTTCTGAATTTTTTAAGCGACAAAGTGGTAGTTGCGTAGACTTTCAATGAAGGGACAGAAAGGATTTCATTAAAAATATCTTAATTTGTTTTCCGAAAATGAACAAGAGTCTCACGGGTTTGGAACGACATGAGGGTGAGTAAATTATGACAGATTTTTCATGTTTGGGTGAACTAACACTTTAGTTATCATCAGGTGTAGCAAACATGTGAATTTCCTAATATTTAAAACTCAGTGTTTCTGGACAACGGTTTGTTTCGAGCATAATATAGCACAGAACAGACATATTGCACTAGCCTGTAGTATACTTTGACAAAACCTTCATGCTGACATTTTCTGCTGACGACAACACAGAGGAAGTCAAGAGATAAAACATTTCAGATCTCTTACAGTTGCACAACGTGCAGAACTTCGGAGAGTCCCAACAAAATGAAACTAAAAGTTACTTGAACTCTGGGCTATATTAAACAGTAAAAACTTGGATGAAAGTTTTTGTTAAATACTTTCCTTTCTTACAAGTTTGTAATTTTGTAGTTACTTAAGATGACAGTGAAGATGAATAGGGAAGGTTTCTTTTTTTACTACTTTTTTATCAGTTCTTTAACTCAAATTATCTGTGAGTAATTGGCTGGCGGGTCTTAGCTGGTTTAAAGTGAAAAGTTAAAACACAACGTTCATAAATTCTTCTAACAAATGCAGACTATTTCCTTCATTTGGGAAATTTTGACTAAGCTTGTACAATAGTGTCTTATCTTGAATATGAAAACAAAATTTCCCAAGACCACACCTCCTGTTAGTAATATATAAAGACAAAAATTCCCGAGGAGAGAAGCAGTCAGTGTCCCACACCACCATGAAGCCATTGAGCCTATATACTTTACTGATCATTTTCGTCGCTGTCTGCGAGTCTAATGCGTTTATTCGACCAAGTAATGGCCTCCGCGAATGTCGCATTAACTCAACTTTAACAGCACTAGAGGTGCTCCCAGGTGGAGGGTGGGATAACCTGCGCAACATAGACATGGGACGGGTGATGAACTTGAGCTATTCCCAGTGCCAGACCACAGAGGATGGACTTTATCTCATCCCAGATGAAGTCTTTGTTATTCCTCGGAAAACAAGCGAAGTGGAAACTCACTCTGAGACCATCATGTCATGGCTGGAACAGAAAAGCTCCACATCAGGATCCATCAATGCAGACGTTTCCTTCCCTCCTGTACTAAACGGAAAATTCTCTGAAGAAAATTCGCGCATGAAAACACACCAAGTGAGAGGCAATTCCGTAACAACACGAGTTCAGGTAAGTCAGAAAAGTTTTGAAATATACAAAAATAGTTACAGCGTAACAGTCTTAATTGTTCTCTTTGAATGTTTTATTATGCATCAATTATTAACATTCATAAGGGAGATATAAAATGAACACAGAACGCTTGTTTGTCAAAAGGAGCGCAATCACAGAACGTAGCCTACGCAATATGCGTAAGTGAAGTTGACCTTCGCAAGCGCTACGCTCGCTTCCAGTTTCATTTCACGTTAAAGTGAAAATCTGGACTGGTCATTATGTACACGTCATAATCTAAGGATGTGTCTGTTCAAGGATATGTGTTGTATTGACTAATATTAATATGAACACAAAATATACACAGGCTATATTTACATAATGAGCTTTTTAATTTACTGTTGTTTATATGCTACACACTCTTTATAAAATAGCAGGCAGCCTTTCTAATTTAATTGAATCTACTTAAATTAATTTATAAACTTAATTAACAATGATAATGACTTCTTTCATTTCAAGATGATATTTTCTCTTAATTAATGAGAAAACAATACCCCAGTCAGTTGCTCATATATTTCTTTATTTTTTAGTAAAAAAGAAAAAATCTAAATTGACCAAAATGATTTAATTTCGATTTTAATTGTTTTGTCTTTTCTTCTATATTTTCTCAGGTACGCAACCATCTCTACACTGTTAATGTATATCCTGACTTTACTCTGGACTCCCGCTTTGCTCAGCAGATAGTGGAAATCACAGACGCTATTGAGAACAATCAAACGCGTCTAGCAAATTATCTGTCAGAGAAACTCATACTTGATTATGGTACCCATGTCATTACAAGAGTCGATGCCGGTGCCTCTTTGGTCCAAGAGGACTATATAAAAAGGTCTTATATCTCTAACAGTGAGTCAGACAAGTCTTCTGTCTCTGCATCAGCAGGCTTGAACTTTTTTAACAAGGTTAACTTTAACTTTGGTAGCAAGGAAACCCAGGAAACCTCTCAAACCCTCAGTTACCAGCAAAACATTACATATTCGATAGTTCAGAGCCACGGTGGGGCTTTATTCTACCAAGGCATCACTCTGCAGAAGTGGCAAGAGAGCACGCAAAACAACCTTGTGGCTATTGACCGCTCTGGTATGCCACTGCACTATTTCCTCAATCCATCCGCATTTCCTGATCTTCCAGCTCCAACTTTACAAAAACTGGCCTTGTCAGTCCAAAAGGCCGCAGAGCGCTACTACAATATAAACACCATTCCAGGATGTGTAGATCAAAATTCCCCAAACTTTAACTTTCAGGCCAATGTAAATGACAAATCCTGTGAAGGTCCAGTCACCAATTTGACCTTTGGCGGAGTTTACCAAAAATGCACTCCATCTGCGGCAGACGGAAATGTCATCTGTGACGAGCTTGCGCAAAAAAATCCGAATACTGGTGACTATTCTTGCCGCCAACCGTATGCTTCCTCTTGGTTACACTCAGAGACAGTAGAGCAGAGTTACAATAAATATGAGTGCCATAAGAAATGTCATTCATGCTGGTTAATTTTGAGTTGTTGTGAAAATGTATGTGGAAATGCTTACTACGTCCGTAGTGCAAAAATTGACACTTACTGGTGTTCCACAAATCAGACAGTCCCTCCATACTCTGGATACCTCTTTGGAGGTCTATTCGGACAATCTTTACAAAACCCATTGACCAAATCTTATGACTGTCCTCCTAATTACTTTGCACAAGTATTTTTGACTAATGGCATGATGATTTGTTTGAGCAATGACTACGAGGCAGGAACAATATCTTCTGTGCCTTTTGGGGGTTTCTTTAGCTGCCAATCTGGCAACCCTCTTGCAAGGGACGAATACCGTTGTCCACCTCAGTACAGCCAACATCTTGCTGCCATTAGTGATGGCTGTCAGGTATTGTACTGTGTCCAATCTGACGAGTTTACTGGTGGCCAGTTAAAACCTATTCGCCTCCCTCCATTCACAAAACCACCTCTGGTCAACATGATGGCGACAAACACTGTAGCTGTGATGACAGAAGGTGATCGGGCCTGGCTAAGGGTTGGAGGAACCAAACAATGGAGACTAGCAAAGCCTGGTGAAGTCAATCAAATGGCCACAATGTTCGATTCGTCATCTACCCGGATGTCAGGAGGTGAAAAGGCTGGTGTTGCCTGTGGTGTAATGACTGTGATCGCTGTTGTGGTGGCAGGAATTGTCCTCTTAATGAAACGAAGAAGGAGGTTTTCTCACTTCAGGTCAAGCAGGGGGTATGAAGAGATCCACAATGATGGCCAAAGTGTTGTAGAGAGTCAGAGAGAGCAACAGAATACAAATGAAGACCCTACTCAAGCTCTGTTACCTTAGTTGTGTTGGAGTACAGATTTGTGAATTATTCTAAGAGTAAAATCTTGATCAGCTTTTAATCAAATTTCACAATGATTAGCATTTGTTGATAGGGAATATATTGATGTGGTGGTATTTACAACAGCTTGTGTAAACTATGAAGTATTTTGTATTTTTGTACATTATTCTGGTCCAGTGTTTTAATGAGAATATGTGTGGTTGAATTTGTTCAGTGTGCGTTTAGCATTCTGTGCATTGTTTTGTACTTGTGTTGTTTTCATTTTTTAAAACTGGTTTTGAGAGTGTTTTATTATGACTTGACAAGTCATGTGAGTCAGGTCAAGTCAGGTTTTTGTATTTAGCCTGGTTCTTGTTATTTTTTTATATTTTAATAATAATAAAAAAACATCTGGGTGAAAGTGGATATTACTGGTGTTATTTGTAAATTTCTCTGTTAATGCACAAGGATGACATAATTTTCATATAATCAGAATGTGAATTTTGGGTGGTCTTAAAGTCAAATCAAAATTGAATTGGAATAAGATCTGCAATATTCCATAAAAAATAAGAATTGATAATTTTGATTTCATGCTGACTTTAATTGGTTTTGGAGAAAAACTATGCGTAGGGCGGTATAGCAACAACATGTATAGGTATAGCCTATAATTATTCATCCCATCAATATAGACTTACACACCACAAATAAATAATCAAAACCGTGAGACAAAAACTCATGCCTAGAAATAAATTATTTTCCTGAATCCTCACAAAGTCAATAAATAATCCACACACTAAGCAAGCACATACTTTTTTTTTTTTTTTTTTTCAATTAAGACAGGTTAAAAATAGGTAAAAAGCTATAGTATTCAGGCCTATTATCTGAAGTTTCTTCTAAATAACATAGCACTTTATGATTCAAACAATTCTATTCAACACGTGGTCTTGATGGCAAATAGTGATAACAAACACACACAAAAAATCAAATACTTCCTTCATGCCTCTCATAATAAAAACATTAGTCATAGTGGCTTGTTTGTGAGGGATATATTTGGTTACGTAGGTTATGAGTTATGTGGGAAACACATCACCTAAGACACAACACACTTAAGACACAAACGCATGAAGTGGCCAGGTGTAAACAGCCCCTTAGATACACTGCATTTCAGTACTTAATACACATCCACATGATATGCCAGTTAAACAGCCAGTTAGAACAACGAAGAGAGAGACACAAAACTGTATACAACAGAGGTGGACAAAGACGTACACAACTCACTACGTGAGTGAAAGTACAGATACTACTGGTCAAATATTACTCAAGTAAAAGTTGTAAAGACAGATTTTTACTTAAGTAAAAGTACAGAAGACGTACTCGTTTTTAAAAGTACTTATCAAAAGTAAAAAGTAAATGTCGATGCATTGTTTTATTATTGTTGCATTGTTGTATGTAATATCATAATAAAAGGCAAAAAATTTGTGCGCTTTGTTTATTCTTTAAACTGATGCAAGTTAAGCTCCATCCACACACACAAAAAAAAAAAAAAAAAATCAGCATTTTTTAAGCCATTACATCAACACCTCTCATAATGGGAGTGGGGGAACGGATTCCGACAGCTGTTTTTTTTGCCATTCGGATTCTGTTCCCCCCATTTTTCTGACACACTGAGGTTATAATATTTATCACATTGCAGCTAATTACTAAACCCAATAGCCTAGTGGTCAGTACACTCTGCACTGACATTCATTGTTTTTCAGTTCAAGTCCCGTTTCGACAAACTTTCTTGATACTATACTGTCCTATCATAATAAAAGGCAAAAAATATATTCTTTAAACTGATGCAAGTTCTATCCACACAAAAAAATAAAATCAGAATTTTTTAAGCCATTACATCAACACCTCTCATAATGGGAGTGGGGGAACGGATTCCGACAGCTGTTTTTTTGGCCGTCGGATTATGTTCCACCCATTTTTCTGACACACTGAGGTTGTAATATTTATCAAATTGATGCTGTTTAAGCTCCATCCACACATAAAATAGAATAAGCATATATTAAGCCGATACATCAACATCTCTCATCATTGGGGTGGGGGAACGGATTTCGACAGCTGAACTATTTGCCGTCGGATTCTGTTCCCCCTATGTTTCTTACACAATGAGGTTATAATATTTATCACATTGCAGCTATTTACTAAACCCAATAGACTAGTGGTCAGTGCACTCTGCACTGACATTCATTGTTTTTCAGCTTATTGCGACCCGAGTTCAAGTCCTGGTTTGTCAAACTTTCTTGATACTATACTGTCCTATCATAATAAAAGACAAAAAAATATATTCTTTAAACTGATGCAAGTTAAGCTCCATCCACACACAAAAATAAAATCAGCATTTTTTAAGCCATTACATCAACACCTCTCATAATGGGAGTGGGGGAACGGATTCCGACAGCTGTTTTTTTTTGCCATTCGGATTCTGTTCCCCCCATTTTTATGACACACTGAGGTTGTAATATTTATCAAATTGATGCTGTTTAAGCTCCATCCACACACAGAATAGAATAAGCATATTTTAAGCCGATACATCAACATCTCTCATCATTGGGGTGGGGGAACGGATTTCGACAGCTGAACTATTTGCCGTCGGATTCTGTTCCCCCTATGTTTCTTACACAATGAGGTTATAATATTTATCACATTGCAACTGTTTACTAAACAAAATAGCCTAGTGGTCAGTACACTCTGCACTGACATTCATTGTTTTTCAGCTTATTTCGACCCGAGTTCAAGTCCCGGTTCATCAAACTTTCTTGATACTATACTGTCCTATCATAATAAAAGGCAAAAAAATATATTCTTTAAACTGATGCAAGTTAAGCTCCATCCACACAAAAATAAAATCAGCATTTTTTAAGCCATTACATCAACACCTCTCATAATGGGAGTAGGGGAACGGATTCCGACAGCTTTACTTTTGGCGGTCGGATTCTGTTCCCCCCATATTTTCGACACACTGAGGTTGTTATATTTATCAAATTGATGCTGTTTAAGCTCCATCCACACATAAAAAAGAATAAGCATATTTTAAGCCGATACATCAACATCTCTCATCATTGGGGTGGGGGAACGGATTTCGACAGCTGAACTATTTGCCGTCGGATTCTGTTCCCCCTATGTTTCTCACAAAATGAGGTTATAATATTTATCACATAGCAGTTAACTGTTAAACCCAATAGCCTAGTGGTCAGTACATTTTGCACTAACATTCATTGGTTTTCAGTTCAAGTCCCGGTTCGTCAAACTTTCTTGATACTATACTGTCCTATCATAATAAAAGGCAAAAAAATATATTCTTTAAACTGATGCAAGTTAAGCTCCATCCACACACAAAAATAAAATCAGAATTTTTTAAGCCATTACATCAACACCTCTCATAATGGGAGTGGGGGAACGGATTCCGACAGCTGTTTTTTTGGCCATCGGATTCTGTTCCACCCATTTTTCTGACACACTGAGGTTGTAATATTTATCAAATTGATGCTGTTTAAGCTCCATCCACACATAAAATAGAATAAGCATATATTAAGCCGATACATCAACATCTCTCATCATTGGGGTGGGGGAACGGATTTCGAAAGCTGAACTATTTCCCGTCGGATTCTGTTCCCCCTATGTTTCTTACACAATGAGGTTATAATATTTATCACATTGCAGCTATTTACTAAATCCAATAGACTAGTGGTCAATACACTCTGCACTGACATTCATTGTTTTTCAGCTTATTGCGACCCGAGTTCAAGTCCTGGTTCGGCAAACTTTCTTGATACTATACTGTCCTATCATAATAAAAGGCAAAAAAATATATTCTTTAAACTGATGCAAGTTAAGCTCCATCCACACACAAAAATAAAATCAGCATTTTTTAAGCCATTACATCAACACCTCTCATACTGGGAGTGGGGGAACGGATTCCGACAGCTGTTTTTTTGGCCATCGGATTCTGTTCCACCCATTTTTCTGACACACTGAGGTTGTAATATTTATCAAATTGATGCTGTTTAAGCTCCATCCACACACAAAAATAAAATCAGCATTTTTTAAGCCATTACATCAACACCTCTCGTAATAGGAGTGGGGGAACGGATTCCGACAGCTGGGTTTTTTTGCCGTCGGATTCTGTTCCCCCCATATTTTCGACACACTGAGGTTGTAATATTTATCAAATTGATGCTGTTTAAGCTCCATCCACACACAGAATAGAATAAGCATATTTTAAGCCGATACATCAACATCTCTCATCATTGGGGAGGGGGAACGGATTTCGACAGCTGAACTATTTGCCATCGGATTCTGTTCCCCCTATGTTTCTTACACAATGAGGTTATAATATTTATCACATAACAGCTAACTGTTAAACCCAATAGCCTAGTGGTCAGTACACTCTGCACTAACCTTCTTTGGTTTTCAGTTCAAGTCCCGGTTCGTCAAACTTTCTTGATACTATACTGTCCTATCATAATAAAAGGCAAAAAAATATATTCTTTAAACTGATGCAAGTTAAGCTCCATCCACACACAAAAATAAAATCAGCATTTTTTAAGCCATTACATCAACACCTCTCATAATGGGAGTGGGGGAACGGATTCCGACAGCTGTTTTTATTGCCGTCGGATTCTGTTCCCCCCATATTTTCGACACACTGAGGTTGTAATATTTATCAAATTGATGCTGTTTAAGCTCCATCCACACAGAGAATAGAATAAGCTAGAATAAGCATATTTTAAGCTGATACATCAACATCTCTCATCATTGGGGTGGGGGAACGGATTTCGACAGCTGAACTATTTGCCATCGGATTCTGTTCCCCCTATGTTTCTTACACAATGAGGTTATAATATTTATCACATAACAGCTAACTGTTAAACCCAATAGCCTAGTGGTCAGTACACTCTGCACTAACCTTCTTTGGTTTTCAGTTCAAGTCCCGGTTCGTCAAACTTTCTTGATACTATACTGTCCTATCATAATAAAAGGCAAAAAAATATATTCTTTAAACTGATGCAAGTTAAGCTCCATCCACACACAAAAATAAAATCAGCATTTTTTAAGCCATTACATCAACACCTCTCGTAATAGGAGTGGGGGAACGGATTCCGACAGCTGGGTTTTTTTGCCGTCGGATTTTGTTCCCCCCATATTTTCGACACACTGAGGTTGTAATATTTATCAAATTGATGCTGTTTAAGCTCCATCCACACACAGAATAGAATAAGCTAGAATAAGCATATTTTAAGCTGATACATCAACATCTCTCATCATTGGGGTGGGGGAACGGATTTCGACAGCTGAACTATTTGCCAACGGATTCTGTTCCCCCTATGTTTCTTACACAATGAGGTTATAATATTTATCACATAACACCTAACAGTTAAACCCAATAGCCTAGTGGTCAGTACACTCTGCACTAACCTTCTTTGGTTTTCAGTTCAAGTCCCGGTTCGTCAAACTTTCTTGATACTATACTGTCCTATCATAATAAAAGGCAAAAAAATATATTCTTTAAACTGATGCAAGTTAAGCTCCATCCACACACAAAAATAAAATCAGCATTTTTTAAGCCATTACATCAACACCTCTCATAATGGGAGTGGGGGAACGGATTCCGACAGCTGTTTTTATTGCCGTCGGATTCTGTTCCCCCCATATTTTCGACACACTGAGGTTGTAATATTTATCAAATTGATGCTGTTTAAGCTCCATCCACACAGAGAATAGAATAAGCTAGAATAAGCATATTTTAAGCTGATACATCAACATCTCTCATCATTGGGGTGGGGGAACGGATTTCGACAGCTGAACTATTTGCCATCGGATTCTGTTCCCCCTATGTTTCTTACACAATGAGGTTATAATATTTATCACATAACAGCTAACTGTTAAACCCAATAGCCTAGTGGTCAGTACACTCTGCACTAACCTTCTTTGGTTTTCAGTTCAAGTCCCGGTTCGTCAAACTTTCTTGATACTATACTGTCCTATCATAATAAAAGGCAAAAAAATATATTCTTTAAACTGATGCAAGTTAAGCTCCATCCACACACAAAAATAAAATCAGCATTTTTTAAGCCATTACATCAACACCTCTCGTAATAGGAGTGGGGGAACGGATTCCGACAGCTGGGTTTTTTTTGCCGTCGGATTTTGTTCCCCCCATATTTTCGACACACTGAGGTTGTAATATTTATCAAATTGATGCTGTTTAAGCTCCATCCACACACAGAATAGAATAAGCTAGAATAAGCATATTTTAAGCTGATACATCAACATCTCTCATCATTGGGGTGGGGGAACGGATTTCGACAGCTGAACTATTTGCCAACGGATTCTGTTCCCCCTATGTTTCTTACACAATGAGGTTATAATATTTATCACATAACAGCTAACAGTTAAACCCAATAGCCTAGTGGTCAGTACACTCTGCACTAACCTTCTTTGGTTTTCAGTTCAAGTCCCGGTTCGTCAAACTTTCTTGATACTATACTGTCCTATCATAATAAAAGGCAAAAAAATATATTCTTTAAACTGATGCAAGTTAAGCTCCATCCACACACAAAAATAAAATCAGCATTTTTTAAGCCATTACATCAACACCTCTCATAATGGGAGTGGGGGAACGGATTCCGACAGCTGTTTTTATTGCCGTCGGATTCTGTTCCCCCCATATTTTCGACACACTGAGGTTGTAATATTTATCAAATTGATGCTGTTTAAGCTCCATCCACACAGAGAATAGAATAAGCTAGAATAAGCATATTTTAAGCTGATACATCAACATCTCTCATCATTGGGGAGGGGGAACGGATTTCGACAGCTGAACTATTTGCCATCGGATTCTGTTCCCCCTATGTTTCTTACACAATGAGGTTATAATATTTATCACATAACAGCTAACTGTTAAACCCAATAGCCTAGTGGTCAGTACACTCTGCACTAACCTTCTTTGGTTTTCAGTTCAAGTCCCGGTTCGTCAAACTTTCTTGATACTATACTGTCCTATCATAATAAAAGGCAAAAAAATATATTCTTTAAACTGATGCAAGTTAAGCTCCATCCACACACAAAAATAAAATCAGCATTTTTTAAGCCATTACATCAACACCTCTCATAATGGGAGTGGGGGAACGGATTCCGACAGCTGTTTTTATTGCCGTCGGATTCTGTTCCCCCCATATTTTCGACACACTGAGGTTGTAATATTTATCAAATTGATGCTGTTTAAGCTCCATCCACACAGAGAATAGAATAAGCTAGAATAAGCATATTTTAAGCTGATACATCAACATCTCTCATCATTGGGGTGGGGGAACGGATTTCGACAGCTGAACTATTTGCCATCGGATTCTGTTCCCCCTATGTTTCTTACACAATGAGGTTATAATATTTATCACATAACAGCTAACTGTTAAACCCAATAGCCTAGTGGTCAGTACACTCTGCACTAACCTTCTTTGGTTTTCAGTTCAAGTCCCGGTTCGTCAAACTTTCTTGATACTATACTGTCCTATCATAATAAAAGGCAAAAAAATATATTCTTTAAACTGATGCAAGTTAAGCTCCATCCACACACAAAAATAAAATCAGCATTTTTTAAGCCATTACATCAACACCTCTCGTAATAGGAGTGGGGGAACGGATTCCGACAGCTGGGTTTTTTTGCCGTCGGATTTTGTTCCCCCCATATTTTCGACACACTGAGGTTGTAATATTTATCAAATTGATGCTGTTTAAGCTCCATCCACACACAGAATAGAATAAGCTAGAATAAGCATATTTTAAGCTGATACATCAACATCTCTCATCATTGGGGTGGGGGAACGGATTTCGACAGCTGAACTATTTGCCAACGGATTCTGTTCCCCCTATGTTTCTTACACAATGAGGTTATAATATTTATCACATAACACCTAACAGTTAAACCCAATAGCCTAGTGGTCAGTACACTCTGCACTAACCTTCTTTGGTTTTCAGTTCAAGTCCCGGTTCGTCAAACTTTCTTGATACTATACTGTCCTATCATAATAAAAGGCAAAAAAATATATTCTTTAAACTGATGCAAGTTAAGCTCCATCCACACACAAAAATAAAATCAGCATTTTTTAAGCCATTACATCAACACCTCTCATAATGGGAGTGGGGGAACGGATTCCGACAGCTGTTTTTATTGCCGTCGGATTCTGTTCCCCCCATATTTTCGACACACTGAGGTTGTAATATTTATCAAATTGATGCTGTTTAAGCTCCATCCACACAGAGAATAGAATAAGCTAGAATAAGCATATTTTAAGCTGATACATCAACATCTCTCATCATTGGGGTGGGGGAACGGATTTCGACAGCTGAACTATTTGCCATCGGATTCTGTTCCCCCTATGTTTCTTACACAATGAGGTTATAATATTTATCACATAACAGCTAACTGTTAAACCCAATAGCCTAGTGGTCAGTACACTCTGCACTAACCTTCTTTGGTTTTCAGTTCAAGTCCCGGTTCGTCAAACTTTCTTGATACTATACTGTCCTATCATAATAAAAGGCAAAAAAATATATTCTTTAAACTGATGCAAGTTAAGCTCCATCCACACACAAAAATAAAATCAGCATTTTTTAAGCCATTACATCAACACCTCTCGTAATAGGAGTGGGGGAACGGATTCCGACAGCTGGGTTTTTTTTGCCGTCGGATTTTGTTCCCCCCATATTTTCGACACACTGAGGTTGTAATATTTATCAAATTGATGCTGTTTAAGCTCCATCCACACACAGAATAGAATAAGCTAGAATAAGCATATTTTAAGCTGATACATCAACATCTCTCATCATTGGGGTGGGGGAACGGATTTCGACAGCTGAACTATTTGCCAACGGATTCTGTTCCCCCTATGTTTCTTACACAATGAGGTTATAATATTTATCACATAACAGCTAACAGTTAAACCCAATAGCCTAGTGGTCAGTACACTCTGCACTAACCTTCTTTGGTTTTCAGTTCAAGTCCCGGTTCGTCAAACTTTCTTGATACTATACTGTCCTATCATAATAAAAGGCAAAAAAATATATTCTTTAAACTGATGCAAGTTAAGCTCCATCCACACACAAAAATAAAATCAGCATTTTTTAAGCCATTACATCAACACCTCTCATAATGGGAGTGGGGGAACGGATTCCGACAGCTGTTTTTATTGCCGTCGGATTCTGTTCCCCCCATATTTTCGACACACTGAGGTTGTAATATTTATCAAATTGATGCTGTTTAAGCTCCATCCACACAGAGAATAGAATAAGCTAGAATAAGCATATTTTAAGCTGATACATCAACATCTCTCATCATTGGGGTGGGGGAACGGATTTCGACAGCTGAACTATTTGCCATCGGATTCTGTTCCCCCTATGTTTCTTACACAATGAGGTTATAATATTTATCACATAACAGCTAACTGTTAAACCCAATAGCCTAGTGGTCAGTACACTCTGCACTAACCTTCTTTGGTTTTCAGTTCAAGTCCCGGTTCGTCAAACTTTCTTGATACTATACTGTCCTATCATAATAAAAGGCAAAAAAATATATTCTTTAAACTGATGCAAGTTAAGCTCCATCCACACACAAAAATAAAATCAGCATTTTTTAAGCCATTACATCAACACCTCTCATAATGGGAGTGGGGGAACGGATTCCGACAGCTGTTTTTATTGCCGTCGGATTCTGTTCCCCCCATATTTTCGACACACTGAGGTTGTAATATTTATCAAATTGATGCTGTTTAAGCTCCATCCACACAGAGAATAGAATAAGCTAGAATAAGCATATTTTAAGCTGATACATCAACATCTCTCATCATTGGGGTGGGGGAACGGATTTCGACAGCTGAACTATTTGCCATCGGATTCTGTTCCCCCTATGTTTCTTACACAATGAGGTTATAATATTTATCACATTACAGCTAATTACTAAACCCAGTAGCCTAGTGGTCAGTCCACTCTGCACTGCCATGCGTTGTTTTTCAGCTTATTGCGACCCGAGTTCAAGTCCCGGTTCGTCAAACTTTCTTGATACTATACTGTCCTATCATAATAAAAGGCAAAAAAATATATTCTTTAAACTGATGCAAGTTAAGCTCCATCCACACACAAAAATAAAATCAGCATTTTTTAAGCCATTACATCAACACCTCTCGTAATAGGAGTGGGGGAACGAATTCCGACAGCTGGGTTTTTTTGCCTTCGGATTTTGTTCCCCCCATATTTTCGACACACTGAGGTTGTAATATTTATCAAATTGATGCTGTTTAAGCTCCATCCACACACAGAATAGAATAAGCTAGAATAAGCATATTTTAAGCTGATACATCAACATCTCTCATCATTGGGGTGGGGGAACGGATTTCGACAGCTGAACTATTTGCCATCGGATTCTGTTCCCCCTATGTTTCTTACACAATGAGGTTATAATATTTATCACATAACAGCTAACTGTTAAACCCAATAGCCTAGTGGTCAGTGCACTCTGCACTAACCTTCTTTGGTTTTCAGTTCAAGTCCCGGTTCGTCAAACTTTCTTGATACTATACTGTCCTATCATAATAAAAGGCAAAAAAATATATTCTTTAAACTGATTTAAGTTAAGCTCCATCCACACACAAAAATAAAATCAGCATTTTTTAAGCCATTACATCAACACCTCTCATAATGGGAGTGGGGGAACGGATTCCGACAGCTGTTTTTATTGCCGTCGGATTCTGTTCCCCCCATATTTTCGACACACTGAGGTTGTAATATTTATCAAATTGATGCTGTTTAAGCTCCATTCACACAGAGAATAGAATAAGCTAGAATAAGCATATTTTAAGCTGATACATCAACATCTCTCATCATTGGGGTGGGGGAACGGATTTCGACAGCTGAACTATTTGCCATCGGATTCTGTTCCCCCTATGTTTCTTACACAATGAGGTTATAATATTTATCACATAACAACTAACTGTTAAACCCAATAGCCTAGTGGTCAGTGCACTCTGCACTAACCTTCTTTGGTTTTCAGTTCAAGTCCCGGTTCGTCAAACTTTCTTGATACTATACTGTCCTATCATAATAAAAGGCAAAAAAATATATTCTTTAAACTGATGCAAGTTAAGCTCCATCCACACACAAAAATAAAATCAGCATTTTTTAAGCCATTACATCAACACCTCTCATAATGGGAGTGGGGGAACGGATTCCGACAGCTGTTTTTATTGCCGTCGGATTCTGTTCCCCCCATATTTTCGACACACTGAGGTTGTAATATTTATCAAATTGATGCTGTTTAAGCTCCATCCACACAGAGAATAGAATAAGCTAGAATAAGCATATTTTAAGCTGATACATCAACATCTCTCATCATTGGGGTGGGGGAACGGATTTCGACAGCTGAACTATTTGCCATCGGATTCTGTTCCCCCTATGTTTCTTACACAATGAGGTTATAATATTTATCACATTACAGCTAACTGTTAAACCCAATAGCCTAGTGGTCAGTGCACTCTGCACTAACCTTCTTTGGTTTTCAGTTCAAGTCCCGGTTCGTCAAACTTTCTTGATACTATACTGTCCTATCATAATAAAAGGCAAAAAAATATATTCTTTAAACTGATTTAAGTTAAGCTCCATCCACACACAAAAATAAAATCAGCATTTTTTAAGCCATTACATCAACACCTCTCATAATGGGAGTGGGGGAACGGATTCCGACAGCTGTTTTTATTGCCGTCGGATTCTGTTCCCCCCATATTTTCGACACACTGAGGTTGTAATATTTATCAAATTGATGCTGTTTAAGCTCCATTCACACAGAGAATAGAATAAGCTAGAATAAGCATATTTTAAGCTGATACATCAACATCTCTCATCATTGGGGTGGGGGAACGGATTTCGACAGCTGAACTATTTGCCATCGGATTCTGTTCCCCCTATGTTTCTTACACAATGAGGTTATAATATTTATCACATAACAACTAACTGTTAAACCCAATAGCCTAGTGGTCAGTGCACTCTGCACTAACCTTCTTTGGTTTTCAGTTCAAGTCCCGGTTCGTCAAACTTTCTTGATACTATACTGTCCTATCATAATAAAAGGCAAAAAAATATATTCTTTAAACTGATGCAAGTTAAGCTCCATCCACACACAAAAATAAAATCAGCATTTTTTAAGCCATTACATCAACACCTCTCATAATGGGAGTGGGGGAACGGATTCCGACAGCTGTTTTTATTGCCGTCGGATTCTGTTCCCCCCATATTTTCGACACACTGAGGTTGTAATATTTATCAAATTGATGCTGTTTAAGCTCCATCCACACAGAGAATAGAATAAGCTAGAATAAGCATATTTTAAGCTGATACATCAACATCTCTCATCATTGGGGTGGGGGAACGGATTTCGACAGCTGAACTATTTGCCATCGGATTCTGTTCCCCCTATGTTTCTTACACAATGAGGTTATAATATTTATCACATTACAGCTAATTACTAAACCCAGTAGCCTAGTGGTCAGTCCACTCTGCACTGCCATGCGTTGTTTTTCAGCTTATTGCGACCCGAGTTCAAGTCCCGGTTCGTCAAACTTTCTTGATACTATACTGTCCTATCATAATAAAAGGCAAAAAAATATATTCTTTAAACTGATGCAAGTTAAGCTCCATCCACACACAAAAATAAAATCAGCATTTTTTAAGCCATTACATCAACACCTCTCGTAATAGGAGTGGGGGAACGAATTCCGACAGCTGGGTTTTTTTGCCTTCGGATTTTGTTCCCCCCATATTTTCGACACACTGAGGTTGTAATATTTATCAAATTGATGCTGTTTAAGCTCCATCCACACACAGAATAGAATAAGCTAGAATAAGCATATTTTAAGCTGATACATCAACATCTCTCATCATTGGGGTGGGGGAACGGATTTCGACAGCTGAACTATTTGCCATCGGATTCTGTTCCCCCTATGTTTCTTACACAATGAGGTTATAATATTTATCACATAACAGCTAACTGTTAAACCCAATAGCCTAGTGGTCAGTGCACTCTGCACTAACCTTCTTTGGTTTTCAGTTCAAGTCCCGGTTCGTCAAACTTTCTTGATACTATACTGTCCTATCATAATAAAAGGCAAAAAAATATATTCTTTAAACTGATTTAAGTTAAGCTCCATCCACACACAAAAATAAAATCAGCATTTTTTAAGCCATTACATCAACACCTCTCATAATGGGAGTGGGGGAACGGATTCCGACAGCTGTTTTTATTGCCGTCGGATTCTGTTCCCCCCATATTTTCGACACACTGAGGTTGTAATATTTATCAAATTGATGCTGTTTAAGCTCCATTCACACAGAGAATAGAATAAGCTAGAATAAGCATATTTTAAGCTGATACATCAACATCTCTCATCATTGGGGTGGGGGAACGGATTTCGACAGCTGAACTATTTGCCATCGGATTCTGTTCCCCCTATGTTTCTTACACAATGAGGTTATAATATTTATCACATAACAACTAACTGTTAAACCCAATAGCCTAGTGGTCAGTGCACTCTGCACTAACCTTCTTTGGTTTTCAGTTCAAGTCCCGGTTCGTCAAACTTTCTTGATACTATACTGTCCTATCATAATAAAAGGCAAAAAAATATATTCTTTAAACTGATGCAAGTTAAGCTCCATCCACACACAAAAATAAAATCAGCATTTTTTAAGCCATTACATCAACACCTCTCATAATGGGAGTGGGGGAACGGATTCCGACAGCTGTTTTTATTGCCGTCGGATTCTGTTCCCCCCATATTTTCGACACACTGAGGTTGTAATATTTATCAAATTGATGCTGTTTAAGCTCCATCCACACAGAGAATAGAATAAGCTAGAATAAGCATATTTTAAGCTGATACATCAACATCTCTCATCATTGGGGTGGGGGAACGGATTTCGACAGCTGAACTATTTGCCATCGGATTCTGTTCCCCCTATGTTTCTTACACAATGAGGTTATAATATTTATCACATTACAGCTAATTGCGAAACTCAGTAGCCTAGTGGTCAGTCCACTCTGCACTGCCATGCGTTGTTTTTCAGCTTATTGCGACCCGAGTTCAAGTCCCGGTTCGTCAAACTTTCTTGATACTATACTGTCCTATCATAATAAAAGGCAAAAAAATATATTCTTTAAACTGATGCAAGTTAAGCTCCATCCACACACAAAAATAAAATCAGCATTTTTTAAGCCATTACATCAACACCTCTCGTAATAGGAGTGGGGGAACGGATTCCGACAGCTGGGTTTTTTTGCCGTCGGATTTTGTTCCCCCCATATTTTCGACACACTGAGGTTGTAATATTTATCAAATTGATGCTGTTTAAGCTCCATCCACACACAGAATAGAATAAGCTAGAATAAGCATATTTTAAGCTGATACATCAACATCTCTCATCATTGGGGTGGGGGAACGGATTTCGACAGCTGAACTATTTGCCATCGGATTCTGTTCCCCCTATGTTTCTTACACAATGAGGTTATAATATTTATCACATAACAGCTAACAGTTAAACCCAATAGCCTAGTGGTCAGTACACTCTGCACTAACCTTCTTTGGTTTTCAGTTCAAGTCCCGGTTCGTCAAACTTTCTTGATACTATACTGTCCTATCATAATAAAAGGCAAAAAAATATATTCTTTAAACTGATGCAAGTTAAGCTCCATCCACACACAAAAATAAAATCAGCATTTTTTAAGCCATTACATCAACACCTCTCATAATGGGAGTGGGGGAACGGATTCCGACAGCTGTTTTTATTGCCGTCGGATTCTGTTCCCCCCATATTTTCGACACACTGAGGTTGTAATATTTATCAAATTGATGCTGTTTAAGCTCCATCCACACAGAGAATAGAATAAGCTAGAATAAGCATATTTTAAGCTGATACATCAACATCTCTCATCATTGGGGTGGGGGAACGGATTTCGACAGCTGAACTATTTGCCATCGGATTCTGTTCCCCCTATGTTTCTTACACAATGAGGTTATAATATTTATCACATAACAGCTAACTGTTAAACCCAATAGCCTAGTGGTCAGTACACTCTGCACTAACCTTCTTTGGTTTTCAGTTCAAGTCCCGGTTCGTCAAACTTTCTTGATACTATACTGTCCTATCATAATAAAAGGCAAAAAAATATATTCTTTAAACTGATGCAAGTTAAGGTCCATCCACACACAAAAATAAAATCAGCATTTTTTAAGCCATTACATCAACACCTCTCGTAATAGGAGTGGGGGAACGGATTCCGACAGCTGTTTTTATTGCCGTCGGATTCTGTTCCCCCCATATTTTCGACACACTGAGGTTGTAATATTTATCAAATTGATGCTGTTTAAGCTCCATCCACACAGAATAGAATAAGCTAGAATAAGCATATTTTAAGCTGATACATCAACATCTCTCATCATTGGGGTGGGGGAACGGATTTCGACAGCTGAACTATTTGCCATCGGATTCTGTTCCCCCTATGTTTCTTACACAATGAGGTTATAATATTTATCACATAACAGCTAACAGTTAAACCCAATAGCCTAGTGGTCAGCACACTCTGCACTAACCTTCTTTGGTTTTCAGTTCAAGTCCCGGTTCGTCAAACTTTCTTGATACTATACTGTCCTATCATAATAAAAGGCAAAAAAATATATTCTTTAAACTGATGCAAGTTAAGCTCCATCCACACACAAAAATAAAATCAGCATTTTTTAAGCCATTACATCAACACCTCTCATAATGGGAGTGGGGGAACGGATTCCGACAGCTGTTTTTATTGCCGTCGGATTCTGTTCCCCCCATATTTTCGACACACTGAGGTTGTAATATTTATCAAATTGATGCTGTTTAAGCTCCATCCACACAGAGAATAGAATAAGCTAGAATAAGCATATTTTAAGCTGATACATCAACATCTCTCATCATTGGGGTGGGGGAACGGATTTCGACAGCTGAACTATTTGCCATCGGATTCTGTTCCCCCTATGTTTCTTACACAATGAGGTTATAATATTTATCACATAACAGCTAACTGTTAAACCCAATAGCCTAGTGGTCAGTACACTCTGCACTAACCTTCTTTGGTTTTCAGTTCAAGTCCCGGTTCGTCAAACTTTCTTGATACTATACTGTCCTATCATAATAAAAGGCAAAAAAGTATATTCTTTAAACTGATGCAAGTTAAGCTCCATCCACACACAAAAATAAAATCAGCATTTTTTAAGCCATTACATCAACACCTCTCATAATGGGAGTGGGGGAACGGATTCCGACAGCTGTTTTTATTGCCGTCGGATTCTGTTCCCCCCATATTTTCGACACACTGAGGTTGTAATATTTATCAAATTGATGCTGTTTAAGCTCCATCCACACAGAGAATAGAATAAGCTAGAATAAGCATATTTTAAGCTGATACATCAACATCTCTCATCATTGGGGTGGGGGAACGGATTTCGACAGCTGAACTATTTGCCATCGGATTCTGTTCCCCCTATGTTTCTTACACAATGAGGTTATAATATTTATCACATAACAGCTAACTGTTAAATCCAATAGCATAGTGGTCAGTACACTCTGCACTAGCCTTCTTTGGTTTTCAGTTCAAGTCCCGGTTCGTCAAACTTTCTTGATACTATACTGTCCTATCATAATAAAAGGCAAAAAAATATATTCTTTAAACTGATGCAAGTTAAGCTCCATCCACACACAAAAATAAAATCAGCATTTTTTAAGCCATTACATCAACACCTCTCGTAATAGGAGTGGGGGAACGGATTCCGACAGCTGGGTTTTTTTGCCGTCGGATTTTGTTCCCCCCATATTTTCGACACACTGAGGTTGTAATATTTATCAAATTGATGCTGTTTAAGCTCCATCCACACACAGAATAGAATAAGCTAGAATAAGCATATTTTAAGCTGATACATCAACATCTCTCATCATTGGGGTGGGGGAACGGATTTCGACAGCTGAACTATTTGCCATCGGATTCTGTTCCCCCTATGTTTCTTACACAATGAGGTTATAATATTTATCACATAACAGCTAACTGTTAAACCCAATAGCCTAGTGGTCAGTACACTCTGCACTAACCTTCTTTGGTTTTCAGTTCAAGTCCCGGTTCGTCAAACTTTCTTGATACTATACTGTCCTATCATAATAAAAGGCAAAAAAATATATTCTTTAAACTGATGCAAGTTAAGGTCCATCCACACACAAAAATAAAATCAGCATTTTTTAAGCCATTACATCAACACCTCTCGTAATAGGAGTGGGGGAACGGATTCCGACAGCTGTTTTTATTGCCGTCGGATTCTGTTCCCCCCATATTTTCGACACACTGAGGTTGTAATATTTATCAAATTGATGCTGTTTAAGCTCCATCCACACAGAATAGAATAAGCTAGAATAAGCATATTTTAAGCTGATACATCAACATCTCTCATCATTGGGGTGGGGGAACGGATTTCGACAGCTGAACTATTTGCCATCGGATTCTGTTCCCCCTATGTTTCTTACACAATGAGGTTATAATATTTATCACATAACAGCTAACAGTTAAACCCAATAGCCTAGTGGTCAGCACACTCTGCACTAACCTTCTTTGGTTTTCAGTTCAAGTCCCGGTTCGTCAAACTTTCTTGATACTATACTGTCCTATCATAATAAAAGGCAAAAAAATATATTCTTTAAACTGATGCAAGTTAAGCTCCATCCACACACAAAAATAAAATCAGCATTTTTTAAGCCATTACATCAACACCTCTCATAATGGGAGTGGGGGAACGGATTCCGACAGCTGTTTTTATTGCCGTCGGATTCTGTTCCCCCCATATTTTCGACACACTGAGGTTGTAATATTTATCAAATTGATGCTGTTTAAGCTCCATCCACACAGAGAATAGAATAAGCTAGAATAAGCATATTTTAAGCTGATACATCAACATCTCTCATCATTGGGGTGGGGGAACGGATTTCGACAGCTGAACTATTTGCCATCGGATTCTGTTCCCCCTATGTTTCTTACACAATGAGGTTATAATATTTATCACATAACAGCTAACTGTTAAACCCAATAGCCTAGTGGTCAGTACACTCTGCACTAACCTTCTTTGGTTTTCAGTTCAAGTCCCGGTTCGTCAAACTTTCTTGATACTATACTGTCCTATCATAATAAAAGGCAAAAAAGTATATTCTTTAAACTGATGCAAGTTAAGCTCCATCCACACACAAAAATAAAATCAGCATTTTTTAAGCCATTACATCAACACCTCTCATAATGGGAGTGGGGGAACGGATTCCGACAGCTGTTTTTATTGCCGTCGGATTCTGTTCCCCCCATATTTTCGACACACTGAGGTTGTAATATTTATCAAATTGATGCTGTTTAAGCTCCATCCACACAGAGAATAGAATAAGCTAGAATAAGCATATTTTAAGCTGATACATCAACATCTCTCATCATTGGGGTGGGGGAACGGATTTCGACAGCTGAACTATTTGCCATCGGATTCTGTTCCCCCTATGTTTCTTACACAATGAGGTTATAATATTTATCACATTACAGCTAATTACGAAACTCAGTAGCCTAGTGGTCAGTCCACTCTGCACTGCCATGCGTTGTTTTTCAGCTTATTGCGACCCGAGTTCAAGTCCCGGTTCGTCAAACTTTCTTGATACTATACTGTCCTATCATAATAAAAGGCAAAAAAATATATTCTTTAAACTGATGCAAGTTAAGCTCCATCCACACACAAAAATAAAATCAGCATTTTTTAAGCCATTACATCAACACCTCTCGTAATAGGAGTGGGGGAACGGATTCCGACAGCTGGGTTTTTTTGCCGTCGGATTTTGTTCCCCCCATATTTTCGACACACTGAGGTTGTAATATTTATCAAATTGATGCTGTTTAAGCTCCATCCACACACAGAATAGAATAAGCTAGAATAAGCATATTTTAAGCTGATACATCAACATCTCTCATCATTGGGGTGGGGGAACGGATTTCGACAGCTGAACTATTTGCCATCGGATTCTGTTCCCCCTATGTTTCTTACACAATGAGGTTATAATATTTATCACATAACAGCTAACAGTTAAACCCAATAGCCTAGTGGTCAGTACACTCTGCACTAACCTTCTTTGGTTTTCAGTTCAAGTCCCGGTTCGTCAAACTTTCTTGATACTATACTGTCCTATCATAATAAAAGGCAAAAAAATATATTCTTTAAACTGATGCAAGTTAAGCTCCATCCACACACAAAAATAAAATCAGCATTTTTTAAGCCATTACATCAACACCTCTCATAATGGGAGTGGGGGAACGGATTCCGACAGCTGTTTTTATTGCCGTCGGATTCTGTTCCCCCCATATTTTCGACACACTGAGGTTGTAATATTTATCAAATTGATGCTGTTTAAGCTCCATCCACACAGAGAATAGAATAAGCTAGAATAAGCATATTTTAAGCTGATACATCAACATCTCTCATCATTGGGGTGGGGGAACGGATTTCGACAGCTGAACTATTTGCCATCGGATTCTGTTCCCCCTATGTTTCTTACACAATGAGGTTATAATATTTATCACATAACAGCTAACTGTTAAACCCAATAGCCTAGTGGTCAGTACACTCTGCACTAACCTTCTTTGGTTTTCAGTTCAAGTCCCGGTTCGTCAAACTTTCTTGATACTATACTGTCCTATCATAATAAAAGGCAAAAAAATATATTCTTTAAACTGATGCAAGTTAAGCTCCATCCACACACAAAAATAAAATCAGCATTTTTTAAGCCATTACATCAACACCTCTCGTAATAGGAGTGGGGGAACGGATTCCGACAGCTGTTTTTATTGCCGTCGGATTCTGTTCCCCCCATATTTTCGACACACTGAGGTTGTAATATTTATCAAATTGATGCTGTTTAAGCTCCATCCACACAGAATAGAATAAGCTAGAATAAGCATATTTTAAGCTGATACATCAACATCTCTCATCATTGGGGTGGGGGAACGGATTTCGACAGCTGAACTATTTGCCATCGGATTCTGTTCCCCCTATGTTTCTTACACAATGAGGTTATAATATTTATCACATAACAGCTAACAGTTAAACCCAATAGCCTAGTGGTCAGCACACTCTGCACTAACCTTCTTTGGTTTTCAGTTCAAGTCCCGGTTCGTCAAACTTTCTTGATACTATACTGTCCTATCATAATAAAAGGCAAAAAAATATATTCTTTAAACTGATGCAAGTTAAGCTCCATCCACACACAAAAATAAAATCAGCATTTTTTAAGCCATTACATCAACACCTCTCATAATGGGAGTGGGGGAACGGATTCCGACAGCTGTTTTTATTGCCGTCGGATTCTGTTCCCCCCATATTTTCGACACACTGAGGTTGTAATATTTATCAAATTGATGCTGTTTAAGCTCCATCCACACAGAGAATAGAATAAGCTAGAATAAGCATATTTTAAGCTGATACATCAACATCTCTCATCATTGGGGTGGGGGAACGGATTTCGACAGCTGAACTATTTGCCATCGGATTCTGTTCCCCCTATGTTTCTTACACAATGAGGTTATAATATTTATCACATAACAGCTAACTGTTAAACCCAATAGCCTAGTGGTCAGTACACTCTGCACTAACCTTCTTTGGTTTTCAGTTCAAGTCCCGGTTCGTCAAACTTTCTTGATACTATACTGTCCTATCATAATAAAAGGCAAAAAAGTATATTCTTTAAACTGATGCAAGTTAAGCTCCATCCACACACAAAAATAAAATCAGCATTTTTTAAGCCATTACATCAACACCTCTCATAATGGGAGTGGGGGAACGGATTCCGACAGCTGTTTTTATTGCCGTCGGATTCTGTTCCCCCCATATTTTCGACACACTGAGGTTGTAATATTTATCAAATTGATGCTGTTTAAGCTCCATCCACACAGAGAATAGAATAAGCTAGAATAAGCATATTTTAAGCTGATACATCAACATCTCTCATCATTGGGGTGGGGGAACGGATTTCGACAGCTGAACTATTTGCCATCGGATTCTGTTCCCCCTATGTTTCTTACACAATGAGGTTATAATATTTATCACATAACAGCTAACTGTTAAATCCAATAGCATAGTGGTCAGTACACTCTGCACTAGCCTTCTTTGGTTTTCAGTTCAAGTCCCGGTTCGTCAAACTTTCTTGATACTATACTGTCCTATCATAATAAAAGGCAAAAAAATATATTCTTTAAACTGATGCAAGTTAAGCTCCATCCACACACAAAAATAAAATCAGCATTTTTTAAGCCATTACATCAACACCTCTCATAATGGGAGTGGGGGAACGGATTCCGACAGCTGTTTTTATTGCCGTCGGATTCTGTTCCCCCCATATTTTCGACACACTGAGGTTGTAATATTTATCAAATTGATGCTGTTTAAGCTCCATCCACACACAGAATAGAATAAGCTAGAATAAGCATATTTTAAGCTGATACATCAACATCTCTCATCATTGGGGTGGGGGAACGGATTTCGACAGCTGAACTATTTGCCATCGGATTCTGTTCCCCCTAGGTTTCTTACACAATGAGGTTATAATATTTATCACATAACAGCTAACAGTTAAACCCAATAGCCTAGTGGTCAGTACACTCTGCACTAACCTTCTTTGGTTTTCAGTTCAAGTCCCGGTTCGTCAAACTTTCTTGATACTATACTGTCCTATCATAATAAAAGGCAAAAAAAAATATTCTTTAAACTGATGCAAGTTAAGCTCCATCCACACACAAAAATAAAATCAGCATTTTTTAAGCCATTACATCAACACCTCTCATAATGGGAGTGGGGGAACGGATTCCGACAGCTGTTTTTATTGCCGTCGGATTCTGTTCCCCCCATATTTTCGACACACTGAGGTTGTAATATTTATCAAATTGATGCTGTTTAAGCTCCATCCACACAGAGAATAGAATAAGCTAGAATAAGCATATTTTAAGCTGATACATCAACATCTCTCATCATTGGGGTGGGGGAACGGATTTCGACAGCTGAACTATTTGCCATCGGATTCTGTTCCCCCTATGTTTCTTACACAATGAGGTTATAATATTTATCACATAACAGCTAACTGTTAAACCCAATAGCCTAGTGGTCAGTACACTCTGCACTAACCTTCTTTGGTTTTCAGTTCAAGTCCCGGTTCGTCAAACTTTCTTGATACTATACTGTCCTATCATAATAAAAGGCAAAAAAGTATATTCTTTAAACTGATGCAAGTTAAGCTCCATCCACACACAAAAATAAAATCAGCATTTTTTAAGCCATTACATCAACACCTCTCATAATGGGAGTGGGGGAACGGATTCCGACAGCTGTTTTTATTGCCGTCGGATTCTGTTCCCCCCATATTTTCGACACACTGAGGTTGTAATATTTATCAAATTGATGCTGTTTAAGCTCCATCCACACACAGAATAGAATAAGCTAGAATAAGCATATTTTAAGCTGATACATCAACATCTCTCATCATTGGGGTGGGGGAACGGATTTCGACAGCTGAACTATTTGCCATCGGATTCTGTTCCCCTTATGTTTCTTACACAATGAGGTTATAATATTTATCACATAACAGCTAACAGTTAAACCCAATAGCCTAGTGGTCAGTACACTCTGCACTAATCTTCTTTGGTTTTCAGTTCAAGTCCCGGTTCGTCAAACTTTCTTGATACTATACTGTCCTATCATAATAAAAGGCAAAAAAATATATTCTTTAAACTGATGCAAGTTAAGCTCCATCCACACACAAAAATAAAATCAGCATTTTTTAAGCCATTACATCAACACCTCTCATAATGGGAGTGGGGGAACGGATTCCGACAGCTGTTTTTATTGCCGTCGGATTCTGTTCCCCCCATATTTTCGACACACTGAGGTTGTAATATTTATCAAATTGATGCTATTTAAGCTCCATCCACACAGAGAATAGAATAAGCTAGAATAAGCATATTTTAAGCTGATACATCAACATCTCTCATCATTGGGGTGGGGGAACGGATTTCGACAGCTGAACTATTTGCCATCGGATTCTGTTCCCCCTATGTTTCTTACACAATGAGGTTATAATATTTATCACATAACAGCTAACTGTTAAACCCAATAGCCTAGTGGTCAGTACACTCTGCACTAGCCTTCTTTGGTTTTCAGTTCAAGTCCCGGTTCGTCAAACTTTCTTGATACTATACTGTCCTATCATAATAAAAGGCAAAAAAATATATTCTTTAAACTGATGCAAGTTAAGCTCCATCCACACACAAAAATAAAATCAGCATTTTTTAAGCCATTACATCAACACCTCTCATAATGGGAGTGGGGGAACGGATTCCGACAGCTGTTTTTATTGCCGTCGGATTCTGTTCCCCCCATATTTTCGACACACTGAGGTTGTAATATTTATCAAATTGATGCTGTTTAAGCTCCATCCACACAGAGAATAGAATAAGCTAGAATAAGCATATTTTAAGCTGATACATCAACATCTCTCATCATTGGGGTGGGGGAACGGATTTCGACAGCTGAACTATTTGCCATCGGATTCTGTTCCCCCTATGTTTCTTACACAATGAGGTTATTATATTTATCACATAACAGCTAACTGTTAAACCCAATAGCCTAGTGGTCAGTACACTCTGCACTAACCTTCTTTGTTTTTCAGTTCAAGTCCCGGTTCGTCAAACTTTCTTGATACTATACTGTCCTATCATAATAAAAGGCAAAAAAATATATTCTTTAAACTGATGCAAGTTAAGCTCCATCCACACACAAAAATAAAATCAGCATTTTTAAGCCATTACATCAACACCTCTCATAATGGGAGTGGGGGAACGGATTCCGACAGCTGTTTTTATTGCCGTCGGATTCTGTTCCCCCCATATTTTCGACACACTGAGGTTGTAATATTTATCAAATTGATGCTGTTTAAGCTCCATCCACACAGAGAATAGAATAAGCTAGAATAAGCATATTTTAAGCTGATACATCAACATCTCTCATCATTGGGGTGGGGGAACGGATTTCGACAGCTGAACTATTTGCCATCGGATTCTGTTCCCCCTATGTTTCTTACACAATGAGGTTATAATATTTATCACATAACAGCTAACTGTTAAACCCAATAGCCTAGTGGTCAGTACACTCTGCACTAACCTTCTTTGGTTTTCAGTTCAAGTCCCGGTTCGTCAAACTTTCTTGATACTATACTGTCCTATCATAATAAAAGGCAAAAAAATATATTCTTTAAACTGATGCAAGTTAAGCTCCATCCACACACAAAAATAAAATCAGCATTTTTTAAGCCATTACATCAACACCTCTCATAATGGGAGTGGGGGAACGGATTCCGACAGCTGTTTTTATTGCCGTCGGATTCTGTTCCCCCCATATTTTCGACACACTGAGGTTGTAATATTTATCAAATTGATGCTGTTTAAGCTCCATCCACACAGAGAATAGAATAAGCTAGAATAAGCATATTTTAAGCTGATACATCAACATCTCTCATCATTGGGGTGGGGGAACGGATTTCGACAGCTGAACTATTTGCCATCGGATTCTGTTCCCCCTATGTTTCTTACACAATGAGGTTATAATATTTATCACATAACAGCTAACTGTTAAACCCAATAGCCTAGTGGTCAGTACACTCTGCACTAGCCTTCTTTGGTTTTCAGTTCAAGTCCCGGTTCGTCAAACTTTCTTGATACTATACTGTCCTATCATAATAAAAGGCAAAAAAATATATTCTTTAAACTGATGCAAGTTAAGCTCCATCCACACACAAAAATAAAATCAGCATTTTTTAAGCCATTACATCAACACCTCTCATAATGGGAGTGGGGGAACGGATTCCGACAGCTGTTTTTATTGCCGTCGGATTCTGTTCCCCCCATATTTTCGACACACTGAGGTTGTAATATTTATCAAATTGATGCTGTTTAAGCTCCATCCACACAGAGAATAGAATAAGCTAGAATAAGCATATTTTAAGCTGATACATCAACATCTCTCATCATTGGGGTGGGGGAACGGATTTCGACAGCTGAACTATTTGCCATCGGATTCTGTTCCCCCTATGTTTCTTACACAATGAGGTTATAATATTTATCACATAACAGCTAACTGTTAAACCCAATAGCCTAGTGGTCAGTACACTCTGCACTAACCTTCTTTGGTTTTCAGTTCAAGTCCCGGTTCGTCAAACTTTCTTGATACTATACTGTCCTATCATAATAAAAGGCAAAAAAATATATTCTTTAAACTGATGCAAGTTAAGCTCCATCCACACACAAAAATAAAATCAGCATTTTTTAAGCCATTACATCAACACCTCTCATAATGGGAGTGGGGGAACGGATTCCGACAGCTGTTTTTATTGCCGTCGGATTCTGTTCCCCCCATATTTTCGACACACTGAGGTTGTAATATTTATCAAATTGATGCTGTTTAAGCTCCATCCACACAGAGAATAGAATAAGCTAGAATAAGCATATTTTAAGCTGATACATCAACATCTCTCATCATTGGGGTGGGGGAACGGATTTCGACAGCTGAACTATTTGCCATCGGATTCTGTTCCCCCTATGTTTCTTACACAATGAGGTTATAATATTTATCACATAACAGCTAACTGTTAAACCCAATAGCCTAGTGGTCAGTACACTCTGCACTAGCCTTCTTTGGTTTTCAGTTCAAGTCCCGGTTCGTCAAACTTTCTTGATACTATACTGTCCTATCATAATAAAAGGCAAAAAAATATATTCTTTAAACTGATGCAAGTTAAGCTCCATCCACACACAAAAATAAAATCAGCATTTTTTAAGCCATTACATCAACACCTCTCATAATGGGAGTGGGGGAACGGATTCCGACAGCTGTTTTTATTGCCGTCGGATTCTGTTCCCCCCATATTTTCGACACACTGAGGTTGTAATATTTATCAAATTGATGCTGTTTAAGCTCCATCCACACAGAGAATAGAATAAGCTAGAATAAGCATATTTTAAGCTGATACATCAACATCTCTCATCATTGGGGTGGGGGAACGGATTTCGACAGCTGAACTATTTGCCATCGGATTCTGTTCCCCCTATGTTTCTTACACAATGAGGTTATAATATTTATCACATTACAACTAATTACTAAACCCAGTAGCCTAGTGGTCAGTCCACTCTGCACTGCCATGTGTTGTTTTTCAGCTTATTGCGACCCGAGTTCAAGTCCCGGTTCGTCAAACTTTCTTGATACTATACTGTCCTATCATAATAAAAGGCAAAAAAATATATTCTTTAAACTGATGCAAGTTAAGCTCCATCCACACACAAAAATAAAATCAGCATTTTTTAAGCCATTACATCAACACCTCTCGTAATAGGAGTGGGGGAACGGATTCCGACAGCTGGGTTTTTTTGCCTTCGGATTTTGTTCCCCCCATATTTTCGACACACTGAGGTTGTAATATTTATCAAATTGATGCTGTTTAAGCTCCATCCACACAGAATAGAATAAGCTAGAATAAGCATATTTTAAGCTGATACATCAACATCTCTCATCATTGGGGTGGGGGAACGGATTTCGACAGCTGAACTATTTGCCATCGGATTCTGTTCCCCCTATGTTTCTTACACAATGAGGTTATAATATTTATCACATAACAGCTAACAGTTAAACCCAATAGCCTAGTGGTCAGCACACTCTGCACTAACCTTCTTTGGTTTTCAGTTCAAGTCCCGGTTCGTCAAACTTTCTTGATACTATAATGTCCTATCATAATAAAAGGCAAAAAAATATATTCTTTAAACTGATGCAAGTTAAGCTCCATCCACACACAAAAATAAAATCAGCATTTTTTAAGCCATTACATCAACACCTCTCATAATGGGAGTGAGGGAACGGATTCCGACAGCTGTTTTTATTGCCGTCGGATTCTGTTCCCCCCATATTTTCGACACACTGAGGTTGTAATATTTATCAAATTGATGCTGTTTAAGCTCCATCCACACAGAGAATAGAATAAGCTAGAATAAGCATATTTTAAGCTGATACATCAACATCTCTCATCATTGGGGTGGGGGAACGGATTTCGACAGCTGAACTATTTGCCATCGGATTCTGTTCCCCCTATGTTTCTTACACAATGAGGTTATAATATTTATCACATAACAGCTAACAGTTAAACCCAATAGCCTAGTGGTCAGCACACTCTGCACTAACCTTCTTTGGTTTTCAGTTCAAGTCCCGGTTCGTCAAACTTTCTTGATACTATACTGTCCTATCATAATAAAAGGCAAAAAAATATATTCTTTAAACTGATGCAAGTTAAGCTCCATCCACACACAAAAATAAAATCAGCATTTTTTAAGCCATTACATCAACACCTCTCATAATGGGAGTGGGGGAACGGATTCCGACAGCTGTTTTTATTGCCGTCGGATTCTGTTCCCCCCATATTTTCGACACACTGAGGTTGTAATATTTATCAAATTGATGCTGTTTAAGCTCCATCCACACAGAGAATAGAATAAGCTAGAATAAGCATATTTTAAGCTGATACATCAACATCTCTCATCATTGGGGTGGGGGAACGGATTTCGACAGCTGAACTATTTGCCATCGGATTCTGTTCCCCCTATGTTTCTTACACAATGAGGTTATAATATTTATCACATTACAGCTAATTACTAAACCCAGTAGCCTAGTGGTCAGTCCACTCTGCACTGCCATGCGCTGTTTTTCAGCTTATTGCGACCCGAGTTCAAGTCCCGGTTCGTCAAACTTTCTTGATACTATACTGTCCTATCATAATAAAAGGCAAAAAAATATATTCTTTAAACTGATGCAAGTTAAGCTCCATCCACACACAAAAATAAAATCAGCATTTTTTAAGCCATTACATCAACACCTCTCATAATGGGAGTGGGGGAACGGATTCCGACAGCTGTTTTTATTGCCGTCGGATTCTGTTCCCCCCATATTTTCGACACACTGAGGTTGTAATATTTATCAAATTGATGCTGTTTAAGCTCCATCCACACAGAGAATAGAATAAGCTAGAATAAGCATATTTTAAGCTGATACATCAACATCTCTCATCATTGGGGTGGGGGAACGGATTTCGACAGCTGAACTATTTGCCATCGGATTCTGTTCCCCCTATGTTTCTTACACAATGAGGTTATAATATTTATCACATAACAGCTAACTGTTAAATCCAATAGCATAGTGGTCAGTACACTCTGCACTAGCCTTCTTTGGTTTTCAGTTCAAGTCCCGGTTCGTCAAACTTTCTTGATACTATACTGTCCTATCATAATAAAAGGCAAAAAAATATATTCTTTAAACTGATGCAAGTTAAGCTCCATCCACACACAAAAATAAAATCAGCATTTTTTAAGCCATTACATCAACACCTCTCATAATGGGAGTGGGGGAACGGATTCCGACAGCTGTTTTTATTGCCGTCGGATTCTGTTCCCCCCATATTTTCGACACACTGAGGTTGTAATATTTATCAAATTGATGCTGTTTAAGCTCCATCCACACACAGAATAGAATAAGCTAGAATAAGCATATTTTAAGCTGATACATCAACATCTCTCATCATTGGGGTGGGGGAACGGATTTCGACAGCTGAACTATTTGCCATCGGATTCTGTTCCCCTTATGTTTCTTACACAATGAGGTTATAATATTTATCACATAACAGCTAACAGTTAAACCCAATAGCCTAGTGGTCAGTACACTCTGCACTAATCTTCTTTGGTTTTCAGTTCAAGTCCCGGTTCGTCAAACTTTCTTGATACTATACTGTCCTATCATAATAAAAGGCAAAAAAATATATTCTTTAAACTGATGCAAGTTAAGCTCCATCCACACACAAAAATAAAATCAGCATTTTTTAAGCCATTACATCAACACCTCTCATAATGGGAGTGGGGGAACGGATTCCGACAGCTGTTTTTATTGCCGTCGGATTCTGTTCCCCCCATATTTTCGACACACTGAGGTTGTAATATTTATCAAATTGATGCTGTTTAAGCTCCATCCACACAGAGAATAGAATAAGCTAGAATAAGCATATTTTAAGCTGATACATCAACATCTCTCATCATTGGGGTGGGGGAACGGATTTCGACAGCTGAACTATTTGCCATCGGATTCTGTTCCCCCTATGTTTCTTACACAATGAGGTTATAAAATTTATCACATAACAGCTAACTGTTAAACCCAATAGCCTAGTGGTCAGTACACTCTGCACTAGCCTTCTTTGGTTTTCAGTTCAAGTCCCGGTTCGTCAAACTTTCTTGATACTATACTGTCCTATCATAATAAAAGGCAAAAAAATATATTCTTTAAACTGATGCAAGTTAAGCTCCATCCACACACAAAAATAAAATCAGCATTTTTTAGCCATTACATCAACACCTCTCATAATGGGAGTGGGGGAACGGATTCCGACAGCTGTTTTTATTGCCGTCGGATTCTGTTCCCCCCATATTTTCGACACACTGAGGTTGTAATATTTATCAAATTGATGCTGTTTAAGCTCCATCCACACAGAGAATAGAATAAGCTAGAATAAGCATATTTTAAGCTGATACATCAACATCTCTCATCATTGGGGTGGGGGAACGGATTTCGACAGCTGAACTATTTGCCATCGGATTCTGTTCCCCCTATGTTTCTTTGTTTCTTACACAATGAGGTTATAATATTTATCACATTACAACTAATTACTAAACCCAGTAGCCTAGTGGTCAGTCCACTCTGCACTGCCATGTGTTGTTTTTCAGCTTATTGCGACCCGAGTTCAAGTCCCGGTTCGTCAAACTTTCTTGATACTATACTGTCCTATCATAATAAAAGGCAAAAAAATATATTCTTTAAACTGATGCAAGTTAAGCTCCATCCACACACAAAAATAAAATCAGCATTTTTTAAGCCATTACATCAACACCTCTCGTAATAGGAGTGGGGGAACGGATTCCGACAGCTGGGTTTTTTTGCCTTCGGATTTTGTTCCCCCCATATTTTCGACACACTGAGGTTGTAATATTTATCAAATTGATGCTGTTTAAGCTCCATCCACACAGAATAGAATAAGCTAGAATAAGCATATTTTAAGCTGATACATCAACATCTCTCATCATTGGGGTGGGGGAACGGATTTCGACAGCTGAACTATTTGCCATCGGATTCTGTTCCCCCTATGTTTCTTACACAATGAGGTTATAATATTTATCACATAACAGCTAACAGTTAAACCCAATAGCCTAGTGGTCAGCACACTCTGCACTAACCTTCTTTGGTTTTCAGTTCAAGTCCCGGTTCGTCAAACTTTCTTGATACTATACTGTCCTATCATAATAAAAGGCAAAAAAATATATTCTTTAAACTGATGCAAGTTAAGCTCCATCCACACACAAAAATAAAATCAGCATTTTTTAAGCCATTACATCAACACCTCTCATAATGGGAGTGGGGGAACGGATTCCGACAGCTGTTTTTATTGCCGTCGGATTCTGTTCCCCCCATATTTTCGACACACTGAGGTTGTAATATTTATCAAATTGATGCTGTTTAAGCTCCATCCACACAGAGAATAGAATAAGCTAGAATAAGCATATTTTAAGCTGATACATCAACATCTCTCATCATTGGGGTGGGGGAACGGATTTCGACAGCTGAACTATTTGCCATCGGATTCTGTTCCCCCTATGTTTCTTACACAATGAGGTTATAATATTTATCACATAACAGCTAACTGTTAAACCCAATAGCCTAGTGGTCAGTACACTCTGCACTAGCCTTCTTTGGTTTTCAGTTCAAGTCCCGGTTCGTCAAACTTTCTTGATACTATACTGTCCTATCATAATAAAAGGCAAAAAAATATATTCTTTAAACTGATGCAAGTTAAGCTCCATCCACACACAAAAATAAAATCAGCATTTTTTAAGCCATTACATCAACACCTCTCATAATGGGAGTGGGGGAACGGATTCCGACAGCTGTTTTTATTGCCGTCGGATTCTGTTCCCCCCATATTTTCGACACACTGAGGTTGTAATATTTATCAAATTGATGCTGTTTAAGCTCCATCCACACAGAGAATAGAATAAGCTAGAATAAGCATATTTTAAGCTGATACATCAACATCTCTCATCATTGGGGTGGGGGAACGGATTTCGACAGCTGAACTATTTGCCATCGGATTCTGTTCCCCCTATGTTTCTTACACAATGAGGTTATAATATTTATCACATTACAGCTAATTACTAAACCCAGTAGCCTAGTGGTCAGTCCACTCTGCACTGCCATGCGTTGTTTTTCAGCTTATTGCGACCCGAGTTCAAGTCCCGGTTCGTCAAACTTTCTTGATACTATACTGTCCTATCATAATAAAAGGCAAAAAAATATATTCTTTAAACTGATGCAAGTTAAGCTCCATCCACACACAAAAATAAAATCAGCATTTTTTAAGCCATTACATCAACACCTCTCGTAATAGGAGTGGGGGAACGGATTCCGACAGCTGGGTTTTTTTGCCGTCGGATTTTGTTCCCCCCATATTTTCGACACACTGAGGTTGTAATATTTATCAAATTGATGCTGTTTAAGCTCCATCCACACACAGAATAGAATAAGCTAGAATAAGCATATTTTAAGCTGATACATCAACATCTCTCATCATTGGGGTGGGGGAACGGATTTCGACAGCTGAACTATTTGCCATCGGATTCTGTTCCCCCTATGTTTCTTACACAATGAGGTTATAATATTTATCACATAACAGCTAATAGGTTAAACCCAATAGCCTAGTGGTCAGTACACTCTGCACTAACCTTCTTTGGTTTTCAGTTCAAGTCCCGGTTCGTCAAACTTTCTTGATACTATACTGTCCTATCATAATAAAAGGCAAAAAAATATATTCTTTAAACTGATGCAAGTTAAGCTCCATCCACACACAAAAATAAAATCAGCATTTTTTAAGCCATTACATCAGGGTTCACCAATCTCGGTCCTGGAGGGCCGCTGTCCTGCAGAGTTTAGCTCCAACCAGCTCCAACACACCTGTTTGAAAGTTTCTAGTATGCCTAGTGAGACCTTGATTAGCTGGTTCAGGTGTGTTTAATTGGGGTTGGAGCTAAACTCTGCAGGACAGCGGCCCTCCAGGATCGAGATTGGTGAACCCTGCATTACATCAACACCTCTCATAATGGGAGTGGGGGAACGGATTCCGACAGCTGTTTTTATTGCCGTCGGATTCTGTTCCCCCCATATTTTCGACACACTGAGGTTGTAATATTTATCAAATTGATGCTGTTTAAGCTCCATCCACACAGAGAATAGAATAAGCTAGAATAAGCATATTTTAAGCTGATACATCAACATCTCTCATCATTGGGGTGGGGGAACGGATTTCGACAGCTGAACTATTTGCCATCGGATTCTGTTCCCCCTATGTTTCTTACACAATGAGGTTATAATATTTATCACATTACAGCTAATTACTAAACCCAGTAGCCTAGTGGTCAGTCCACTCTGCACTGCCATGCGTTGTTTTTCAGCTTATTGCGACCCGAGTTCAAGTCCCGGTTCGTCAAACTTTCTTGATACTATACTGTCCTATCATAATAAAAGGCAAAAAAATATATTCTTTAAACTGATGCAAGTTAAGCTCCATCCACACACAAAAATAAAATCAGCATTTTTTAAGCCATTACATCAACACCTCTCATAATGGGAGTGGGGGAACGGATTCCGACAGCTGTTTTTATTGCCGTCGGATTCTGTTCCCCCCATATTTTCGACACACTGAGGTTGTAATATTTATCAAATTGATGCTGTTTAAGCTCCATCCACACAGAGAATAGAATAAGCTAGAATAAGCATATTTTAAGCTGATACATCAACATCTCTCATCATTGGGGTGGGGGAACGGATTTCGACAGCTGAACTATTTGCCATCGGATTCTGTTCCCCCTATGTTTCTTACACAATGAGGTTATAATATTTATCACATTACAACTAATTACTAAACCCAGTAGCCTAGTGGTCAGTCCACTCTGCACTGCCATGTGTTGTTTTTCAGCTTATTGCGACCCGAGTTCAAGTCCCGGTTCGTCAAACTTTCTTGATACTATACTGTCCTATCATAATAAAAGGCAAAAAAATATATTCTTTAAACTGATGCAAGTTAAGCTCCATCCACACACAAAAATAAAATCAGCATTTTTTAAGCCATTACATCAACACCTCTCGTAATAGGAGTGGGGGAACGGATTCCGACAGCTGGGTTTTTTTGCCTTCGGATTTTGTTCCCCCCATATTTTCGACACACTGAGGTTGTAATATTTATCAAATTGATGCTGTTTAAGCTCCATCCACACAGAATAGAATAAGCTAGAATAAGCATATTTTAAGCTGATACATCAACATCTCTCATCATTGGGGTGGGGGAACGGATTTCGACAGCTGAACTATTTGCCATCGGATTCTGTTCCCCCTATGTTTCTTACACAATGAGGTTATAATATTTATCACATAACAGCTAACAGTTAAACCCAATAGCCTAGTGGTCAGCACACTCTGCACTAACCTTCTTTGGTTTTCAGTTCAAGTCCCGGTTCGTCAAACTTTCTTGATACTATACTGTCCTATCATAATAAAAGGCAAAAAAATATATTCTTTAAACTGATGCAAGTTAAGCTCCATCCACACACAAAAATAAAATCAGCATTTTTTAAGCCATTACATCAACACCTCTCATAATGGGAGTGGGGGAACGGATTCCGACAGCTGTTTTTATTGCCGTCGGATTCTGTTCCCCCCATATTTTCGACACACTGAGGTTGTAATATTTATCAAATTGATGCTGTTTAAGCTCCATCCACACAGAGAATAGAATAAGCTAGAATAAGCATATTTTAAGCTGATACATCAACATCTCTCATCATTGGGGTGGGGGAACGGATTTCGACAGCTGAACTATTTGCCATCGGATTCTGTTCCCCCTATGTTTCTTACACAATGAGGTTATAATATTTATCACATAACAGCTAACTGTTAAACCCAATAGCCTAGTGGTCAGTACACTCTGCACTAGCCTTCTTTGGTTTTCAGTTCAAGTCCCGGTTCGTCAAACTTTCTTGATACTATACTGTCCTATCATAATAAAAGGCAAAAAAATATATTCTTTAAACTGATGCAAGTTAAGCTCCATCCACACACAAAAATAAAATAAGCATTTTTTAAGCCATTACATCAACACCTCTCATAATGGGAGTGGGGGAACGGATTCCGACAGCTGTTTTTATTGCCGTCGGATTCTGTTCCCCCCATATTTTCGACACACTGAGGTTGTAATATTTATCAAATTGATGCTGTTTAAGCTCCATCCACACACAGAATAGAATAAGCTAGAATAAGCATATTTTAAGCTGATACATCAACATCTCTCATCATTGGGGTGGGGGAACGGATTTCGACAGCTGAACTATTTGCCATCGGATTCTGTTCCCCTTATGTTTCTTACACAATGAGGTTATAATATTTATCACATAACAGCTAACAGTTAAACCCAATAGCCTAGTGGTCAATACAATCTGCACTAATCTTCTTTGGTTTTCAGTTCAAGTCCCGGTTCGTCAAACTTTCTTGATACTATACTGTCCTATCATAATAAAAGGCAAAAAATATATTCTTTAAACTGATGCAAGTTAAGCTCCATCCACACACAAAAATAAAATCAGCATTTTTTAAGCCATTACATCAACACCTCTCATAATGGGAGTGGGGGAACGGATTCCGACAGCTGTTTTTATTGCCGTCGGATTCTGTTCCCCCCATATTTTCGACACACTGAGGTTGTAATATTTATCAAATTGATGCTGTTTAAGCTCCATCCACACAGAGAATAGAATAAGCTAGAATAAGCATATTTTAAGCTGATACATCAACATCTCTCATCATTGGGGTGGGGGAACGGATTTCGACAGCTGAACTATTTGCCATCGGATTCTGTTCCCCCTATGTTTCTTACACAATGAGGTTATAATATTTATCACATAACAGCTAACTGTTAAACCCAATAGCCTAGTGGTCAGTACACTCTGCACTAGCCTTCTTTGGTTTTCAGTTCAAGTCCCGGTTCGTCAAACTTTCTTGATACTATACTGTCCTATCATAATAAAAGGCAAAAAAATATATTCTTTAAACTGATGCAAGTTAAGCTCCATCCACACACAAAAATAAAATCAGCATTTTTTAAGCCATTACATCAACACCTCTCATAATGGGAGTGGGGGAACGGATTCCGACAGCTGTTTTTATTGCCGTCGGATTCTGTTCCCCCCATATTTTCGACACACTGAGGTTGTAATATTTATCAAATTGATGCTGTTTAAGCTCCATCCACACAGAGAATAGAATAAGCTAGAATAAGCATATTTTAAGCTGATACATCAACATCTCTCATCATTGGGGTGGGGGAACGGATTTCGACAGCTGAACTATTTGCCATCGGATTCTGTTCCCCCTATGTTTCTTACACAATGAGGTTATAATATTTATCACATTACAGCTAATTACTAAACCCAGTAGCCTAGTGGTCAGTCCACTCTGCACTGCCATGCGTTGTTTTTCAGCTTATTGCGACCCGAGTTCAAGTCCCGGTTCGTCAAACTTTCTTGATACTATACTGTCCTATCATAATAAAAGGCAAAAAAATATATTCTTTAAACTGATGCAAGTTAAGCTCCATCCACACACAAAAATAAAATCAGCATTTTTTAAGCCATTACATCAACACCTCTCATAATGGGAGTGGGGGAACGGATTCCGACAGCTGTTTTTATTGCCGTCGGATTCTGTTCCCCCCATATTTTCGACACACTGAGGTTGTAATATTTATCAAATTGATGCTGTTTAAGCTCCATCCACACAGAGAATAGAATAAGCTAGAATAAGCATATTTTAAGCTGATACATCAACATCTCTCATCATTGGGGTGGGGGAATGGATTTCGACAGCTGAACTATTTGCCATCGGATTCTGTTCCCCCTATGTTTCTTACACAATGAGGTTATAATATTTATCACATAACAGCTAACTGTTAAACCCAATAGCCTAGTGGTCAGTACACTCTGCACTAACCTTCTTTGTTTTTCAGTTCAAGTCCCGGTTCGTCAAACTTTCTTGATACTATACTGTCCTATCATAATAAAAGGCAAAAAAATATATTCTTTAAACTGATGCAAGTTAAGCTCCATCCACACACAAAAATAAAATCAGCATTTTTAAGCCATTACATCAACACCTCTCATAATGGGAGTGGGGGAACGGATTCCGACAGCTGTTTTTATTGCCGTCGGATTCTGTTCCCCCCATATTTTCGACACACTGAGGTTGTAATATTTATCAAATTGATGCTGTTTAAGCTCCATCCACACAGAGAATAGAATAAGCTAGAATAAGCATATTTTAAGCTGATACATCAACATCTCTCATCATTGGGGTGGGGGAACGGATTTCGACAGCTGAACTATTTGCCATCGGATTCTGTTCCCCCTATGTTTCTTACACAATGAGGTTATAATATTTATCACATAACAGCTAACTGTTAAACCCAATAGCCTAGTGGTCAGTACACTCTGCACTAACCTTCTTTGGTTTTCAGTTCAAGTCCCGGTTCGTCAAACTTTCTTGATACTATACTGTCCTATCATAATAAAAGGCAAAAAAATATATTCTTTAAACTGATGCAAGTTAAGCTCCATCCACACACAAAAATAAAATCAGCATTTTTTAAGCCATTACATCAACACCTCTCATAATGGGAGTGGGGGAACGGATTCCGACAGCTGTTTTTATTGCCGTCGGATTCTGTTCCCCCCATATTTTCGACACACTGAGGTTGTAATATTTATCAAATTGATGCTGTTTAAGCTCCATCCACACAGAGAATAGAATAAGCTAGAATAAGCATATTTTAAGCTGATACATCAACATCTCTCATCATTGGGGTGGGGGAACGGATTTCGACAGCTGAACTATTTGCCATCGGATTCTGTTCCCCCTATGTTTCTTACACAATGAGGTTATAATATTTATCACATAACAGCTAACTGTTAAACCCAATAGCCTAGTGGTCAGTACACTCTGCACTAACCTTCTTTGGTTTTCAGTTCAAGTCCCGGTTCGTCAAACTTTCTTGATACTATACTGTCCTATCATAATAAAAGGCAAAAAAGTATATTCTTTAAACTGATGCAAGTTAAGCTCCATCCACACACAAAAATAAAATCAGCATTTTTTAAGCCATTACATCAACACCTCTCATAATGGGAGTGGGGGAACGGATTCCGACAGCTGTTTTTATTGCCGTCGGATTCTGTTCCCCCCATATTTTCGACACACTGAGGTTGTAATATTTATCAAATTGATGCTGTTTAAGCTCCATCCACACACAGAATAGAATAAGCTAGAATAAGCATATTTTAAGCTGATACATCAACATCTCTCATCATTGGGGTGGGGGAACGGATTTCGACAGCTGAACTATTTGCCATCGGATTCTGTTCCCCCTATGTTTCTTACACAATGAGGTTATAATATTTATCACATAACAGCTAACTGTTAAACCCAATAGCCTAGTGGTCAGTACACTCTGCACTAGCCTTCTTTGGTTTTCAGTTCAAGTCCCGGTTCGTCAAACTTTCTTGATACTATACTGTCCTATCATAATAAAAGGCAAAAAAATATATTCTTTAAACTGATGCAAGTTAAGCTCCATCCACACACAAAAATAAAATCAGCATTTTTTAAGCCATTACATCAACACCTCTCATAATGGGAGTGGGGGAACGGATTCCGACAGCTGTTTTTATTGCCGTCGGATTCTGTTCCCCCCATATTTTCGACACACTGAGGTTGTAATATTTATCAAATTGATGCTGTTTAAGCTCCATCCACACAGAGAATAGAATAAGCTAGAATAAGCATATTTTAAGCTGATACATCAACATCTCTCATCATTGGGGTGGGGGAACGGATTTCGACAGCTGAACTATTTGCCATCGGATTCTGTTCCCCCTATGTTTCTTACACAATGAGGTTATAATATTTATCACATTACAGCTAATTACTAAACCCAGTAGCCTAGTGGTCAGTCCACTCTGCACTGCCATGCGTTGTTTTTCAGCTTATTGCGACCCGAGTTCAAGTCCCGGTTCGTCAAACTTTCTTGATACTATACTGTCCTATCATAATAAAAGGCAAAAAAATATATTCTTTAAACTGATGCAAGTTAAGCTCCATCCACACACAAAAATAAAATCAGCATTTTTTAAGCCATTACATCAACACCTCTCGTAATAGGAGTGGGGGAACGGATTCCGACAGCTGGGTTTTTTTGCCGTCGGATTTTGTTCCCCCCATATTTTCGACACACTGAGGTTGTAATATTTATCAAATTGATGCTGTTTAAGCTCCATCCACACACAGAATAGAATAAGCTAGAATAAGCATATTTTAAGCTGATACATCAACATCTCTCATCATTGGGGTGGGGGAACGGATTTCGACAGCTGAACTATTTGCCATCGGATTCTGTTCCCCCTATGTTTCTTACACAATGAGGTTATAATATTTATCACATAACAGCTAATAGGTTAAACCCAATAGCCTAGTGGTCAGTACACTCTGCACTAACCTTCTTTGGTTTTCAGTTCAAGTCCCGGTTCGTCAAACTTTCTTGATACTATACTGTCCTATCATAATAAAAGGCAAAAAAATATATTCTTTAAACTGATGCAAGTTAAGCTCCATCCACACACAAAAATAAAATCAGCATTTTTTAAGCCATTACATCAACACCTCTCATAATGGGAGTGGGGGAACGGATTCCGACAGCTGTTTTTATTGCCGTCGGATTCTGTTCCCCCCATATTTTCGACACACTGAGGTTGTAATATTTATCAAATTGATGCTGTTTAAGCTCCATCCACACAGAGAATAGAATAAGCTAGAATAAGCATATTTTAAGCTGATACATCAACATCTCTCATCATTGGGGTGGGGGAACGGATTTCGACAGCTGAACTATTTGCCATCGGATTCTGTTCCCCCTATGTTTCTTACACAATGAGGTTATAATATTTATCACATTACAGCTAATTACTAAACCCAGTAGCCTAGTGGTCAGTCCACTCTGCACTGCCATGCGTTGTTTTTCAGCTTATTGCGACCCGAGTTCAAGTCCCGGTTCGTCAAACTTTCTTGATACTATACTGTCCTATCATAATAAAAGGCAAAAAAATATATTCTTTAAACTGATGCAAGTTAAGCTCCATCCACACACAAAAATAAAATCAGCATTTTTTAAGCCATTACATCAACACCTCTCATAATGGGAGTGGGGGAACGGATTCCGACAGCTGTTTTTATTGCCGTCGGATTCTGTTCCCCCCATATTTTCGACACACTGAGGTTGTAATATTTATCAAATTGATGCTGTTTAAGCTCCATCCACACAGAGAATAGAATAAGCTAGAATAAGCATATTTTAAGCTGATACATCAACATCTCTCATCATTGGGGTGGGGGAACGGATTTCGACAGCTGAACTATTTGCCATCGGATTCTGTTCCCCCTATGTTTCTTACACAATGAGGTTATAATATTTATCACATAACAGCTAACTGTTAAACCCAATAGCCTAGTGGTCAGTACACTCTGCACTAACCTTCTTTGGTTTTCAGTTCAAGTCCCGGTTCGTCAAACTTTCTTGATACTATACTGTCCTATCATAATAAAAGGCAAAAAAATATATTCTTTAAACTGATGCAAGTTAAGCTCCATCCACACACAAAAATAAAATCAGCATTTTTTAAGCCATTACATCAACACCTCTCATAATGGGAGTGGGGGAACGGATTCCGACAGCTGTTTTTATTGCCGTCGGATTCTGTTCCCCCCATATTTTCGACACACTGAGGTTGTAATATTTATCAAATTGATGCTGTTTAAGCTCCATCCACACAGAGAATAGAATAAGCTAGAATAAGCATATTTTAAGCTGATACATCAACATCTCTCATCATTGGGGTGGGGGAACGGATTTCGACAGCTGAACTATTTGCCATCGGATTCTGTTCCCCCTATGTTTCTTACACAATGAGGTTATAATATTTATCACATAACAGCTAACTGTTAAATCCAATAGCATAGTGGTCAGTACACTCTGCACTAGCCTTCTTTGGTTTTCAGTTCAAGTCCCGGTTCGTCAAACTTTCTTGATACTATACTGTCCTATCATAATAAAAGGCAAAAAAATATATTCTTTAAACTGATGCAAGTTAAGCTCCATCCACACACAAAAATAAAATAAGCATTTTTTAAGCCATTACATCAACACCTCTCATAATGGGAGTGGGGGAACGGATTCCGACAGCTGTTTTTATTGCCGTCGGATTCTGTTCCCCCCATATTTTCGACACACTGAGGTTGTAATATTTATCAAATTGATGCTGTTTAAGCTCCATCCACACACAGAATAGAATAAGCTAGAATAAGCATATTTTAAGCTGATACATCAACATCTCTCATCATTGGGGTGGGGGAACGGATTTCGACAGCTGAACTATTTGCCATCGGATTCTGTTCCCCTTATGTTTCTTACACAATGAGGTTATAATATTTATCACATAACAGCTAACAGTTAAACCCAATAGCCTAGTGGTCAATACAATCTGCACTAATCTTCTTTGGTTTTCAGTTCAAGTCCCGGTTCGTCAAACTTTCTTGATACTATACTGTCCTATCATAATAAAAGGCAAAAAAATATATTCTTTAAACTGATGCAAGTTAAGCTCCATCCACACACAAAAATAAAATCAGCATTTTTTAAGCCATTACATCAACACCTCTCATAATGGGAGTGGGGGAACGGATTCCGACAGCTGTTTTTATTGCCGTCGGATTCTGTTCCCCCCATATTTTCGACACACTGAGGTTGTAATATTTATCAAATTGATGCTGTTTAAGCTCCATCCACACAGAGAATAGAATAAGCTAGAATAAGCATATTTTAAGCTGATACATCAACATCTCTCATCATTGGGGTGGGGGAACGGATTTCGACAGCTGAACTATTTGCCATCGGATTCTGTTCCCCCTATGTTTCTTACACAATGAGGTTATAATATTTATCACATAACAGCTAACTGTTAAACCCAATAGCCTAGTGGTCAGTACACTCTGCACTAGCCTTCTTTGGTTTTCAGTTCAAGTCCCGGTTCGTCAAACTTTCTTGATACTATACTGTCCTATCATAATAAAAGGCAAAAAAATATATTCTTTAAACTGATGCAAGTTAAGCTCCATCCACACACAAAAATAAAATCAGCATTTTTTAAGCCATTACATCAACACCTCTCATAATGGGAGTGGGGGAACGGATTCCGACAGCTGTTTTTATTGCCGTCGGATTCTGTTCCCCCCATATTTTCGACACACTGAGGTTGTAATATTTATCAAATTGATGCTGTTTAAGCTCCATCCACACAGAGAATAGAATAAGCTAGAATAAGCATATTTTAAGCTGATACATCAACATCTCTCATCATTGGGGTGGGGGAACGGATTTCGACAGCTGAACTATTTGCCATCGGATTCTGTTCCCCCTATGTTTCTTACACAATGAGGTTATAATATTTATCACATTACAGCTAATTACTAAACCCAGTAGCCTAGTGGTCAGTCCACTCTGCACTGCCATGCGTTGTTTTTCAGCTTATTGCGACCCGAGTTCAAGTCCCGGTTCGTCAAACTTTCTTGATACTATACTGTCCTATCATAATAAAAGGCAAAAAAATATATTCTTTAAACTGATGCAAGTTAAGCTCCATCCACACACAAAAATAAAATCAGCATTTTTTAAGCCATTACATCAACACCTCTCATAATGGGAGTGGGGGAACGGATTCCGACAGCTGTTTTTATTGCCGTCGGATTCTGTTCCCCCCATATTTTCGACACACTGAGGTTGTAATATTTATCAAATTGATGCTGTTTAAGCTCCATCCACACAGAGAATAGAATAAGCTAGAATAAGCATATTTTAAGCTGATACATCAACATCTCTCATCATTGGGGTGGGGGAATGGATTTCGACAGCTGAACTATTTGCCATCGGATTCTGTTCCCCCTATGTTTCTTACACAATGAGGTTATAATATTTATCACATAACAGCTAACTGTTAAACCCAATAGCCTAGTGGTCAGTACACTCTGCACTAACCTTCTTTGTTTTTCAGTTCAAGTCCCGGTTCGTCAAACTTTCTTGATACTATACTGTCCTATCATAATAAAAGGCAAAAAAATATATTCTTTAAACTGATGCAAGTTAAGCTCCATCCACACACAAAAATAAAATCAGCATTTTTAAGCCATTACATCAACACCTCTCATAATGGGAGTGGGGGAACGGATTCCGACAGCTGTTTTTATTGCCGTCGGATTCTGTTCCCCCCATATTTTCGACACACTGAGGTTGTAATATTTATCAAATTGATGCTGTTTAAGCTCCATCCACACAGAGAATAGAATAAGCTAGAATAAGCATATTTTAAGCTGATACATCAACATCTCTCATCATTGGGGTGGGGGAACGGATTTCGACAGCTGAACTATTTGCCATCGGATTCTGTTCCCCCTATGTTTCTTACACAATGAGGTTATAATATTTATCACATAACAGCTAACTGTTAAACCCAATAGCCTAGTGGTCAGTACACTCTGCACTAACCTTCTTTGGTTTTCAGTTCAAGTCCCGGTTCGTCAAACTTTCTTGATACTATACTGTCCTATCATAATAAAAGGCAAAAAAATATATTCTTTAAACTGATGCAAGTTAAGCTCCATCCACACACAAAAATAAAATCAGCATTTTTTAAGCCATTACATCAACACCTCTCATAATGGGAGTGGGGGAACGGATTCCGACAGCTGTTTTTATTGCCGTCGGATTCTGTTCCCCCCATATTTTCGACACACTGAGGTTGTAATATTTATCAAATTGATGCTGTTTAAGCTCCATCCACACAGAGAATAGAATAAGCTAGAATAAGCATATTTTAAGCTGATACATCAACATCTCTCATCATTGGGGTGGGGGAACGGATTTCGACAGCTGAACTATTTGCCATCGGATTCTGTTCCCCCTATGTTTCTTACACAATGAGGTTATAATATTTATCACATAACAGCTAACTGTTAAACCCAATAGCCTAGTGGTCAGTACACTCTGCACTAACCTTCTTTGGTTTTCAGTTCAAGTCCCGGTTCGTCAAACTTTCTTGATACTATACTGTCCTATCATAATAAAAGGCAAAAAAGTATATTCTTTAAACTGATGCAAGTTAAGCTCCATCCACACACAAAAATAAAATCAGCATTTTTTAAGCCATTACATCAACACCTCTCATAATGGGAGTGGGGGAACGGATTCCGACAGCTGTTTTTATTGCCGTCGGATTCTGTTCCCCCCATATTTTCGACACACTGAGGTTGTAATATTTATCAAATTGATGCTGTTTAAGCTCCATCCACACACAGAATAGAATAAGCTAGAATAAGCATATTTTAAGCTGATACATCAACATCTCTCATCATTGGGGTGGGGGAACGGATTTCGACAGCTGAACTATTTGCCATCGGATTCTGTTCCCCCTATGTTTCTTACACAATGAGGTTATAATATTTATCACATAACAGCTAACTGTTAAACCCAATAGCCTAGTGGTCAGTACACTCTGCACTAGCCTTCTTTGGTTTTCAGTTCAAGTCCCGGTTCGTCAAACTTTCTTGATACTATACTGTCCTATCATAATAAAAGGCAAAAAAATATATTCTTTAAACTGATGCAAGTTAAGCTCCATCCACACACAAAAATAAAATCAGCATTTTTTAAGCCATTACATCAACACCTCTCATAATGGGAGTGGGGGAACGGATTCCGACAGCTGTTTTTATTGCCGTCGGATTCTGTTCCCCCCATATTTTCGACACACTGAGGTTGTAATATTTATCAAATTGATGCTGTTTAAGCTCCATCCACACAGAGAATAGAATAAGCTAGAATAAGCATATTTTAAGCTGATACATCAACATCTCTCATCATTGGGGTGGGGGAACGGATTTCGACAGCTGAACTATTTGCCATCGGATTCTGTTCCCCCTATGTTTCTTACACAATGAGGTTATAATATTTATCACATTACAGCTAATTACTAAACCCAGTAGCCTAGTGGTCAGTCCACTCTGCACTGCCATGCGTTGTTTTTCAGCTTATTGCGACCCGAGTTCAAGTCCCGGTTCGTCAAACTTTCTTGATACTATACTGTCCTATCATAATAAAAGGCAAAAAAATATATTCTTTAAACTGATGCAAGTTAAGCTCCATCCACACACAAAAATAAAATCAGCATTTTTTAAGCCATTACATCAACACCTCTCGTAATAGGAGTGGGGGAACGGATTCCGACAGCTGGGTTTTTTTGCCGTCGGATTTTGTTCCCCCCATATTTTCGACACACTGAGGTTGTAATATTTATCAAATTGATGCTGTTTAAGCTCCATCCACACACAGAATAGAATAAGCTAGAATAAGCATATTTTAAGCTGATACATCAACATCTCTCATCATTGGGGTGGGGGAACGGATTTCGACAGCTGAACTATTTGCCATCGGATTCTGTTCCCCCTATGTTTCTTACACAATGAGGTTATAATATTTATCACATAACAGCTAATAGGTTAAACCCAATAGCCTAGTGGTCAGTACACTCTGCACTAACCTTCTTTGGTTTTCAGTTCAAGTCCCGGTTCGTCAAACTTTCTTGATACTATACTGTCCTATCATAATAAAAGGCAAAAAAATATATTCTTTAAACTGATGCAAGTTAAGCTCCATCCACACACAAAAATAAAATCAGCATTTTTTAAGCCATTACATCAACACCTCTCATAATGGGAGTGGGGGAACGGATTCCGACAGCTGTTTTTATTGCCGTCGGATTCTGTTCCCCCCATATTTTCGACACACTGAGGTTGTAATATTTATCAAATTGATGCTGTTTAAGCTCCATCCACACAGAGAATAGAATAAGCTAGAATAAGCATATTTTAAGCTGATACATCAACATCTCTCATCATTGGGGTGGGGGAACGGATTTCGACAGCTGAACTATTTGCCATCGGATTCTGTTCCCCCTATGTTTCTTACACAATGAGGTTATAATATTTATCACATTACAGCTAATTACTAAACCCAGTAGCCTAGTGGTCAGTCCACTCTGCACTGCCATGCGTTGTTTTTCAGCTTATTGCGACCCGAGTTCAAGTCCCGGTTCGTCAAACTTTCTTGATACTATACTGTCCTATCATAATAAAAGGCAAAAAAATATATTCTTTAAACTGATGCAAGTTAAGCTCCATCCACACACAAAAATAAAATCAGCATTTTTTAAGCCATTACATCAACACCTCTCGTAATAGGAGTGGGGGAACGGATTCCGACAGCTGGGTTTTTTTGCCGTCGGATTTTGTTCCCCCCATATTTTCGACACACTGAGGTTGTAATATTTATCAAATTGATGCTGTTTAAGCTCCATCCACACACAGAATAGAATAAGCTAGAATAAGCATATTTTAAGCTGATACATCAACATCTCTCATCATTGGGGTGGGGGAACGGATTTCGACAGCTGAACTATTTGCCATCGGATTCTGTTCCCCCTATGTTTCTTACACAATGAGGTTATAATATTTATCACATAACAGCTAACAGTTAAACCCAATAGCCTAGTGGTCAGTACACTCTGCACTAACCTTCTTTGGTTTTCAGTTCAAGTCCCGGTTCGTCAAACTTTCTTGATACTATACTGTCCTATCATAATAAAAGGCAAAAAAATATATTCTTTAAACTGATGCAAGTTAAGCTCCATCCACACACAAAAATAAAATCAGCATTTTTTAAGCCATTACATCAACACCTCTCGTAATAGGAGTGGGGGAACGGATTCCGACAGCTGGGTTTTTTTGCCGTCGGATTTTGTTCCCCCCATATTTTCGACACACTGAGGTTGTAATATTTATCAAATTGATGCTGTTTAAGCTCCATCCACACACAGAATAGAATAAGCTAGAATAAGCATATTTTAAGCTGATACATCAACATCTCTCATCATTGGGGTGGGAGAACGGATTTCGACAGCTGAACTATTTGCCATCGGATTCTGTTCCCCCTATGTTTCTTACACAATGAGGTTATAATATTTATCACATAACAGCTAATAGGTTAAACCCAATAGCCTAGTGGTCAGTACACTCTGCACTAACCTTCTTTGGTTTTCAGTTCAAGTCCCGGTTCGTCAAACTTTCTTGATACTATACTGTCCTATCATAATAAAAGGCAAAAAAATATATTCTTTAAACTGATGCAAGTTAAGCTCCATCCACACACAAAAATAAAATCAGCATTTTTTAAGCTATTACATCAACACCTCTCATAATGGGAGTGGGGGAACGGATTCCGACAGCTGTTTTTATTGCCGTCGGATTCTGTTCCCCCCATATTTTCGACACACTGAGGTTGTAATATTTATCAAATTGATGCTGTTTAAGCTCCATCCACACAGAGAATAGAATAAGCTAGAATAAGCATATTTTAAGCTGATACATCAACATCTCTCATCATTGGGGTGGGGGAACGGATTTCGACAGCTGAACTATTTGCCATCGGATTCTGTTCCCCCTATGTTTCTTACACAATGAGGTTATAATATTTATCACATTACAGCTAATTACTAAACCCAGTAGCCTAGTGGTCAGTCCACTCTGCACTGCCATGCGTTGTTTTTCAGCTTATTGCGACCCGAGTTCAAGTCCCGGTTCGTCAAACTTTCTTGATACTATACTGTCCTATCATAATAAAAGGCAAAAAAATATATTCTTTAAACTGATGCAAGTTAAGCTCCATCCACACAAAAAAATAAAATCAGCATTTTTTAAGCCATTACATCAACACCTCTCATAATGGGAGTGGGGGAACGGATTCCGACAGCTGTTTTTATTGCCGTCGGATTCTGTTCCCCCCATATTTTCGACACACTGAGGTTGTAATATTTATCAAATTGATGCTGTTTAAGCTCCATCCACACAGAGAATAGAATAAGCTAGAATAAGCATATTTTAAGCTGATACATCAACATCTCTCATCATTGGGGTGGGGGAACGGATTTCGACAGCTGAACTATTTGCCATCGGATTCTGTTCCCCCTATGTTTCTTACACAATGAGGTTATAATATTTATCACATAACAGCTAACTGTTAAACCCAATAGCCTAGTGGTCAGTACACTCTGCACTAACCTTCTTTGGGTTTCAGTTCAAGTCCCGGTTCGTCAAACTTTCTTGATACTATACTGTCCTATCATAATAAAAGGCAAAAAAGTATATTCTTTAAACTGATGCAAGTTAAGCTCCATCCACACACAAAAATAAAATCAGCATTTTTTAAGCCATTACATCAACACCTCTCATAATGGGAGTGGGGGAACGGATTCCGACAGCTGTTTTTATTGCCGTCGGATTCTGTTCCCCCCATATTTTCGACACACTGAGGTTGTAATATTTATCAAATTGATGCTGTTTAAGCTCCATCCACACAGAGAATAGAATAAGCTAGAATAAGCATATTTTAAGCTGATACATCAACATCTCTCATCATTGGGGTGGGGGAACGGATTTCGACAGCTGAACTATTTGCCATCGGATTCTGTTCCCCCTATGTTTCTTACACAATGAGGTTATAATATTTATCACATAACAGCTAACTGTTAAACCCAATAGCCTAGTGGTCAGTACACTCTGCACTAGCCTTCTTTGGTTTTCAGTTCAAGTCCCGGTTCGTCAAACTTTCTTGATACTATACTGTCCTATCATAATAAAAGGCAAAAAAATATATTCTTTAAACTGATGCAAGTTAAGCTCCATCCACACACAAAAATAAAATCAGCATTTTTTAAGCCATTACATCAACACCTCTCATAATGGGAGTGGGGGAACGGATTCCGACAGCTGTTTTTATTGCCGTCGGATTCTGTTCCCCCCATATTTTCGACACACTGAGGTTGTAATATTTATCAAATTGATGCTGTTTAAGCTCCATCCACACAGAGAATAGAATAAGCTAGAATAAGCATATTTTAAGCTGATACATCAACATCTCTCATCATTGGGGTGGGGGAACGGATTTCGACAGCTGAACTATTTGCCATCGGATTCTGTTCCCCCTATGTTTCTTACACAATGAGGTTATAATATTTATCACATTACAGCTAATTACTAAACCCAGTAGCCTAGTGGTCAGTCCACTCTGCACTGCCATGCGTTGTTTTTCAGCTTATTGCGACCCGAGTTCAAGTCCCGGTTCGTCAAACTTTCTTGATACTATACTGTCCTATCATAATAAAAGGCAAAAAAATATATTCTTTAAACTGATGCAAGTTAAGCTCCATCCACACACAAAAATAAAATCAGCATTTTTTAAGCCATTACATCAACACCTCTCGTAATAGGAGTGGGGGAACGGATTCCGACAGCTGGGTTTTTTTGCCGTCGGATTTTGTTCCCCCCATATTTTCGACACACTGAGGTTGTAATATTTATCAAATTGATGCTGTTTAAGCTCCATCCACACACAGAATAGAATAAGCTAGAATAAGCATATTTTAAGCTGATACATCAACATCTCTCATCATTGGGGTGGGGGAACGGATTTCGACAGCTGAACTATTTGCCATCGGATTCTGTTCCCCCTATGTTTCTTACACAATGAGGTTATAATATTTATCACATAACAGCTAATAGGTTAAACCCAATAGCCTAGTGGTCAGTACACTCTGCACTAACCTTCTTTGGTTTTCAGTTCAAGTCCCGGTTCGTCAAACTTTCTTGATACTATACTGTCCTATCATAATAAAAGGCAAAAAAATATATTCTTTAAACTGATGCAAGTTAAGCTCCATCCACACACAAAAATAAAATCAGCATTTTTTAAGCCATTACATCAACACCTCTCATAATGGGAGTGGGGGAACGGATTCCGACAGCTGTTTTTATTGCCGTCGGATTCTGTTCCCCCCATATTTTCGACACACTGAGGTTGTAATATTTATCAAATTGATGCTGTTTAAGCTCCATCCACACAGAGAATAGAATAAGCTAGAATAAGCATATTTTAAGCTGATACATCAACATCTCTCATCATTGGGGTGGGGGAACGGATTTCGACAGCTGAACTATTTGCCATCGGATTCTGTTCCCCCTATGTTTCTTACACAATGAGGTTATAATATTTATCACATTACAGCTAATTACTAAACCCAGTAGCCTAGTGGTCAGTCCACTCTGCACTGCCATGCGTTGTTTTTCAGCTTATTGCGACCCGAGTTCAAGTCCCGGTTCGTCAAACTTTCTTGATACTATACTGTCCTATCATAATAAAAGGCAAAAAAATATATTCTTTAAACTGATGCAAGTTAAGCTCCATCCACACACAAAAATAAAATCAGCATTTTTTAAGCCATTACATCAACACCTCTCATAATGGGAGTGGGGGAACGGATTCCGACAGCTGTTTTTATTGCCGTCGGATTCTGTTCCCCCCATATTTTCGACACACTGAGGTTGTAATATTTATCAAATTGATGCTGTTTAAGCTCCATCCACACAGAGAATAGAATAAGCTAGAATAAGCATATTTTAAGCTGATACATCAACATCTCTCATCATTGGGGTGGGGGAACGGATTTCGACAGCTGAACTATTTGCCATCGGATTCTGTTCCCCCTATGTTTCTTACACAATGAGGTTATAATATTTATCACATTACAGCTAATTACTAAACCCAGTAGCCTAGTGGTCAGTCCACTCTGCACTGCCATGCGTTGTTTTTCAGCTTATTGCGACCCGAGTTCAAGTCCCGGTTCGTCAAACTTTCTTGATACTATACTGTCCTATCATAATAAAAGGCAAAAAAATATATTCTTTAAACTGATGCAAGTTAAGCTCCATCCACACAAAAAAATAAAATCAGCATTTTTTAAGCCATTACATCAACACCTCTCATAATGGGAGTGGGGGAACGGATTCCGACAGCTGTTTTTATTGCCGTCGGATTCTGTTCCCCCCATATTTTCGACACACTGAGGTTGTAATATTTATCAAATTGATGCTGTTTAAGCTCCATCCACACAGAGAATAGAATAAGCTAGAATAAGCATATTTTAAGCTGATACATCAACATCTCTCATCATTGGGGTGGGGGAACGGATTTCGACAGCTGAACTATTTGCCATCGGATTCTGTTCCCCCTATGTTTCTTACACAATGAGGTTATAATATTTATCACATAACAGCTAACTGTTAAACCCAATAGCCTAGTGGTCAGTACACTCTGCACTAACCTTCTTTGGGTTTCAGTTCAAGTCCCGGTTCGTCAAACTTTCTTGATACTATACTGTCCTATCATAATAAAAGGCAAAAAAGTATATTCTTTAAACTGATGCAAGTTAAGCTCCATCCACACACAAAAATAAAATCAGCATTTTTTAAGCCATTACATCAACACCTCTCATAATGGGAGTGGGGGAACGGATTCCGACAGCTGTTTTTATTGCCGTCGGATTCTGTTCCCCCCATATTTTCGACACACTGAGGTTGTAATATTTATCAAATTGATGCTGTTTAAGCTCCATCCACACAGAGAATAGAATAAGCTAGAATAAGCATATTTTAAGCTGATACATCAACATCTCTCATCATTGGGGTGGGGGAACGGATTTCGACAGCTGAACTATTTGCCATCGGATTCTGTTCCCCCTATGTTTCTTACACAATGAGGTTATAATATTTATCACATAACAGCTAACTGTTAAACCCAATAGCCTAGTGGTCAGTACACTCTGCACTAGCCTTCTTTGGTTTTCAGTTCAAGTCCCGGTTCGTCAAACTTTCTTGATACTATACTGTCCTATCATAATAAAAGGCAAAAAAATATATTCTTTAAACTGATGCAAGTTAAGCTCCATCCACACACAAAAATAAAATCAGCATTTTTTAAGCCATTACATCAACACCTCTCATAATGGGAGTGGGGGAACGGATTCCGACAGCTGTTTTTATTGCCGTCGGATTCTGTTCCCCCCATATTTTCGACACACTGAGGTTGTAATATTTATCAAATTGATGCTGTTTAAGCTCCATCCACACAGAGAATAGAATAAGCTAGAATAAGCATATTTTAAGCTGATACATCAACATCTCTCATCATTGGGGTGGGGGAACGGATTTCGACAGCTGAACTATTTGCCATCGGATTCTGTTCCCCCTATGTTTCTTACACAATGAGGTTATAATATTTATCACATTACAGCTAATTACTAAACCCAGTAGCCTAGTGGTCAGTCCACTCTGCACTGCCATGCGTTGTTTTTCAGCTTATTGCGACCCGAGTTCAAGTCCCGGTTCGTCAAACTTTCTTGATACTATACTGTCCTATCATAATAAAAGGCAAAAAAATATATTCTTTAAACTGATGCAAGTTAAGCTCCATCCACACACAAAAATAAAATCAGCATTTTTTAAGCCATTACATCAACACCTCTCGTAATAGGAGTGGGGGAACGGATTCCGACAGCTGGGTTTTTTTGCCGTCGGATTTTGTTCCCCCCATATTTTCGACACACTGAGGTTGTAATATTTATCAAATTGATGCTGTTTAAGCTCCATCCACACACAGAATAGAATAAGCTAGAATAAGCATATTTTAAGCTGATACATCAACATCTCTCATCATTGGGGTGGGGGAACGGATTTCGACAGCTGAACTATTTGCCATCGGATTCTGTTCCCCCTATGTTTCTTACACAATGAGGTTATAATATTTATCACATAACAGCTAATAGGTTAAACCCAATAGCCTAGTGGTCAGTACACTCTGCACTAACCTTCTTTGGTTTTCAGTTCAAGTCCCGGTTCGTCAAACTTTCTTGATACTATACTGTCCTATCATAATAAAAGGCAAAAAAATATATTCTTTAAACTGATGCAAGTTAAGCTCCATCCACACACAAAAATAAAATCAGCATTTTTTAAGCCATTACATCAACACCTCTCATAATGGGAGTGGGGGAACGGATTCCGACAGCTGTTTTTATTGCCGTCGGATTCTGTTCCCCCCATATTTTCGACACACTGAGGTTGTAATATTTATCAAATTGATGCTGTTTAAGCTCCATCCACACAGAGAATAGAATAAGCTAGAATAAGCATATTTTAAGCTGATACATCAACATCTCTCATCATTGGGGTGGGGGAACGGATTTCGACAGCTGAACTATTTGCCATCGGATTCTGTTCCCCCTATGTTTCTTACACAATGAGGTTATAATATTTATCACATAACAGCTAACTGTTAAACCCAATAGCCTAGTGGTCAGTACACTCTGCACTAGCCTTCTTTGGTTTTCAGTTCAAGTCCCGGTTCGTCAAACTTTCTTGATACTATACTGTCCTATCATAATAAAAGGCAAAAAAATATATTCTTTAAACTGATGCAAGTTAAGCTCCATCCACACACAAAAATAAAATCAGCATTTTTTAAGCCATTACATCAACACCTCTCATAATGGGAGTGGGGGAACGGATTCCGACAGCTGTTTTTATTGCCGTCGGATTCTGTTCCCCCCATATTTTCGACACACTGAGGTTGTAATATTTATCAAATTGATGCTGTTTAAGCTCCATCCACACAGAGAATAGAATAAGCTAGAATAAGCATATTTTAAGCTGATACATCAACATCTCTCATCATTGGGGTGGGGGAACGGATTTCGACAGCTGAACTATTTGCCATCGGATTCTGTTCCCCCTATGTTTCTTACACAATGAGGTTATAATATTTATCACATTACAGCTAATTGCTAAACCCAGTAGCCTAGTGGTCAGTCCACTCTGCACTGCCATGCGTTGTTTTTCAGCTTATTGCGACCCGAGTTCAAGTCCCGGTTCGTCAAACTTTCTTGATACTATACTGTCCTATCATAATAAAAGGCAAAAAAATATATTCTTTAAACTGATGCAAGTTAAGCTCCATCCACACACAAAAATAAAATCAGCATTTTTTAAGCCATTACATCAACACCTCTCATAATGGGAGTGGGGGAACGGATTCCGACAGCTGTTTTTATTGCCGTCGGATTCTGTTCCCCCCATATTTTCGACACACTGAGGTTGTAATATTTATCAAATTGATGCTGTTTAAGCTCCATCCACACAGAGAATAGAATAAGCTAGAATAAGCATATTTTAAGCTGATACATCAACATCTCTCATCATTGGGGTGGGGGAACGGATTTCGACAGCTGAACTATTTGCCATCGGATTCTGTTCCCCCTATGTTTCTTACACAATGAGGTTATAATATTTATCACATAACAGCTAACTGTTAAACCCAATAGCCTAGTGGTCAGTACACTCTGCACTAACCTTCTTTGGTTTTCAGTTCAAGTCCCGGTTCGTCAAACTTTCTTGATACTATACTGTCCTATCATAATAAAAGGCAAAAAAGTATATTCTTTAAACTGATGCAAGTTAAGCTCCATCCACACACAAAAATAAAATCAGCATTTTTTAAGCCATTACATCAACACCTCTCATGATGGGAGTGGGGGAACGGATTCCGACAGCTGTTTTTATTGCCGTCGGATTCTGTTCCCCCCATATTTTCGACACACTGAGGTTGTAATATTTATCAAATTGATGCTGTTTAAGCTCCATCCACACAGAGAATAGAATAAGCTAGAATAAGCATATTTTAAGCTGATACATCAACATCTCTCATCATTGGGGTGGGGGAACGGATTTCGACAGCTGAACTATTTGCCATCGGATTCTGTTCCCCCTATGTTTCTTACACAATGAGGTTATAATATTTATCACATAACAGCTAACTGTTAAACCCAATAGCCTAGTGGTCAGTACACTCTGCACTAGCCTTCTTTGGTTTTCAGTTCAAGTCCCGGTTCGTCAAACTTTCTTGATACTATACTGTCCTATCATAATAAAAGGCAAAAAAATATATTCTTTAAACTGATGCAAGTTAAGCTCCATCCACACACAAAAATAAAATCAGCATTTTTTAAGCCATTACATCAACACCTCTCATAATGGGAGTGGGGGAACGGATTCCGACAGCTGTTTTTATTGCCGTCGGATTCTGTTCCCCCCATATTTTAGACACACTGAGGTTGTAATATTTATCAAATTGATGCTGTTTAAGCTCCATCCACACAGAGAATAGAATAAGCTAGAATAAGCATATTTTAAGCTGATACATCAACATCTCTCATCATTGGGGTGGGGGAACGGATTTCGACAGCTGAACTATTTGCCATCGGATTCTGTTCCCCCTATGTTTCTTACACAATGAGGTTATAATATTTATCACATTACAGCTAATTACTAAACCCAGTAGCCTAGTGGTCAGACCACTCTGCACTGCCATGCGTTGTTTTTCAGCTTATTGCGACCCGAGTTCAAGTCCCGGTTCGTCAAACTTTCTTGATACTATACTGTCCTATCATAATAAAAGGCAAAAAAATATATTCTTTAAACTGATGCAAGTTAAGCTCCATCCACACACAAAAATAAAATCAGCATTTTTTAAGCCATTACATCAACACCTCTCGTAATAGGAGTGGGGGAACGGATTCCGACAGCTGGGTTTTTTTGCCGTCGGATTTTGTTCCCCCCATATTTTCGACACACTGAGGTTGTAATATTTATCAAATTGATGCTGTTTAAGCTCCATCCACACACAGAATAGAATAAGCTAGAATAAGCATATTTTAAGCTGATACATCAACATCTCTCATCATTGGGGTGGGGGAACGGATTTCGACAGCTGAACTATTTGCCATCGGATTCTGTTCCCCCTATGTTTCTTACACAATGAGGTTATAATATTTATCACATAACAGCTAACAGTTAAACCCAATAGCCTAGTGGTCAGTACACTCTGCACTAACCTTCTTTGGTTTTCAGTTCAAGTCCCGGTTCGTCAAACTTTCTTGATACTATACTGTCCTATCATAATAAAAGGCAAAAAAATATATTCTTTAAACTGATGCAAGTTAAGCTCCATCCACACACAAAAATAAAATCAGCATTTTTTAAGCCATTACATCAACACCTCTCATAATGGGAGTGGGGGAACGGATTCCGACAGCTGTTTTTATTGCCGTCGGATTCTGTTCCCCCCATATTTTCGACACACTGAGGTTGTAATATTTATCAAATTGATGCTGTTTAAGCTCCATCCACACAGAGAATAGAATAAGCTAGAATAAGCATATTTTAAGCTGATACATCAACATCTCTCATCATTGGGGTGGGGGAACGGATTTCGACAGCTGAACTATTTGCCATCGGATTCTGTTCCCCCTATGTTTCTTACACAATGAGGTTATAATATTTATCACATAACAGCTAACTGTTAAACCCAATAGCCTAGTGGTCAGTACACTCTGCACTAACCTTCTTTGGTTTTCAGTTCAAGTCCCGGTTCGTCAAACTTTCTTGATACTATACTGTCCTATCATAATAAAAGGCAAAAAAGTATATTCTTTAAACTGATGCAAGTTAAGCTCCATCCACACACACAAATAAAATCAGCATTTTTTAAGCCATTACATCAACACCTCTCATAATGGGAGTGGGGGAACGGATTCCGACAGCTGTTTTTATTGCCGTCGGATTCTGTTCCCCCCATATTTTCGACACACTGAGGTTGTAATATTTATCAAATTGATGCTGTTTAAGCTCCATCCACACAGAGAATAGAATAAGCTAGAATAAGCATATTTTAAGCTGATACATCAACATCTCTCATCATTGGGGTGGGGGAACGGATTTCGACAGCTGAACTATTTGCCATCGGATTCTGTTCCCCCTATGTTTCTTACACAATGAGGTTATAATATTTATCACATTACAGCTAATTACTAAACCCAGTAGCCTAGTGGTCAGTCCACTCTGCACTGCCATGCGTTGTTTTTCAGCTTATTGCGACCCGAGTTCAAGTCCCGGTTCGTCAAACTTTCTTGATACTATACTGTCCTATCATAATAAAAGGCAAAAAAATATATTCTTTAAACTGATGCAAGTTAAGCTCCATCCACACACAAAAATAAAATCAGCATTTTTTAAGCCATTACATCAACACCTCTCGTAATAGGAGTGGGGGAACGGATTCCGACAGCTGGGTTTTTTTGCCTTCGGATTTTGTTCCCCCCATATTTTCGACACACTGAGGTTGTAATATTTATCAAATTGATGCTGTTTAAGCTCCATCCACACACAGAATAGAATAAGCTAGAATAAGCATATTTTAAGCTGATACATCAACATCTCTCATCATTGGGGTGGGGGAACGGATTTCGACAGCTGAACTATTTGCCATCGGATTCTGTTCCCCCTATGTTTCTTACACAATGAGGTTATAATATTTATCACATAACAGGTAAGAGTTAAACCCAATAGCCTAGTGGTCAGTACACTCTGCACTAACCTTCTTTGGTTTTCAGTTCAAGTCCCGGTTCGTCAAACTTTCTTGATACTATACTGTCCTATCATAATAAAAGGCAAAAAAATATATTCTTTAAACTGATGCAAGTTAAGCTCCATCCACACACAAAAATAAAATCAGCATTTTTTAAGCCATTACATCAACACCTCTCATAATGGGAGTGGGGGAACGGATTCCGACAGCTGTTTTTATTGCCGTCGGATTCTGTTCCCCCCATATTTTCGACACACTGAGGTTGTAATATTTATCAAATTGATGCTGTTTAAGCTCCATCCACACACAGAATAGAATAAGCTAGAATAAGCATATTTTAAGCTGATACATCAACATCTCTCATCATTGGGGTGGGGGAACGGATTTCGACAGCTGAACTATTTGCCATCGGATTCTGTTCCCCCTATGTTTCTTACACAATGAGGTTATAATATTTATCACATAACAGCTAACTGTTAAACCCAATAGCCTAGTGGTCAGTACACTCTGCACTAACCTTCTTTGGTTTTCAGTTCAAGTCCCGGTTCGTCAAACTTTCTTGATACTATACTGTCCTATCATAATAAAAGGCAAAAAAGTATATTCTTTAAACTGATGCAAGTTAAGCTCCATCCACACACAAAAATAAAATCAGCATTTTTTAAGCCATTACATCAACACCTCTCATAATGGGAGTGGGGGAACGGATTCCGACAGCTGTTTTTATTGCCGTCGGATTCTGTTCCCCCCATATTTTCGACACACTGAGGTTGTAATATTTATCAAATTGATGCTGTTTAAGCTCCATCCACACAGAGAATAGAATAAGCTAGAATAAGCATATTTTAAGCTGATACATCAACATCTCTCATCATTGGGGTGGGGGAACGGATTTCGACAGCTGAACTATTTGCCATCGGATTCTGTTCCCCCTATGTTTCTTACACAATGAGGTTATAATATTTATCACATAACAGCTAACTGTTAAACCCAATAGCCTAGTGGTCAGTACACTCTGCACTAGCCTTCTTTGGTTTTCAGTTCAAGTCCCGGTTCGTCAAACTTTCTTGATACTATACTGTCCTATCATAATAAAAGGCAAAAAAATATATTCTTTAAACTGATGCAAGTTAAGCTCCATCCACACACAAAAATAAAATCAGCATTTTTTAAGCCATTACATCAACACCTCTCATAATGGGAGTGGGGGAACGGATTCCGACAGCTGTTTTTATTGCCGTCGGATTCTGTTCCCCCCATATTTTCGACACACTGAGGTTGTAATATTTATCAAATTGATGCTGTTTAAGCTCCATCCACACAGAGAATAGAATAAGCTAGAATAAGCATATTTTAAGCTGATACATCAACATCTCTCATCATTGGGGTGGGGGAACGGATTTCGACAGCTGAACTATTTGCCATCGGATTCTGTTCCCCCTATGTTTCTTACACAATGAGGTTATAATATTTATCACATTACAGCTAATTGCTAAACCCAGTAGCCTAGTGGTCAGTCCACTCTGCACTGCCATGCGTTGTTTTTCAGCTTATTGCGACCCGAGTTCAAGTCCCGGTTCGTCAAACTTTCTTGATACTATACTGTCCTATCATAATAAAAGGCAAAAAAATATATTCTTTAAACTGATGCAAGTTAAGCTCCATCCACACACAAAAATAAAATCAGCATTTTTTAAGCCATTACATCAACACCTCTCATAATGGGAGTGGGGGAACGGATTCCGACAGCTGTTTTTATTGCCGTCGGATTCTGTTCCCCCCATATTTTCGACACACTGAGGTTGTAATATTTATCAAATTGATGCTGTTTAAGCTCCATCCACACAGAGAATAGAATAAGCTAGAATAAGCATATTTTAAGCTGATACATCAACATCTCTCATCATTGGGGTGGGGGAACGGATTTCGACAGCTGAACTATTTGCCATCGGATTCTGTTCCCCCTATGTTTCTTACACAATGAGGTTATAATATTTATCACATAACAGCTAACTGTTAAACCCAATAGCCTAGTGGTCAGTACACTCTGCACTAACCTTCTTTGGTTTTCAGTTCAAGTCCCGGTTCGTCAAACTTTCTTGATACTATACTGTCCTATCATAATAAAAGGCAAAAAAGTATATTCTTTAAACTGATGCAAGTTAAGCTCCATCCACACACAAAAATAAAATCAGCATTTTTTAAGCCATTACATCAACACCTCTCATAATGGGAGTGGGGGAACGGATTCCGACAGCTGTTTTTATTGCCGTCGGATTCTGTTCCCCCCATATTTTCGACACACTGAGGTTGTAATATTTATCAAATTGATGCTGTTTAAGCTCCATCCACACAGAGAATAGAATAAGCTAGAATAAGCATATTTTAAGCTGATACATCAACATCTCTCATCATTGGGGTGGGGGAACGGATTTCGACAGCTGAACTATTTGCCATCGGATTCTGTTCCCCCTATGTTTCTTACACAATGAGGTTATAATATTTATCACATAACAGCTAACAGTTAAACCCAATAGCCTAGTGGTCAGTACACTCTGCACTAACCTTCTTTGGTTTTCAGTTCAAGTCCCGGTTCGTCAAACTTTCTTGATACTATACTGTCCTATCATAATAAAAGGCAAAAAAATATATTCTTTAAACTGATGCAAGTTAAGCTCCATCCACACACAAAAATAAAATCAGCATTTTTTAAGCCATTACATCAACACCTCTCATAATGGGAGTGGGGGAACGGATTCCGACAGCTGTTTTTATTGCCGTCGGATTCTGTTCCCCCCATATTTTCGACACACTGAGGTTGTAATATTTATCAAATTGATGCTGTTTAAGCTCCATCCACACAGAGAATAGAATAAGCTAGAATAAGCATATTTTAAGCTGATACATCAACATCTCTCATCATTGGGGTGGGGGAACGGATTTCGACAGCTGAACTATTTGCCATCGGATTCTGTTCCCCCTATGTTTCTTACACAATGAGGTTATAATATTTATCACATAACAGTTAACTGTTAAACCCAATAGCCTAGTGGTCAGTACACTCTGCACTAACCTTCTTTGGTTTTCAGTTCAAGTCCCGGTTCGTCAAACTTTCTTGATACTATACTGTCCTATCATAATAAAAGGCAAAAAAGTATATTCTTTAAACTGATGCAAGTTAAGCTCCATCCACACACAAAAATAAAATCAGCATTTTTTAAGCCATTACATCAACACCTCTCATAATGGGAGTGGGGGAACGGATTCCGACAGCTGTTTTTATTGCCGTCGGATTCTGTTCCCCCCATATTTTCGACACACTGAGGTTGTAATATTTATCAAATTGATGCTGTTTAAGCTCCATCCACACAGAGAATAGAATAAGCTAGAATAAGCATATTTTAAGCTGATACATCAACATCTCACATCATTGGGGTGGGGGAACGGATTTCGACAGCTGAACTATTTGCCATCGGATTCTGTTCCCCCTATGTTTCTTACACAATGAGGTTATAATATTTATCACATTGCAGCTAACTACTAAACCCAGTAGCCTAGTGGTCAGTCCACACTGCACTACCATGCGTTGTTTTTCAGCTTATTGCGACCCGAGTTCAAGTCCCGGTTCGTCAAACTTTCTTGATACTATACTGTCCTATCATAATAAAAGGCAAAAAATATATTTTTTAAACTGATGCAAGTTAAGCTCCATCCACACACAAAAATAAAATCAGCATTTTTTAAGCCATTACATCAACACCTCTCATAATGGGAGTGGGGGAACGGATTCCGACAGCTGTTTTTTTTGCCGTCGGATTCTGTTCCCCCCATTTTTCTGACACACTGAGGTTGTAATATTTATCAAATTGATGCTGTTTAAGCTCCATCCACACACCGAATAGAATAAGCATATTTTAAGACGATACATCAACATCTCTTATCATTGGGGTGGGGGAACGGATTTCGACAGCTGAACAATTTGTCGTCGGATTCTGTTCCCCCTATGTTTCTCACACAATGAGGTTATAATATTTATCACATTGCAGATAATTACTAAACCCAATAGCCTAGTGGTCAGAACACTCTGAACTGACATTTGTTGTTTTTCAGTTTAAGTCCCGGTTCGTTAACTTTCTTGATACTATACTGTCCTAATACTTACAGTACCTTGTGCCTCTGAATGCCTATAGGGTTCTGACGTCAGACCGACTTGTATTTCCAACCAAAATGCAACCCATGCAACCAAAATCATCCCCTGACTGACGTTACTACTTTTTACTCAAAGACCTTGACAGAAACGTAGTGGAGTAAAAATATTTGTCTTTCAAATGTAGTGAAGTTAAAGTAAAAGGTTTACAGATATAATAATACTCAAGTAAAGTACAGATACTCAAAAAGTGTACTTAAGTAGGCTACAGTAAATGTAAATGTAATTACATGTAAGTAAATGTACTTAGTTAGCCTACTGTCCACCTCTGGTATACAAGAGTATTTCACAGTATAAGTTCATGAGCCAGCATGTTTTATTTGAGTGTGTAAGTAAAATGCATTATCATCCTATCTTAATGATGATTTAAATGTCTCTAGAGGCCAGATAACATTCTACATTCCAGCATGGACACCGATATGAAAGTGATGTTTTGAGTCACCATTACCCACCATGCCTTTGAACCTCACAGACAAACTGCAATACCACTAAGCTCCAGCAGATGGCAGGGTCTCCTAATATTACAGCACGAAGGAACTACCAAACAGCATTTTGCTACTCATGAAACAGATTGCGTTGAGCGTTTATATTTAAATGCACACCATAGTGTAGCCTACACCACCGAAATAATATAGCAAGACATCTACTGTAGGCTACTAGGCTACATATTTGTGTCATGCTATGATTCCCATTCTGATTTGTAAAAACAAAAGGCCTTCCCGCTCTTTATTCTATCACAATAATGTCAAGTGAACTAAATGTATCAGTTAAACTAATTGCAGTGATGGCACAGACTTGACATTTTAGCACTGGTAAAATTGTGAGCTGCTTTGAATAAACATCTCTTATTTACTCACAGAACAAATAAAATTGGCATCACATTCTGAAATGGCAAGCTTATTTATGGTCAAAGTTTTCAGAATGTGCCATGTTTTGGTAGCCAAATGCAGGAGCCGCCCATTTTAACAATAACCCAAGTAAGTACTCAACCCTTCTACACTGAATGGAGGTTTCAAACACATCTATGAGAGTTTAGCAGATAAACAGCCTGAGGCTGTTGGAAGTACATGTTATTCAAGATGACAGTTAACTAACCAAGCACAAAAAGGTTGCTGATATATCTAAATGAATCTGAGGCTTTCCTGGACATCATTAGATGCATTATAGTATTGATCGGTCAGTTTTATTGAATCAGCCCACCACCAGCACCATGACATCTTCAAAGAAGGTAAAGAAATAGACAGTCAGAGAACAGGAGCCAGCCTGCTGGGTGGAAAAATACAAGTGTGTCTGGAAAAATGAGAGCTATTTCTAATTATTATACATGACATAATGCCCAGTTGAATCATACACTCTTTTAAGATACATGGAATATGTATATTTTTGAGCCTCCAGGAATATTCTGGAAGGACTTAGTGACAATAGGATGTTAACAATAACACAAAAGCACCACTTGTCTCACACACGCTTTGAAATAGATTTTGTACAGCTGTTCTCATTCATTAATTCACATACTTAATGACCAGTGTGTGTCTTCAATGATGTGTCACATGGAGTAGCCTACCATGTTCTCCTTCTATGGCAATTTAACATGTTTTTAACAGGGTTTTAAATACAGTACAACTTAAAAACATGTAACCAATGCTCTTAATTTTTGGCTCTAAAATATACTTGACACATGAATGACATTAAAAAGTGATTTGGTGATTCTATTAAAATACAACAACTTAAAATATTATTTCTTTCCTGATAATATACAGTAGAAATGTGGACAGGCATACGATTCTTTTATTAAACTGCGCATAAACTGTATCTGTTTTTATATTACAATATAAAAAGAAATCTTTAAAATAAAGATTCATCTGTCTTGTTCATTGACTAACAAAACCAAATCTAAATATCATATGTCTGTGTTTCTCTGTCCAGTCCTTCCGCAGTGTCCTCATCCTTCAAACACTTTGAAGTGTCCATCAGGGACAGTTTGGGCCCTCAATGTCTCTGGAAGGCATGATGAAATAAATAAAGTGGAAACAAAAAGAGCTTGTGTGTCTTTGTGCAAAATCAATCAGCCAGCCAATGGTGTTCGAGCATCCCAGCCAGCTGTCATGCTATTGGCTGATGTGTCGCCAAGGAGGAGGGGACTGCTGGACATTGAGGAGTGAGCTGTCAATGAGTCAGTGTGTTTTGTCATTCAGTTGTGTAGTTCGAGAACACATAGAGAACTCAGAGTTCGTCTCGCGAGGCTCGGGACGCAGGCGGTGGTGTGTCCCCGGTGACACTGTTCTGGGCGACGGAGCGAATTTGTGCCTGCTGGGTAGTTTTTTGGGCATACTGTCTGTCCCAGTCTGTGTTGACAGCCTCGTCATCCCAAATAGTGGACGTCTCAGTGTCGCTGAAGTAACCCGGCTCGCCCGTATAGTGTGTTGGGTACAACAGCAATGGCTCAACAGAGAAAGCACGAAGATCCCTGGAATCAAAGTGAGACATGTATGCCTCACTGAGAGAGAGAGAGAGAGAGAGAGAGAGAGAGAGAGAGAGAGAGAGAGCGCAAAGATGAAAGGGGAAGAAAAGCAAGGGCATGGGAAAAATTACAAACAGGAAGAAAGAAAAAAAATTAGTGGATAAATTATTCATATCATTTTTTTTATGTGATTTATATACTGTTCAAAAATTTGGGGTTGGTAAGGTTTTTTAAAGATGTTTCTTCTGCTCACCAAGGTGGCATTTATTTAAACAACAATACATTAAAACAGTAATATTGTGGAAAAAGTATTACAATTTAAAATAACTGTTTTCTATTTATATTAAAAATATAAAAATGTTCCTGTAATGGCCAAGCTGAATTTTCAGCATCATTACTCCAGTCAGTGTCACATGATCCTTCAGAAATCATTCTAATATGCTGATCTCATGCTCAAGGAACATTTCTTATTATTATCAATGTTGACAACAGTTGTGCTGTTAAATTTTTTTTTTTTTTTTTTGGAAACTGTGATATATTTTAAACAAAAGTTCAAAAGAAACACAATACAAGTATTAATTTCTTTAAAAAAAAAAATCTTTCACCATTAAACCCCAAACCTTTGAATGGTAGAGTATATAATGTTAAAATTAATATTATTTACATAATGTTTATATTTTATCATTTAGTAATGATTCTGTGATTATATGATGGTTATGCTAGATAATCTCCATAGGACATGAAAACATTGCATATTTTACTACACTTTACGCTTATATACAAGAGTAAATTCACACACTTGGGGTACACAATGAGTCTTTATCTCACTCTCTCTCTCACACACACACACACACACACACACCAAAACACACAGAAAGTGGAGTATATTTATACAGTAATCCATCTGTCTTATACCAATGCCCCTTCCCCCAAACTCAGCTATCAATGGGAATTTTGTCCCTCTAATATGGGGCAACAGGAAGAACTGGCCCTTCCCAAAATTCCTCAAAGAAAGAGCAGGGAGAAAGACAGGGGAAGCCAGAGAATGCTAGACAACAGGGGAGAAGGACCGCAGGGTGCTGAAGGAGAGAAAGAGAAGGGCCAGTAAAGGCGACACATATGGGGGCACAGCCAGTGCTGAGCAGTTCTCCCACTAGAGGAAATGAGGTAGAAAGGCAGTCATTGTGTGACCCAGCAGGGACACCATACTTATTTTCTCACCCTGAACAATCTAGTACTGTTTCTGTGCCACTCAGCAATACAGCCTCAGTGTGTACCTGTGTGTAACCGCTGCAAAAAAATCAATCTATCTACCTATCTATCTATCTATAGCTGCACGAATCGGGATAAATTGAGAATCACAAAATAACGTAATTTTAACTAATTTTTAAAAACAGTTTGAATGAATGATTCAGTGACTCACTCATAAAGACTTCACTTGTTTCATTACTGGATGAATTAGCGTTTTTAAATGAATCTCTCGAATGAATGATTCAATGGTAATTACATTTTCAGTCACTTGTCGCCATCTACTGATGTAACAATGTAATTGATACAATCTTTATTTGAAGTGTCAAGGCCATTTACTCTATTTTGATCGCTAATGTAAACACCAGTGTTTATATCTGAACTATAAACTTTTATCTCAGTACTTCTGTGAACAATTTTAATTACTGTGACAATTTTAACAGTGATTCTTGTGTGGTTGAAAAGACTGTTTGTGAAGCTGTTTTATACCTATACATGACAACTGCTCTATGGGTCAGATGTGATCGTACTTTTCAAAGGTTTAATAGACATAGCTGAACCGTTGTCATTTAAGAATAAGCATCCACCCATCTGTGCATCCATCCATCCATCCATCCATCCATCCATCCATCCATCCATCCATCCATCCATCCATCCATCCATCCATCCATCCATCCATCCATCTCACTCACTTAGGGTGTTTGTTGAACATGACTGGCAGGAACTCGTCTACAGGGAGCATCTTGCCAAGTGGCTGAGCAGCGAGGAGTTTCTTGGCCCCCTGCTGTGAAAGAGCGTAACCTAGAGTCCAGTACGAGTAATCGGCCTTCACCAAGTTATTCACACTCTCTACAGACACCTCCGGCTGAGCTACTTGCATCCGCTTACGGCCCACATATCTATGGAGAAAGACGAAGAAAGAGAAAGATACAGAGATGTAGAAAGATGTTTTTGTTGAGCGGTGAAAAGATGCTATCATGTGCTTGTTATCAGCTGGTGTTATTCTTACATGAGGTCCCAGTTCAGCTGAGCTTTTTCAACATCCTCCATGATGGTCTGTAACCTCCTCTTAAACCGAGGCTCAAACCTCACGTCATCCTCCAACACCAGCACATGTTGCAGACCCCTCTCCACCACCTATTACACACATCGTGCACCTGTAAACTACTGGGACTAAACAGAAAACACGCTGTCTCTTGAAATGATTGTTTCAGCAAATGGTAACATTTACTGGAGTGTTGCTTGTCCAGCTGAGATTAACTGTACAGTTATACTATATTAATAAATTTGGTTTATGTTAAAAACTAACAGCTGTCATCTTAAAAGATTCCATTAAAGGCAAAACAAAGACACAGGAACTCCAGTGTCCCTGTGTTTGTGTCTAAATATATACATTTTTATACAAATCTTAGCCTTGAAAGAATGTCAAGCTCAACCATTCAACTCTTTTACAAGTTATAAGAATAAAACATTTATTAAACCAATATTATTCTTTAATTCATGAGAAGTATAAATTTCCATGTATTTAAATTTGATATTTATTTGACATTACGCTAAAAAAAAAAAAAAAAAAAAAAAGCAGAGTTTAAAATTCTATTTAGACACATCCCAAATTGTGCACAAAAAAAATCGCAAACTATATATAAAATTAAAAGAAAATAAAGTCACTGTAATCTAATGATATTTAGTTTGACATCCTGATGTTGACAATCAGCATTTGCTTAAAGTCCCCCAGTGGTGAAAATCAAGCTTTTAATGTTGTTTATATGTATATGAAGTGTTTTTAGACATGCTTTAAGACAAACCATGAACAAATTCATAAGTCAACACCATTGCTGAGTATTTTCTCCTTAAAACTGCAGTGAACCAAAGACAGTCTCAAAAACGCAATTTGAAATCAGTTTCTGACATCACAAACTACCTTGTAACCAATCACGTCAATATGTGATCGTCAACGAGTGGATCTCTGAGCTGGTGTGAGTGAGTGGAGGCGGGGCTAATTTGCATATTCATATGTTTTTAAAGCATTTAAATATGTCATTTTGGTGATCAAATGTGAGTTTTAAGGGATAAAATGATTGACTACAGGGGGACTTTAAGGACACCTTCCACTACATTTTTACAGAACAAGACAATTTTTTTTTACTTTGGACCATATTCTGTACCCTGTTTTTTTAAAGTGCCACATATTTGTTTATATGTGAGTGTGTGTTTTACCTGTTTCCAGGTGAAGTGGTGGCTGAGGAAGCAGCCAATCTCTCCGCGTGTCAGAACCCTACCGGAGTACGGATCTTTATATTCCGGGATCATCTCTATACCTAGAGCCTGAAGCTGAGATGTATTCAGTGACCTGAGAGAGTACAGAAGGTAAGATCAACAAAATTTGAAGCACTTTCACTTGAATTGTTCTGCCACATTTCAAAATACGCTAACATCATAAATGTGATGCCACAGAACGTCCCCTTGATGACCTACTTCCCATCTACAGCATCAATCAGCGTAGCCTCAACACCCAGCACCGCCATTGTGTTCAACATCCGTTCCCTTCGGTCCAACCTCCGCTTCAGATTAATCAGAAAGATCTGAGGGGAAAAGAGAGAACGAGAGAGTCTGAGGAATGAAGCAGGACAAAATAAGAAAATGTCACATCAAAGAAGCTTAAATCAGCTGAAGTTTCTCTGCAGGATAACCATCATGAGTGTCCAGTCAAGCAAGGCATTCCAGAGATTCTGCTCTCTCACCTCATCAAAGCCCATCTTGTCCTGGGGTTTGGGTGGAGTGAAGAGGAACTCGGAGGGTTTTATGTTATGATCGACTGTAAGAAAAGGCATTTGACGCTGATTAAATGCACATCTGACAGTTATACATTGGAACATAACAAAATGTAAATATAACCTCCAATTAATGGAGGTTGAAAATATAAAGTGTAAAAGAGATGAAGTGCTGGAAAAATGGTGGTTTATTAGGGGCAGTGGCCATGGGTGTGCTCCATTATGGGTGTTTGTGTATTTGCCAACGGTCCCAAAGAAGAAAATACCTTTATAAATATACTCAATGTCGTCATGAAAACATAATAATTCACAAAGGTTTCAGTGAGTGTTAAGGCAACGAAAAGAAAACATAAGCTCAGCATAAAAACAAAAGAAGTCAAAGGAAAATCCCCTCCATGACAAAAAAACAAATGCATGTGAGTGCATGTATGCATATATAGATACACTACTGTTCAAATGTATGTGGTCAGTATATATATGAACATCCATTCTTTAATATATAATTAGTATTGTATAATACTTACTCATGGCCTCAGTGATGGTGTGTATGAAACTCTCCTTCTCGTCTTCTACACTTTGCTGGGCCTTCAGAGGTACAGGCAGAAAACCGTAATGTTCTCTGTTACACACGTACATCTGTACACCTACAGAGAAAAACAACAGCATAATACATACACTTCATGGAAATGATCTGCAGCAAACACTGTATAGCCCACCCAATACAACTAGAAACATGAGTGTTACATGTGTTTGTGTGCTGTTACAGTTTGTAATCATGGGTGAGTTTGGAATCCTGATTTATCGACTTTATGTTAGCTGTGTGTTCTCTGGATTTACTGTAACTCCACAGCATGCTCTCTCTCTCCCTCTCACACACACAGACACACATTATTTCCTGATTATCCACAAACACTCAAAGAGGCCATAAAAACACCCAGATGGAGCTGGTTATATTAACCACAGGATTATCCGGCAGTGACGCTACACTAACACAAACCCTCCTCAGCAACATATACTGGAGCTGGACAGTTGGAGGTGCGGTGAATTATGTGTTGTGTTCTGATCCGTGTCTGTTCTGGGTCCCAAAAACAGAGGAACGCCACTTTAACTGCCTTGATCTGTTTGCTCTGAAAACATTCTGTGCTTAAAAACACTCATTTCAAAAACAGCTCATACACTTGAATAATAAAATGGAAACACTTGCAATAATGGTCAATGTTTTAACATTAGTTCATGCATTAGGTTACCACAAACTAACAATGAAAAATACTTCAGAAACATTTATTAATCTTGCATAATGTTAATTTCTACATACGCTAACACATTTTTAACATTTTCCCCCGGTTTCACGGACAAGGCTTAAGTTTAGTCCCAGACTAAAACGCATGTTTGAGCTGTTTTAACTGAAAGCAACTTGCACTGACATATCTTGAAATATGTCAGTTCTATTGTTTTGTCTTAAGATACACACCAGTAATGTTTTTTTCTAAGGCACATTATAGAAGCTACTTAAATGCCCTAATTGAACTTCATCGAGGCTTAATCCTGGCTTAATCTATACATAATCTTAATATATTTTATATTGTGATATGTGATTATCATATGTGCTAAACGAATACATGTAATGTCAAATATACTATTTTTCATGTTTGGTCATAATGCAGTAATATGATTATAGCGTTTCATTTTATTATTTAATATTTAACTTAAATATTTATAATTTATCAGATTAATAAATGCTAGACATTTTTTTTGTTCATTGTTAGTTATAGTTGATAGTAAGTTATAAAACATTGTAAGTCAGAAAAATAGAGATTATTTCTAATGGACGGCTGTTAAAGCAACCCAGAGGAGATCTCTCACCAGTTTGTCGCGCGGAGAACGCAAAGACCATAATGTCATCAAACGCCCAGCTGTAGTCTGGGTGAGGTGGGTAGAAGGCCATGTCCAGCGTGGCGCTACGTCTCAGATCCAGCAGGAAGGTGGAGTGCACCATGGGAACTGAGAAACAGCCCAAACGCTTCCACTCACGGATAGGCTGGTAGTCTGGGGTGCGCTTGTAATAACCCTGAGATGATGGCAGAGAAACCAGGCTATTGAAGTACTGGTCATAATTAGATTTCATTGTGAATGTACAAATTAGTTTTCTGTGTACTATTGAAGAAATCTTGCCTTATAGGGATAGTTCACCCAAAAATGAAAATTCTGTCATCATTTATTCACCCTCATGTCATTCCAAACCTGTATGACTTTCTTTCTCCTGTCTGTTTTCTGACAGAGCTGTACCTGAGGTGTGATGCCACACCAGAAGTTTGAGTAGAGGGATCGGGAATCCAGCATAGGCGCCACCAGTGTGAAATTCTCCGCCATCATGAGATCCAGCACCCGTGGGTTGGTCAGGAGGTTATCACTGTCAACAAACTGAGAGAAAGAGAGAGAGATGAGTTTTTTTGTATCATTTGTGGAACATGAGTGGCATATGATGAATATAGTTGGAGTATTAGTACTTGTGGTTTTATTTAACATGGGTCTAACAGATGCAACATAAATAAGTCAACTATTACAAGAATGGCAGCATCTTACCAGGATATAATCAGCCCAGCGTTCTCGTGCAGTCTTCAGTGCCGCCTGCCTGAGCTTCATTAGATGATTGAAACGAGACGGAGCCCAGTGTTTCGGCCCCCACTCATCCGTGTATGACCTTACATCAGAAAAGAAGATGCATACACTTTTTCTTAAAATAACATTTAATAAAACTCTTTCTACTCCTATAATAAACCAACTTAATCTTATCTTCTTCTATTTTTTCTTCTTCTATTCTTCTATTTTTTCAAGAAATGATAGGGATAAGATTTGGAAAATAAAACAAACTCAAACTCACATCCTCTGCATGAGCATCATGGCATAATGTGCTGGAGCAAGTGCACTAACCACTAGGGCAAAGTACTGACAACACCAGTACTTTTGTGTAATGTTATGTTCTTTTTAGTTTTTATTATTTTGTTTTAGTTCTCAGTTTATCTTCAGCAATCTGAGTAAATGTCAAAACTAAATACATGCATTGCTAAGAAAGAATCATTCAGACTAGGTTTTGTGAACTGATTCATTAGAAAGATTTGACTCAAAAGAGCAACTCGTTTACAAATTAGATGTTGTTACTTTTCTTATGAACTCTCATGAACACAGTATCAAGATTGTCAGTGAACAAAATTTCAATTTTAAAGTTTTTCTCACAAAAAGCTATCATATGATTTCTGAAGACTTAGAATATAGCGTGAGTCATATGGAACACTGTCATAATACTTATGGTGCTTTTGTATAATTTTTTAAGCTTAAAAACACATGTGCTTATTCTTTAAGTACATGAAAATGAGTATAACATAACATGATATAATATATAAATATAATATGAAATTATTCAAAACATTTCTATTTGTGTTCCATGGCAGAAGGTCATAGAGGTCGATAATTAATTATTTAATCCCTGTTCTGGAAATCATTAGATTTAGAAGGGAAAGAGATTAGTAGACTGTTGCAAATTCCCGACATAAACAGCCATTAGTGCTAATTGACTTTGAAACCATCTGTTCTGAAACAAGATGTTTTTAACCAACCGTGGCTCATCCATGGGTCTCCACTCCACGTAATGATATCTGCTCTGCCTGTTCTTCAGCCATTCTCTCAGGATGCCTGTGGTGTTGTCCACATTATGGTCCGTTGCAGCCCTTCAAGAAACGACAAAGGTGAGTTTATTTCATTTTAACATAAGACAATCTCCAAAAACAGCTGCTCATCAGGAGCAGTGAAAGAGATGCTTCCCTCAGGCTAGGGTGAAACAGTGAACCATGTGTTAGTATTTCCTTCTCCTAGACTCAAAGACTTGTGGCAGAGCTTGATAAGACTATTAAAATTCACATGAAGATGTCAAAATTGCTATTTGACAGTGCTAGCTAGCAGCTAGCGCTGTATTCCCAGAGCTGATAAATTCCTCAGGAGCGGTTATGGGCTTGCAAGGAAGTGAGGCACTTGACAACCGCTTGTGAGAGGTAAAAGATGTATTGTCTAAGTTTCATATTAGCATTTCAAGAGCCTAGCATAGCAAACTTAAATATGTTGCTGGCAACTCAGAGATAAAGTGCAGATTTAAGCATGCAAAAGATGAGCCATTAAAGACTTCATAAAACAAGATACCATCACTTGCAACAAAATGTATGCAAAATAGACCAACTAATTCATGTTTTTACTACATTAAAAGCGCCAAACATACAAACGCTGTGACATAACAGTAAGTTTCCCCAGTATTACTACACTGAGGGTTGTGGAAATCACATGTAAACAAACACACAGTGTCCTTAGTTGAGTCAGGGCTGTTTGGCCGTGCCAATGGAAACCTCCACTGCACAGGGACTCTGCAGTAAAACCGTGTGGGAAAGAACCAACAAATATTGACATCACCTCAGTCGTCACATTCACACACGCATGCACATTTCCTCGCCCCACCTTTACCAGAAATAAAATCCACCTGGTGTTTATATTCATATTTATACTGTTATACACAACATGGCTGTTCTACAGTAGTAGCAGGATGATAATTGAAGCAACGACAACGAGGCATATTAAACTGGATTCTTTTCACCTAATGTGTAAAAGAGCACAAAAAAAGGTTAAATGTTCTTAATCAGCATTTTGTCTCATCTTCCAGTACAAATTATACATCCTTTACACAATACAGGCCTAAATTTAGCTAAAAAACAAAACAAAAACTAAAAATTACACTGTTTACTTGATTTAAAGCATAAACTTTGCTAAATTTACTAAGGTTTAGTCAAACAAGTGATAAAAACTGTTTGCCAGTGAAACAAGACAAAACATGGGCTATTCAAAATATATTATCTGAGGAAAAAAGGCTATCCTGTGTTATCTGTTCTATTAATCTATTCTATTCGCAGGTAAATTAATTCAAATAAATAAAAGTATGTTTGGATATTTTTAACAACACAAAAATATGAATAAAATGTATATAAAGGGACTAAAACTAACTTTTTGCCACACCTGCCAATGGAAAATTTACCAGCCATAGATTTTTTTTACCAGCCATGAAACAGAGTAATCCTTAATAAAGTTACAAAAGATTTTTCTTTGTCTTTTGTTGTTTAATTAACATAAAAAAAACCAGACAGCAACAGGAATATTAGGCTGCTGTCACTTTAAGAGCTAATGCATTTTCTTTCTCAACTGTTTACATTCACTAATGGCAACTGACTATGTTTATATTAGGATACTTGCCAAGAAGGGCATTTTGACAATTTTGATTGAATATGTCTGTTCAAGTGCAAGAAGACGTGAAAGAAAGCTCAATTCAGTATCACGCACACGCACTGCGAGTAACGAATTGAGTTCCCTTTCGCATCTTCTTACGTTCGAATATTTAAATCGAACGTAAAATATTTTAAGTCCGTGACGATGCAGCACTGGCCCGTCAACTGTCACGTTTGTTCACGTTTGTTCACGTTCATGTTCTCCATTGTTAGAATTCATAAAAATGTTACCCGCCAACTGGTGATTGCCACGGTTTCATATACTCGCCAACACTGGTTTTTACTCGCAGACCCTGTACATATATTTTTACCACAGCCGCCTCCCAAATCTACGCCTATGTCTGCCACGAACATCTGCAGTGAATAATACTAGTGTAAACCTGCATATTCACATACACCACCCACAAACAGATAACAGTGCATTCAGTGTGTGCATACTAGCACCACAACTGCTATTTTGTCACTCACACAAACATAGACAATAACTCAAGTCAAGACAGTCTCACTCTTAACAACATATCCCGACAAAGAGGTTTTATGAGTGAATGACAGCAGGGGGAACAGACAGCACTGAACTTGATAAGCAGTCTGGTTCTTTATCACTGGTTCGAAACACCTGACACACAGGTAATGACAGGTAATGCCGTGTCAAAAAGATCACTGGTTTCAGACACGCACTGCTTTTCTGATGACTTCAGCGAATGTGAGTGTGCCACAGTTGTTTTAAAAGGAAAACAGCCCTTCAAGCTGCAATTTTTCCAGAACATCTGTGAAAAATCCTTCAAAATCAGAACGAACAATGAAGCAGAAAAGCAATGCATGTGCATGTTATTAAATGAGGATAAATACACGTGTGTTAGCTTTTCTTTGCATGCAATTTTTCATTCTTATGTTCATCAGTTCTGTTCATTCTAGCATTTATATGAGGTTTATATAATTGTGATTCCATCACACTGCTGCAACCGATATAAACATCTATGATAAATGGACACTCTGCATCTCTGTAAATGCCTCTTTAATAGCTAATGATTTCACATGTGCTCTCCAACCCTCCTGGGGCGAGACCCAAACAATGCATTTTGGGTTATGTTGATCCATGACAAAGAAAACTGCACATATACACATGCTGAAGTGTGCAAGTATACACACAATCTGGGGTATTGAGATTTATGATTTCTGCAGACTTTATGCTATATTACTATATGCTTGCAAGATGCCTGTATATGATGAGAAAAGAAAATATCTGGATCATATTTCTCAAAATCAAAAGAACAATGTATAATGAAAAATTAAGCCAATTTTCAAGTCAGTGAATTTCTGCCTGTTTGAAGTCTTTGAGCTCTGGCTGTAGGAGTCAACATTCATATTCATGACCGGACAAGCAAACAGCCTGAAGAATTTGAACCTGCCAGCCTATGAATGACTCAAACTTCTGGTTTCTGAAGGTTCGATCAGTTATATATCCGGGCAGACACATTCTCCTCACCTTTCACTCTCACCTTTCGATCTCTAACAAATTTCCACACCCAAGGGCCACAACAGACATCTCACACTGACCACGTTACATACACTTCATTTTCTGAATATGGTCCAGGTGCAATTATTTAAGTACTTTCCCCTATCTGTGTATTGATTTATATTCTTTTTTTTTTTTATGTTTGGGACATAAATCCTCAGTCCAAGCAGCAAGTAATCTGTTATTTCACTGTTAAACACCTTTTACTACTGAAAGTTATTTCACTTGCACTATTCTGTAAGTGGACCTCATGATAAAGGTGATGAAAAGTGTTTAGGGCTGCGTGTGTGTGCATGGCAGGATATTTAACTCTAGATTTGTATGTATGTATGTGCTCCTGCTGTGCTTGGAGGAAGCTGGACTTTGCTTATAAAAACCTTTTTGAAGTTTATTGTAAGTCTCCAGCTCATTATCTGACTGCTCGAGGCTCACTCTCTCTTTTTGTCTCTCTGTTTCTCCTCCATATGACCTTATTTTTGACAGCATCTGGACACCACATGCTACTCACCTCCATACACGCACATCTTATGCTCTTTCCACCTGCACAGTACAGCCATCACAGATAAACAGAAAAAAAAGATTAGATTACATGCAAAAAAAATCCTGAATTGGATAAACCACATAGATAGATAAAAACGAAACGCTAATCTAAACGTGCTCAGACAAGACAGTAAAAAACTTCCTACTAGGCCAATTACCTGTTTCAACTATAACAATGACAGTGTCTGCTGTATTATGAGCATGTGTGTAAATAATGACAGAGAACAGTCTTGAATAATACATTACACAAGTATCTTTTCTATATCAGCGTTGATTTTCTTTTAGATGCTCTGATGATTTGTAACATCACATGTGCTGATGCGACCCACCACACTCATAATTTTAAGGGATGGTTCATGCAAAAATTTTAATTCAAAGTCATTATTTACTCACCCTCATGTCGTTCCAAAACTGTAGGACTTATTCTCTTCTGCAAAACACAATATATTTGAAGAACTGTTTTTGTCTATACAATACAAGCAAATGGGGTCCAAGGACCACTGACTTTCAGTGAACAGACATTTTGCTTTAAACTTATTTTGTGTTCAACAGATATGAAAACATGCATACAATTTTGGAACAACATGAAGATTAGTAAATGATTTTAATTTTTACAGTAGGTGAACTATCCCTGAAGTTACAACAAAAATTGGACAAAGTTTGCTGCTTTGTAAATATCAATGAAAATGTCCATTAGTTAAAACACAGCCAGACACAGATATCTGTACATATACAGTATATATATAGCCAAACGATGGCAATATCCAAAATCCTTGTCCTTGTGGGGACCTTTTTTTTGGTCCCCATGAGGAAAACAGCTTATAAATCATACTAAATTATGTTTTTATTTTTTAAGTAAAAATGTGAAATGTTTTTGTAAGGGGTAGGTTTAGGGTTAGGGGATAGAATGTAAAGTTTGTAGTACGGTATAAAATTATTATGTCTATGAAAATCCTGATAATAGACAAAAACGTGTGCATGTGTGTGTCTGCTTTGCAGTGGCTCTGCCCCCATGCATGGGCTGACGTGGCTCACTGGCTCTGTAGATTGAGGAGGGGGCAAAAGGGCTCGTGAAAACTCTGCTGTACTCAAATTCCTCCAGCCATCCTCTGTCAACACAGCTTTGCCATGTCACACACAAACACAACTATAGAGTATGATGACAGTTCATCCCTGCTGAAACCAGCAATTTATGCCAAGTACCAGCTTCATGACATTTAACAAAACACATTTTTTTACAAGTACATAATCACATTCACATTAAAAGTACCAATATATTTAATTTGATACAGCTGCAAACTACAGCCTCAGAGATTGTATAGCAGATCCATCCACATCATTATGAGCTTTTCAGTGCCTCATTGTTCTCTTATACATCTGTTTTGGAGTTACAAATCTGATAAAAGCAACAAAGAGTCAAATTAATTGTAAATCTTTCAGAAGGAAATCACACAAAACAAGCACACATCGGTAAAGACAAAACTGTTTTGTTCAAGCACATACTATACAGTAGGATCATAGACTAGCCTAGAGAAGGAGAGATTCCCACAGTCTCACCTGACGCACTGACAGAGTTCATCAAACATTCACATAAACTCAGAGACTCTCCCTCCACCTTCCTGAGAATATAAACACATCAGCTACAATGTGAAAATCTATGTGAACAAGAGCAAGAGACAGTGAAAAAAAATTAGAGAAAAAGATTGAAACAGTGAGAGGGTGACATATAGATTGATTGCTTGCTGTGTAGACAATGTTAGTAATCCCAGCGGGTTTACCAGAAGGATGAATCCAGCAGACAGCAACACAAACCTCACGAAATACCTCGCTATTCACTAAAATATGTCCCTGCAGAGCTGCTCACTTCACGCATGCCTGTCTTTTGTCATCAGTGTGCCATTTGGGACAACCTAAGACAACTTAGACTGTGACAAAAGCCTATTAGATTGTCAGACCCAAGGAAGTCTATTATAATGTCTGGGGAGAGCTATGCATAAGCATTCCCAAATATCTCAATAGCAGCTGCATTGGACCACAGAACATTTTGAGTAAAACAACTGAGCCATGTGACTAATCACTCCAGAGTTGCAAGAAAGTGACACAATGAAAATGATGCGACATTTATATTATGATGAACTATTAGCCTATATGTATACATTTCTTTTTGCAAAAACTCATTAGAATTATATACACTACCATTCAAAAATTTGGGGTCAGTACAACTTTTTCAAAGAAGTAATCTTTTGTTCAGCAAGGACGCATTTGATCAAATCAAAAGAGATTGTAAAGACATTTAATGTTACAAAAGATTTATATTTTGAACTTTACATACTAGGCTACATCAAAAAGAAAGCAGCACAACTGTTTTCAACATTAATAATAATCAGAAATGTTTCTTGAGCAGCAAATCAGCACATTAGAATGATTTCTTAAGGATCACGTGACACTGCAGACTGGAGTAATGTCTGTTAAAAAATTCAGCTTTGCATCACAGGACGAAATTACATTTTGAGAATGTATTACAACAGACAACACTTATTTTAAATGGTAAAAAAATTTCACAATATTAGTTCTTTTTGGGTCTAGAATGTGGTAATATACGACCTATTCGACCAAGGGCTTTCCAACTAAGTTAAATTACTAATTTATTCAGTCCTGACACAGTCTCTTATGATATTACATGGCTTTTTTAACCATTACATTTTTACATAACAGATTATTTGGTCACCTGCCCTAACTCAACACACTGCACACCAATAAACTACTGCTCCAGCTCGACTCTAGACAGCCGTGACTAAAGCCAGCAATCGTCCTGCCGTCTGGACTTTTGTGCACTATTGTTCCTCTACTCTTGAACCCCTTGAGGCCTTCTGAGGTTTGAGTGTATGGGATGGACAACTAAATGGACACAACTATTGTTGGAAAGAGCAGAAACTGGTTCTGGACATGCTGAAGAGAACAATACTGAAGGAGAGCGGCAGAAAAGTTCAAGTTAGGCTTTAGACCACACTGAACTGATACTGTGCCAGGGTTTTGATTACAGCAACGCTCATGCAAACAATCATTTACAGATTTCCTTCAGCTCAGTACCCAACATATCTCTGTCCTTTTCTCAACTGCTTTGTTTTATTCACCATGCTTTGTTAATTTAACTTGCCAAAATGCCCAGCATTCCTCAACAACAGCATCATAACTGCTGGAACGAACACCTGAGTCCAAAGGGAAACTTCTTGCATAGATGTCAAGAAAATCATATCATGCCGATAAGACAAGTAGACAGGCACAAAAGATCAGTCAGCTCTCATAAACGAGTCTGTGTTTAATAAATCTGACTGTAACTTGATCAGTCATGTCTAACTTAGGTCATAAGCTGTGTTAGCAGCATTAGCTTGAACACCGTTTCGCTAATTACAGGACTTTGCCTCTGGGGAACATGATGCTGGATTCACACTCTTTAAAACTTCCCTCTTTATTACTTAAGACTGTCAGAGTCATTAATCAGGACAGTGTCAGATGAGATTGCCCTCTCGGTCTCCCATGTTTGCACTCACAATTCTCTTCAGCATTTCAGTAGCTTTGCTCATGCTAAAGCAGTCTATTGCAGAAACACTCACTGTAATCAAGGTCCCTTTAAATTTGTGATGTAACAGAAGTGGCGACAGATCTTTTCTTCAATATTGCAAAGTACATCCAAGTGAAACGGATTGTTGAAAAAGAAAAAATTGAAAGGCGGGGATTTGGGTCTACTCATTGGTTGTTGATTGGATGGAGGCAGATCTCAATGCGAGCTTGTAATAAAGGGTTAAAGTGAACAAATTGATTGGAGAAGTCCTGCATACATCAGCAAAGAGAAGTCTGTTATTTTACTAGAAGTCCAAATTATGGTATATTGATTAAACATGCAGGGAACTGTTCACAGTAAGATCAATAACTTGCATTTAACCAATATATCCAGTGAATTTTAATTTAATGGCACACTTGGTGGCCATCTTGAATGCCTTAGGTATACAAGTAGGCTATACAGCAATTATTTACTTGAACAGAAAAAGACAGAAAATCTCCAAACTGTTAGTCAGGATTACAGCAATTACAGCAATAAAATACTATCTTAAGTGTCGCTTATTCTGTTCAAATCATGCCATAACAGTATTTTTCAGGCTAGCTGAATTAATGCACATGCAAATTCTAGTGTAAACATGTCTCCTCCACCTTAAACCGTCTCTGATCCAATCTGAGGTACTTCCATAACAAATCAGAGAAGAGAAAGTTAGAGAGAGGTGTTATAGTGGGTGACCTCTGCACATGGTCAATAGGGATGGAATGTGGATTGTTAGGCCACTCGTGGTGCCCCTGTATAATTTTCAACAGTGCCCCTCCCCTGCCCTTTCCTCTCTCTCTCTCTCTCTCTCTCTCCATCCTTTCTTCCCCCTAATTCCCAGCATTCTTTCGCAAAGCAGTGAGAATTTCAGCCTGTCATTTGACTGCTCTGTTTGTTCAGTAAACTTCTGAAGGTCTTCCTGATAGTGCACATACAAGAAATATAGTCCAAAGACAGCCAATTTATTTTACGTTGTCATGAAATGAAAATTCACCTTATATATTTTCTAAATGCATGTTATTTATCTTACTGTGAACAATGCATTCATGATTTTTCTTTTTCTTTTTAATAATGTTAATCAAAATGTCACAATTGGACCACAATTCCCTCTGGTGACATATGCAGATTTTTTACAAGCTTGCATTAAATCTGCATTCACTTTTGAATGCAACACCCACACATAAAGCTCCAGTCAACAACTAATGCATAGAATCAAATCCCCAACCAACATTTTTTTTTTGTTTCACTCTGATCTACATCACAATATGGGGAACATATATAGTCTCTCTCTCTCTCTCTCTCTCTATATATATATAACCTATCATGGCATAGGCTATCCTGTGCGTTTTATCAGCTTTTACAAGTTTTTACAAAAGTTGTAGGCCTACTCGCTCAATTGAAGTTCACAGCAAGCCATTCGAGTCATTAATGTTTCGTAAGTTACAAAACATAAGTAGTAGCAATACTGCCATTAGCCTACTTTCAGATTTTATTTATTGATTATTAGCATTCCCATATTAGCCTATGTCGCAAACGCAGATGTTCAGATTGTTCACGTAGGACTACGGTAGGTTTGCTCTGTACGAAAGTAAACTATTGCTCCCCAAAAATGATGCTGACAGAAGTTCTCTTAAAACGTAATTTTAAAAATTTGCACTCTAGGCTATAAAGAGAACCGATAGGATATGTTGCCTAATCAGCTAAATGTCTTTCATCTTCGTTTAACATGTAATTAAACCCTTGCTCACACGCGTGACAGTGTAGTAAACCGCTTTTACAGGTCTGCTTCACGCAGACAGCGGCGTCTCTGTTCCTCTATCTGCCAGAAGGTTTTCATTAACCTAACCTTACCTGCATGCGCGCGCTCCACAATAACTCCACTATGTACAAGACCTTCTCAGTTTTCAACCATCACACTTGCTGCAAAAGCAAACCATCTCATCTCTCTCACACACACATTACCCGTCCTCAACAGCAGCACTCCACAACAGATTCTCACCATATCGCAATCCGGTCCTTCGGGTAGTCCAGGCGGTCGATGCAGCCCAAGTAATACGGCAGGCTGTGCGCCGAGTTCCGAGCCAAAATCGTGATCATGACTTTGGGTTTAAGCAGGGAGGATTCGGGCACGGGATTAAGGTCCTGCACGTGAGCCACAAGTTCCCCACGGCAGTTTTGCGCCATCAGAGCGCAAATCACAGCTGCAATCACGAATACCTCAGCCGGCATCTCTGCCTGATGGACATGCACCGCTGTCACAACCTGAGCGGGGTAGCCTACTTTATGTGAGTGAATGAATGAGAGGCTGAAAGACAGAGAGAGGGTGGGTAAGGAGGAGTAGAGAGAGGTGGAGAGGTTTAGACTGGTCACCTTTGAGAAAGTGGGTTGCCTCCTCCAGATTTTCACACCCTTCTTCACCATCACCAGGACAGATCAGCAAGGATGAGATATGAAGTTATAGTCAGACACACACACACACACACACACACACACACACACACACACACACATTTGTTTCACTATATTAAACTTCCTTTGATTCTATATCAGGTCAAAATGATATTTTCTACCGCATAACCCAACCCATAGGCTATATGGCTTAGGCAGCTAATATGCCTATGTTATAGGCTAGCCTATAATAAAGGTGAAAAATTAAAGAATATATAATTGTTTATTTATTATTTTTGCTTTTGAAACGATGTTGTGCAGAGCGCTTTATTTCCCCTTTCCCCCATTCTTTCCTCATTGCTCATTTAATTCCATCATCGGGATCGGGTGCTCGATCTCATTCCATTCGCGTCTCGTCGTGTGTATCCCAACACTTCTGAGAGTTCATGTGATCATGATCGAATTCACTACAGCTGACACCTGCTGCTCCCTGCACGCTCTGGAATCCCATTCAAACGGCTTTCAGATTTTCTTCTGACGTTCTAAATAATTTCATTTTTGGCGAATAGCAAGCAGTAAATTGTAGGCTATTGTTTGTAGCAATAATAACTGTAGCCTATTAAATGTGTCATTTGGGCGCGAAACACGATTACAATAGTGTATAGGCTATTCTTAGACGAGCTTATTTAGTTTTTGAAAGAAATCTTTTAAAAGTAGCCCACATGAAGAAGGGATTTTTTTCTTTTCTCGAGGGACATTTGACTTAACTTCTGTATTTCGTTGCGCTGTTTAAAACGATTAGCCTACATTTAATATTATGGCGGCCCCTAGTGTTTAAAAGTGAAAGAACAAAGTATAAAATGAGCGAGTCTTTTAAATCAAAATGTTTTTATTTTTTAATGCCAGTTAGCATTTAGAAAATGTTTGTGCGGTTTGCCTGGTGGAATTCGTTTACCCTACTAAATTCAGTTTAAGCATCTGGATTTTGCAACAGAAGCTGATTAGCAGTGAACATATCTTGAATGCCCAGTGGACTTAAAAGTGAAAAAAGGTGCAAAATGAAAACTTATTTAAAGTCAAGACTTATTTACGTATGGTCAATGGACGGAAATTTATATTAAAAGACCTGTAAAACTGCAGGTTCTCCTTAAAGCCATATTTGACATTAGATAAGGTGATTAAAAAAAAGTATGTTTTCATGGCTGACAGAAAAACTCAGAGCACAAAGCAGCAGACTGCTGGCTCGGAGCTCTGGCTGGTGCAAACCTGGTTTCCGTCTGCTACGTCCATGTCTGGTACAAATTCTCACATCAAATGAGTTATTCTGACAGTTACTGCAATATTTTCCATTGCCAGACATGGCTACATGAGAAGTTTGTATCATGCCACTGGTGTAGGCCTATATTATGCATAAGCCAACACCAGAGTAATCAAATGTTACTTCATATTTCAAGAAAAGTGGTTGTGCTTGCTGTCAGTGGGGAAAGGTGACAGGTTAGTAAACTGAATTCAGTGTTGAAAGCGAGTTTTTGAAGAGGCTAATTGAAGTTCTGGTGGGAATGTTTTTAAAAAGATGAGTGAATGGCAGAGAGTTTATAATTAGGACAGTAATGGATCCCATTTATAAAGGGCTCCTACAGTTAAAAGCAAAATTAGGCATGTAGTAAGTGTATAATGGAGGAGAAGAGAGGGATGGGAAGAGAAAAGAGAGAGATATTTATGTGCGAAATGAGGATAGGGAAAACTGAAAAGGGGAAGTAGGGTATAAGAGAGGCCTGCTGGATTGAGTTAGATGTAATTGCTGTGAGGTCATGTTGGCAATGTAGAGTGACAACCAAGCCAGAGCTCTCACAGGGCTAAACCCAACTCTCTCAATCTCATATCTTCCTTTCTTCCACTTCTCCTACACACACCAGATGGAGCTCAGACACACACATACACACTCTCACACATTAAAACCTTACACAATTATCGTTCAGATCCACTTCAAAAACTAACCATTGTGAAGCCCTCTGTGCTCCATTCCCCTCACCGCTGTCCTCTAGAGCATAACAACCACCAGTACTAGCTTACTAAAACTCTAAAACTCACATTGTCACACCAGCACACCACGTGAGAGAGAGAATACGGCCAAACTTCCAGAACATGTTGTTCTCTAATGAGTTAGCATTCACTTGAGAAGGGATTTATTGGGTTTTACCTCACAGTGGAAAGAATATTCTTTGCCCATTTTTGCCCATGGTTTTCCTCTTCTCTGAAGATACGGTTAGAGCTGTACACGAAGGCCGAGATGAAATAACCACAGGTCATGCATGTGTAATGTGTGACAATGTTGAAAATATAGACGGACAGTGTACGAGATTTACTGTTGTCAATAAGGACAATCCTGTTTTCTCTCAAGTTTTTATCAAACAGATTTTAAGGCAGAATATATATTTTTAATTCTGTGCAAAATACAGTACAATAAAAACTGTCATTTGACTACACACACACACACACATACACACACACACACACACACACACACACACACACACACACACATATACACACACATACATTATATATATATATATATATACAGTGAGGAAAATAAGTATTTGAACACCCTGCTATTTTGCAAGTTCTCCCACTTGGAAATCATGGAGGTGTCTGAAATTGTCATCGTAGGTGCATGTCCACTGTGAGAGACATAATCTAAAAAAAAAATTCCAGAAATCACAATATATGATTTTTTAACTATTTATTTGTATGATACAGCTGCAAATAAGTATTTGAACACCTGTCTATCAGCTAGAATTCTGACTCTCAAAGACCTGTTAGTCTGCCTTTAAAATGTCCACCTCCACTCCATTTATTATCCTAAATTAGATGCACCTGTTTGAGGTCATTAGCTGCATAAAGACACCTGTCCACCCCATACAATCAGTAAGAATCCAACTACTAACATGGCCAAGACCAAAGAGCTGTCCAAAGACACTAGAGACAAAATTGTACACCTCCACAAGGCTGGAAAGGGCTACGGGGAAATTGCCAAGCAGCTTGGTGAAAAAAGGTCCACTGTTGGAGCAATCATTAGAAAATGGAAGAAGCTAAACATGACTGTCAATCTCCCTCGGACTGGGGCTCCATGCAAGATCTCACCTCGTGGGGTCTCGATCCTAAGAAAGGTGAGAAATCAGCCCAGAACTACACGGGAGGAGCTGGTCAATGACCTGAAAAGAGCTGGGACCACCGTTTCCAAGGTTACTGTTGGTAATACACTAAGACGTCATGGTTTGAAATCATGCATGGCACGGAAGGTTCCCCTGCTTAAACCAGCACATGTCAAGGCCCGTCTTAAGTTTGCCAATGACCATTTGGATGATCCAGGGGAGTCATGGGAGAAAGTCATGTGGTCAGATGAGACCAAAATAGAACTTTTTGGTCATAATTCCACTAAACGTGTTTGGAGGAAGAAGAATGATGAGTACCATCCCAAGAACACCATCCCTACTGTGAAGCATGGGGGTGGTAGCATCATGCTTTGGGGGTGTTTTTCTGCACATGGGACAGGGCGACTGCACTGTATTAAGGAGAGGATGACCGGGGCCATGTATTGCGAGATTTTGGGGAACAACCTCCTTCCCTCAGTTAGAGCATTGAAAATTGGTCGAGGCTGGGTCTTCCAACATGACAATGACCCGAAGCACACAGCCAGGATAACCAAGGAGTGGCTCTGTAAGAAGCATATCAAGGTTTTGGCGTGGCCTAGCCAGTCTCCAGACCTAAACCCAATAGAGAATCTTTGGAGGGAGCTCAAACTCCGTGTTTCTCAGCGACAGCCCAGAAACCTGACTGATCTAGAGAAGATCTGTGTGGAGGAGTGGGCTAAAATCCCTCCTGCAGTGTGTGCAAACCTGGTGAAAAACTACAGGAAACGTTTGACCTCTGTAATTGCAAACAAAAGCTACTGTACCAAATATTAACATTGATTTTCTCAGGTGTTCAAATACTTATTTGCAGCTGTATCATACAAATAAATAGTTAAAAAAATCATACATTGTGATTTCGGGATTTTTTTTTTTAGATTGTCTCTCACAGTGGACATGCACCTACGATGACAATTTCAGACCCCTCCATGATTTCTAAGTGAGAGAACTTGCAAAATAGCAGGGTGTTCAAATACTTATTTTCTTCACTGTATATATATATATATAGAGCCTATGTATGTATGCCCATCACTGTCCATCACAAGGCTTATAAATTCTAAGGGCTTATACAAGGCTTATAATATATATATATATATATATATATATATATATATATATATATATATATATATATATATATATATATATATATATATAGAATTTATAAGCCTTGTTCACCAATTATTGGCTGTCATTTACCATTTTTACCACTTTTTGGGATCCCGTTGCTAGTCAGAATATTGTAATGCCCTGAAATGTCCAGTGGTGTAAAATGTTAAATATATATCTAAAAATACATTTAAATATTGCATTCTAAAATATTGTGCATGTTTTCACTACATAATATGGAGAGAGGGGGAATATTTGTGCGTAATTAATTAATTAGTCACAATTAAGCACTGAAAAGTACTAGTAAAGGCAAACATTATTATAAGGACTGAAAAAAAACATTTAATGAAATAGTGACCAATCACAGCATCTAAAATATTCACTATGATAAAAAATAAAATAAGCCTAAAATCATGATGCTCAATCAATACAAAAAAAGTTCCGCTCTTCAACCTCCAGGTGGAGACAAAACACAACAAGTGAATGAAAACAAAATGCATATAAATGCTTCGAGTTGGTTCGTCAACAGCTCCAAATGTCTTGTGTGAGGATTCTCCGAAAAGACGTGACGTTGCACAGCAATTTTATTGTTAAATATTTGTTAAGTGTATTATTTTAACTCATGGTGGAAATGCAATCTGCACATTTTTGCATTTGAAATTCAACCCCAGAAACCAATAAGTATTTTTAACGTTATGAGTCAGACCACCATCAGGAAATATGACGCTAGAAAGGATTAATGATGTCAGCAAAGCAGTACATACGTAAGTACCTACACACACACACGCGCCAACCAAGCAACCAATTAATCGGTGAGACAGCACACAAATAGAAACCATAGCTCCTGTGTCTTATATTTTAATAGAAAAAGAAAACATATTGAAAATAAAAAAGGATTCAATCCAGTAATTATAATGACAGATGCTTGGCCAACGCTGTGTACTTAAAGTGACCCCACCCCACCTCATACTGGTTTGGTGGTCTCCATGAATTGTAAGTGTACAGGCTGACAACCAGATGCATTTTAGCCAACACGACTAAATAAATACTATTGAGTGAGAAAGGCAGGGTGAGGAACAGAGGTAAACACTGTAGCTAAACATACACAGGTCTACGACAAACATTTCATCCGTTTGACAACGATTAACACAGTCAGACCTGGCTCTCTGACACAGATTAACACAAACACAGGCCTCAAAACACACACACACATTAAAAAAAGGACAACCCCAGTTCTTTCATAGGACAGCATAAAAAGTCAATTCAGATCTTTAAGTTAAATGCTGCCTGTTTACGAGTGGCTTTAATGGATATATTTGGATATGTGTGAGGGTAACTGCTGGTAACTAGTGTGACTATTTCCGTCCATTTTGTGAGAATTTTACAAATAATAGCAGGATATACAAATTGAGAAGTGTATGTGGAAAGGGTGAGAGGGTGTGGTGATTATTTTAGCTTTCAGTCTTTCTCTATGTATGGGTGTGTGCGCAAGCGAGTGTGTTATGGGGTCACTGCACAGCCCTGACCTTCATAGCACAAACTTGAGGAGGTTTGATCTATGCAATAATTAAAAAAAAACAACACATTTCTGGAACAGTCGACAAATTAAAAAAAGTCCTTCAAAAGGCAGGAGTCCAGATCAAATGTTCTAAAACTTGCCACATCGCTCTTATCAAAATAATCAGACAGTTCGGTCATATAGTCGCTCTTAATAAAATATCTCTCTTGTTCAAACCCTCTCCCCCCAAAAAACCTGCAACACTCCATCTTTACATTCACTCCACACTATCTCCAGACGATGTTCGTAAGCTCTCTTCCCGTTTCTCCATTATGTCCGTTCTTGCCACTTAAAACAAGGACTGGGAGGAGCATCTCGCTTTCCCCGACATAATCTCTCTCTTTCTCAGATGGCTCCGTCACAGCCAGGCGGAGGAAGGGGCCATTTCAATGCTGGCCGTAGGAGGACAAGAGTGGAAAGGATGGGGGGGGTCCTCATTTCACGTCAGAGTGAGTCTATGTTGATAATACATCAATCAAGCTGTTCTTTCTTCACCCAAAACCATCTAGATCTCGAAGCAAGGCAACCCCAAGAGAGGAGAAGAGGTCAAGGGTGCAAACAGCCTATGAGGAAAAGTCCTGTGTTCTTTCGCTCTCACAAGCACACTCTCTCACGCACTCGCACGCACACTCGCTCTCAGATCGACAGTGTTACAGACATAGGAAACACTGATTTTTGAGTTCACACTCTCTCTCCATTTCCATCTCTGGCAAGATCTGGTACCGCTCTGCTATGTCACATCATCTTCCTCCTCGGAGCTGTAGTCCCGCCCCTGGAGAATATGGAGAGAGAGAGAGACAGATAAAGAAAATAACCTAAACTAAAAACTCTACAAGTGAATTCGAGTTGTACTAACTAGCAGCAAGTGCGATGAGTAACACTTAATTTTCATCAAACATGGACAAAGAGAGACTGATTGTGAAAGCATTGGATGTTCTAGTGCAAGTTGATAAAGTTCCAAATGGAAAACCATAAATATCATGAAAATATTAGCGTCTATGTTTTAAGCAGCACAGTATATTGGTTGAGGTCTCTGTTCGCACACTGTTCTGATTGGCTGAATTTGATTGCATTTTCAATGACAATGTGAAAAGTCGAGTTGCTAATTGCTGGAATCCTGTCTTGTCTGGTTAGGTGTTAAATTAACATCTCAATAATAAAAAATACTAGCCTGGCTAACGTCAGACCAAGTCTCAATGAGACTTGGTCTGGGAACTACGTGCGCATTTTCTCGTATTTGAGGCGTGGTTTACGAATGCCCAGAGCCGTTTATTGGGCGCTATGAATGTCTATCAAATGCGCCTGTATGTAGCTCATAGCCAATCGCTTCAATTATACCAGATGACGTATGTAGAGTGAGAGAAATTCGACGAGGAAAAAGACGATGGGTCAAAGATTTATTTGTACACGATGGCGTTTAGCGAATATTACCGTTTGTGAAAGATAAACATGAGGGTAGAAGGTAACGTCGAGTCTGATATAAACAAACTGCTTCGGTGTCGTCATCATCTTGCTGCTCCCTCCCCGTTCTGTGATTGGTTCCCTTTTTCAGGGGAAAAATTGTCCCATGGTGTCCAGACTGCCTAGCAGCGTGAATAGAATCGCGCTGCGAGCAAGGCAGTATGGGGAAACCCAGGCTAAAAAAATACATTTTATAAGGCTAATTAATCAGCTTAGGCTTTGTTGAGACAGTGTCTTAACAAAACAAAAAACTATATATATATATATATATATATATATATATATATATATATATATATATATATATATATATATATATATATATATATATATATATCACTTAAATGACAGTATGGACATTTGGTCCTAAATGGTTCGAAAGACGATTTAGACTTTTTTTTTTTTTTTTTTTGCAGTGTAAGCCTTACAGCCTTTATGTAACCTTGTTTCAACTAATTTAAAACAAAAATCTAAAATATTTTGATTTAATCCATTTTAGACCAATTGATCTCAGGCCTCAAGAGAGACACAAAGATAGATAAGAGGGAGAGAGACAGGAGGAAGTAATGGAAAAAAGCAGGGCCATAAATATATCATTTTATCTCCAGAGGTTACAGGAAGTTCCAGACAGGCGATGCATATGGCGAAATGACAAGACAATCTTTTAAATGTCACAATCTAGATAAACGAGAAGTCCATAGAAGAACGGCTTCATGTACACTGTCCCTTTAAAATCTCCAACCCATCTGCTCCCTCCTTTACTTCTGTGCCTCGTTTTTTCCTCCCGCCCTCACCTTCTCAATCTTCTCATCCAGCATTTTGAAGAACTCCTGCTGGCTCTCTGATGTATGTATGCTGAGAGAGAGAGAGAGAGAGAGATGGAGATGGAGAGAGAGAGAGATGGAGAGAGAGATGGAGAGGAAGTTAGTGGGGGTAGAAGAAGGGAAGCAACAAATACACTCAAATTTTCCATTACAACAAGCATAAAGAACAAACTCACACACACACACACACACACACACACACACACACACACACACACACACACACACACACACACACACACACACACACACACACACACACACACACACACACACACACACACACACACACACACACACACACACACACACACACACACAGCTACCAGCTCCCGTAGGATCCAGAGTGGCTGGGCAGGAATCATTTTTATAGACGCATTACAGCGGGGACCATAAACCCTTGCCTCTATATACACACACACACACACACACACACACACACACACACAGCACATTAACTGACCATTACTCCAACACACATAAAACAATAATGAACTGTTCGTTCTTAATGAACATGCTCTAAACACAATTTATTTCCATCTAGATGTTGTGAACACCATAAGTATTAGTTTTCTGTGTAATGTGTTTGTAATGTCCATCAAATCCCAGTGGAAATTAAAGTCATAAACAAATAAAATGATGATTAACCGATCATAAATTCATTTACACTTAAAGAGTTATAATTTTAAACATTGAAACTTATATTTTAACTAACTACTGCTTAGTTAAAAACTATATAATGTTCAATAAAGAGTTTTTTTTTTTATAAAGAACAAAGATATTTTCATTTGCAGTTTTCCATACAAACACATGGAAATGAGGACTGGGGCAGTTTAGTTCCAAAAATGACAAAAATCCCAAATAAATGAATAATGCTATCCGTCAAATTCATCCCTAACTTTATTGTATATATTTATTTTTTTCCTGATTATAGCTGTGTTTTGGGCTGAAGTGCGCAGTGATGCCTGGAATCAATCTGAGTGCAAAATGTGCAGCACTGTCATATAAAAAAACATTAAAATGAGAAAATGTTCATGTTTATCATAAATCCTGGTGTATTGCGACACCCCTAGTTTGAAACTGCATGAGGCTGAATAAATGACAAAATGTTCATCTATGGTTGACCTATTCCTTTAAAGGTGCAGTAAGTGATTTCTGAGAAAACCTGTTGAAAGTGGATCAGACCGAGCACCACAACACACTTGTAGCCAATCAGCAGTAAGGGTGTCCACTCATGATGGCGGAGGAGAGAGAGTGAGAAAGAAAGGGAGATTTGAAGAAAGACTTAGAGAGATATAGTTGCTGTCCTGTTACTATACTCTTGTGTATTGTATGCTCATTTTTTGTTCTTCTTTGTTTGTCATTCTTTTGTCAACTTCTCTTTATTTTTCACAAAGCATTATTTTGCTTTGCTTCAGATATGATAAGGATAAATCCACTCTTGCATTGCGTGTTCGTGCATTTTAGGGGCGGAGCAATGAAGGGAGGGGTGTGTTTGTTTGGGTTGTTCGCAAATATCAACAGCGTTTCTCAGAAATCACGTACTGCACCTTTAAATGACAGTTCACAAAGAAAGTAATTGTAAAGTGTTAGCATATTTTCATTTATTCTTTATTATATTACGTCACAATTTTGTTATTGTTACTGATCCTTTGGAAATCCAATTTCACTAGAAATAATTATGCCAACGACAGTTACATCCGACGGCAATAAACACATCATGTTTACAAACAATAAGTTGTGAAACATATGGCACATCATGCTCAAACAGAACATGCAAATGAGATCCAGAGGGGATAAGACAGGCCACAAAGCAAAACAAACCACACACAATTTACAGACTTTTGGCACGTTTAACAGAGCAAGAACTCTAATGCCCACACCCACACACACAAAGCAAACAGAAACACACGCACACCGTAAACAGCAAGACATGTATAAACCCACTCACTTCGTCTTGTTGGCGCTGGGCCCAGGCACCTCTTTGTGCTGTTTGGTCCTGTGCAGCGCCGAGCTCTTCTCCTGCAAACACACCCGGATAACAACACGTTTTAACTTACTACTATTCACAACAAAGCCAAATTCAGCCTCTGCCGACTGTCTCTGGTGGCCCTCCTGTGCGGAGGCCCTGTCGGCTCCTGGACGCGGGCCAGAACCAGCTTCTCTGTCTGGAAAAACAGCATGATAGAGAGGCCCTGGGGAGTGACCTTACTCTGGCCACTGCTAATGAGAATGCTGCCCTGCTGAGAGACAGCGAGGAAGAGGGCAGCGTCTCCATTCTCCTCCAACATCCCTTATCAGAACACGGGCATCCGAACACCTGCTCTGCATGCACAGCTTCATTAAGCTGGCCAGTTTATATCAATGAAAAATAGGACTTGTTCTATTTGAAATAAAATTCTTCTGTGTACTATGTAGTAGAGGAGTAACAATGTATCGTGTCACAATATATCACAATACAAAAAATGCAACAATATGTATCGTGTATAGTTCACCCAAAATAAAAATTACTGTGTGAGAAAAATAATTCTAGTTTTCAGAGTTTTAGCGTCAGTACTATATTAAATTACATTATATGTTGTATATAATGTATAATAATGCAATGGGGGAATATCTGTGGGTACTGATAATGCCATGTCTTATGATACCAGTAAAAAGTGGCCTACAATATTTTAATATATCTAGTCTGTGACCGAGTGCAAGCATATTCGTCTAAAATAATTCTGTATTTTCAGCTTCAGAATTTTTATTCTGGCGTCACCATTGTCCTGTGCACTGGGTTATCAGCACCAAGTCCAATTTACACCAACAATGTAATATTAAATTTAGCATTTTAATCAATAGTAAATTTTTTGTTAACCTTTTATCATGTCTTAGAGTATCGCAATAATATTTTATCATGAGTTCAGTATCATGATATGTATCAAATCGTGACATGAGGGTATCGTTACACCCCTAATATGTAGCCATCCTCGTTCACAATACAACCAGACCATTTATGGAAACTAAGATGCATAATTCTTAACTTCTTATCTAGGTTATAAAATTAAACTATAAGCATTAAGGGTAGAATTATGACAACTATTTTATTATGATCTGAAATCTGGTCACATTTCGAGTTTTATTTCTTTGTTTTGGTATATTATATAATTTTTTTTTTTTTTTAAACATGAAGACACAAATATAACTAGAAGGATGATCAACATTGTACTGTACATGCAAAAATGTGTAGGTTGAGAACTATATTTTGGATGAGAAATGAAAAAGTAATGATTCATTTTACACCCCAAGTGAGCACATTTACATTTAACATTAACATATGATGACTCACATTTGCATACCAAGGTCAGTATTTAACAACTTGGCAGTGACATTATTTCTCATTTAACAGGTGAAAAGTTTAGCCAGTCATAACTGAGGTAATTTACATAAAGTCTTGAAAGTAAAGTAGCTAGTAGTAAAGAGAAGGCAGAAAGTAGTCATATACAAGAAACCTTGACATTATTTATGTCAGTGGGGGGAAAAAATATGCGAGCGTATAGAGTTTTACATTAGAAAACAATCAGTAAAATAAATGATTAATTTAAAACGTCCTCATTAGGTAAAGAATCAGTTCAGATGTGTGAGAATATTTGGGTTGCACTTTATTTTACAGTACGTGCACTTACGTGTTCTTGCCTAAGAAAGTACTGGGTAATATAAGGTAACTACATGGGTTAAGGTTAGATTTAGGGGTAGGTTCAGGGTTAGTACCTAGTTAAGCTATTACCCAGTTATTGTTATTACTTTAATATAGGTATTAAGTATGTACACGGGGAAAAGGACTGTAAAATAAAGTGCTACCAATGTTTGAAAAAGTGTGAGTGTAGGAAACAATGCATGCAAGAACTCAAGAATATGAAATTTTGTCTGGTAATGTGAGTGTCTATGACAAAGAGGAAAAGAATTGTCAGAAGTGTCAGAATTTCCCTCACCCACATTCCAAACATGTCGGCACAAGTGTGTGCTGCATACGCTTAGTTTCACTTCATTGTATAAGCAAAAAACAGTCATATGTGCCTCAGGCAGTGTCTTTGCAAATAAAGAGTAAAATATGAAGGACGCCAATGCACAGGAAGAATTTCCCAGGTGTGTGTGTGTGTGTGTGTGTGTGTGTGTGTGTGTGTGTGTGTGTGTGTGTGTGTGTGTGTGTGTGTGTGTGTGTGTGTGTGTGTGAGAGAGAGAGAGAGAAAACATGTTTTGTATCTCACCAGGTTCTCCTGGTTGCGTGCGTTTACTCTGTCCTCTTCTCCACGCATATACTTCACCTCCTCCACTCCCTTATTCTTATATTCATCTACAGGGAAAGAAAGACAAGTTAGATTTTCATTCTAGGGCTGTTAAAGAAATGATTCACAGAGAAAAGGTCTGCCATTATTTACTCACCTTTTTATCGTTCCAAACTCATGACTTTTTTTCCTTCCGTGGAACCCAAAAGGAGAAATTTCAAAGAATATACTGTTTTTTTTCCCCAAGATATTACAATGAATGGGGACTAAAACTTTCAAGCATCAACATAAATGTTGATAAAAGTATGACATAAAAGTATCCTAAAAATAGCTCATATGACTCATGCGCAAGACTTCTGAAGTCATACAATAGTGTGGGGAAAAAAGTAAAAGTAGTTATTCACTGATAATTTTCCCCTCCAATTGACTGTTGTGACAAGGTCACTGACCTTGAGAACCGAATCAGGCCAATTCATGAACAGATTCCTATTGAGTCATTCATTAATTAGACACTGATACTTCTCTCATTAACCCACCAACCAATACTTTACATTTCAGTTTGTTCTTCACACAAATCTATTGTATGGCTTTAGAAGACCTAAAATATAGTCATATGGACCACTTATATGATACTTTTATTGTGCTTTTTTTTAGGTCATTTTAGAGCTTGACAGCCTTAGTCATTCACTTTCATTATACTGAGAATCATGTGACTATATTCTTCAAAATACCTTTTGTTTTTCACAGAAAAGGTGATTCATACAGGTTTGGGAACAATGTGAATGAGTAAACAGTGACCGATTTCACATTTGAAAATGCCTTCAACCCAGCTCTAACAGAACACTTTGAATTTTGCCCTTTCCTAGCAGCCATATCCGTGTTTGCATGTCCATGCATTCACTTCCTCATAACACATACACACACCCACACACATACATAAATCTGTCATTTACTCTGTCTACAAATCAGCACGAGGCAAATCGCAGCCCACTCAATCTCAGTTTATCTTCGCCTCTATCCGTCTTTCTCTCTGTGAACTCCCTGTCAGTTACCATCATGACAGCTGGAGTGGGCAGCCTGTGAATGTGACTCAGTGCAGTCCATCCGCACAGGCAACAAAAAAGCGAAAAATGGGGGGAAAAAAAGAGAATATAAAAGGAGAGAGAAAAAGAGAGGGCGCAACGCCGCCAGTCTTTCACAGCTTGAGGAATGTAAACATGTCTCTGCACAAAAGACCACGCTCCAACATGCTGACAAACACACACGCACACACACAAGCCGAACCAAAGAGAAACGTCACACACAATTTAAAGTCAAACTAACTGATTTGGCTGAGGTGTGTTACACAAAACAGGCCTCCAGGATCCAAAAGAGCCAGACACCTACAATCAAATACATGCATACATACAAATGCATCTCACTTCCCACACACACACACACACACGCTCGCATAAACGCAAGTAGGGTGATAGCATTACTATAAAAGGAGATCTGAGGAACATATCATTCTAATCCATCTTTTCAGGGAGACAATCATTCGAGAAACAAGCATCTCAGAGAAACAAAGTTGCTCGCAGTGAGAGAGAGTGACATTTTATCAGTTTAGTATGTTCCAGACGGGCTATTTTTGGTGGGAAGATGAGATGTTCTCTTATGTAGGGATATTTCAATTGGCTAATTGGTGATAACAGCATGATGCCGACCTTTAGGATGTGATGGAGACGAGGATGCTTGCTTTAGACAGAAATGGCTTTTTTGTGCCACTTTTATTATTTTGTACTTTATTACAGTATAGAAAAGAAAGGAAATGAGGAGAATGAGAAATGTTGCAAGCTGGCTTCATGAGCACCATGGGATGTGTTAACATAGCTGGGTAATACTGAATATTTATAATTTATTCTATTCATAAATGAAGCAACATTGTGAATATCGAGTTGATTTTTATGTGCTTTTTAGTAGGTCATTACATTTCCTAAAGGCTGTGATGGTAGGCAGCTTTTTTTTTGCCTGCTTCTTGTGTACTCATGAGTATGACAGCACCAAAGCAAAGATATTTTAGCATCTCGGATTTTCCCATTTCAGTGTTTAAACCTCTGCAGATGGGCTGTTCAACTATGCGAATCAACTGCCAATTTCATTAAAAAAATACCAACACTAATTCAGTCATTCAGTTGTAGCATCACTCAAAATATTAAATCAGATCCTAAGAGTGTCATTTTGAATTCTAAATTTCTAAGCAGATTTTTTTTATTTCATTATATGAGCAGAGAGCACATACATACATACATACATACATAACATACGCACTTCTTTTAAATAAAACTTGAAAAATATTTGTTTGACATTTTCAGGGAAACATCAGAAAACCTGCACTAATCATTAGGCCTCGAATGTTTATTCTAGTCTTTTTTTGTGTTTGTGACAAGATGCCTTCTGACGACCAGGTAATTTAGCTGTCTGGGTCCTCGATCGGCTTAAACGAAACAAATCGGATGACACGACAGCCACACAACCTTGTCTTCCTCTCACTTTTACCTTCTGGCCTAATTTCAGATGTGTTCAGTGCCGTGAGTGGCGTGTCTGAGGAACATGAGTGGGCCGCTTTACTTTTAGAATCAGTGTGGAGAAGCTTTGCCCTGAAGCGATTCTATAAGTGGGAGTCTGTTAAGACAGTGAGTCCACAGCAAGGGAGGGGAGTTTGTCAATCTCACGCTCTCTTTGATAGTAGGTGGAAGATTACTCACTAATGTTATGACAGAACAGAGAGGAGTTCCAAAATCGAGCAGAACAAGTGACACGTTTTGCGCTACCTTTAGACACATGACCGATACCACGCCTTTGGTTAAAGATCAGCCGTTAAACATCTGAAGTCATGCGTCTAAACCTCAGAAGACAGAGTGTCACTGAGATGATCTGTTGCGCTACCGTACGCCGTTGCCGTTAAAAACATTAGCTAAACAGTCGCTTTGTGAACGCAGTCACTTGGTGACTTTGAAAAATGGCTGTGTGAAATGTATTCACCACAGCCTGAAAGTAAGCCACATGTACGGTGCTCACACACACAACCTTTTATGCTATGTTCAAACACAGTGGTTTTATCACTGAAGGTCAACAAGTTTCTGAGCCACATTGGACATTCCTACAGCTGGGTGGCCTGTTATTGTTAACTTTCATAACTAGCCATATCATCTGAAAATCCGATCACAATTGATGTAAATATCAATTGTAAACTTGCAATTCATATTTGACAAATCAGTTTTCTTGTCTGTAGACAAGAAACTAGAGGGGAAAGCTTTATAGTAACACTGCTGAAATGCATAATGCATGAATCAATGCTCGCAATATCTGACAGTTTTCAATGCATAATTTTTTTAATAACGCTGCATGTGGGCAGAAGAAAATCATGCTGAAATTTCTTGAAGCTCAGTTTGTAGAACAAGAGCTGGAAGTCATGGGTTTGAGTTCTCGAAAAAACATGAAGAAAGAAATGCAAACCTTAAATGTGCAGGTAAGTCGCATTGGATAAAACCATCTGCCAAATGCATATGTAATGACCGGAAGACATGAAATAATACAGATAAAATCATATAGAACAATGAAATTGTTCACAATAATGTTAAACATCGATCCTGACATCCATTCTTAAAATCTCAAAATGGATCTTACTCTGCTGTGAGTAGTTGTGAATGTGAGTTTGCAATCTGTATCGATTATGCAATAAAAAGACGGTGTACATAATGGCAAGAAACATCTCTCTATTGCACTGTCCTCATGTGGTGCAAAGAAAAACAAACATATGGTGCTAGAGAGTTGTTATTGTTAATAAGTGTCGGCGCCACAAGGGGGCCTGGCCTGGCCTGAACTGTGCCCCCCTACGCTCTGCTCCATTAACTCCGATACCCGGCTCTAAAAGTAAAAGTAAAAGTTCTCTCGCAACACTGGACACACCTACATCACGATGCGAATGGTCGAACTGTCGCTCATGCCAGATATGGCCAGCTCTCGTTGAAAATCAAATGCCTTCCGGTCACTTTGTCGGTGCAGATCAGCATCAGTGTGAACGCCCCGTTATAGACTAGCAGCATACACACGCACACACCAATCTCAACTCACACACACACACCAATCTCAACAGCTCACTGCAGATCGCATGTAACCAGACAGCGTATTCTCCGCCTGCTGCCCCTCTTGTTTGTTTTAGGGCAGCTCGGCCTTTCCTGTCATTGTGCGTGCCGGAGATCGTGTGTGTTGCTGGGATTGACTAAGCACTGAATCACAGATAAGGACACACAAACTTACACACACTCTCACTGCCTGAACACTGACACAGTTTGACTAGTAAACAGTCTGTTGGCACTAATCAAGTCAGGCCGAGAGCTGAGAGTTGAGAGAGTGAAAAAGAGAAAGAGAGAGGGGGGGGGGGGGGGGAGAGAGAGAGAGAGAGGGAGAGAAAGAGAGAGAGAGGGGGGGGGGGGGGAGTTGAAAGCCCTCTGTTCTATTGATAGAGCCGTTTGACTGACAGCTGGGAAGGGCAGTGGAAAGAAGGACATCGGGTTGGCAGGAGAAAGAGAGAAAAAGAGCGAGTGAGAGACAGAAAGATAGACAGATAGAGAAAGAAGAAGGGGGGAGTTAGCAATAATCCACAGTAACCAGGTCACTGCTCTGTTCGCACTGGTGAATATAATACTTATCAATCTGTTGTTGTGCGTTACAGTTCTCTCATATTAACATGCCACATCATGAGCCTACAGATCACAGACACAGAGTGAAAGAGAACTAGAAGATACAGTTTAAACCGTCACATCCTCAAAATCTCACAAGAGGAAATGCAGAACAGAGAAACAGAACCCATATCTGAAAATGACTACTGGTACTTCCCAGAGATAATGTCAAATATTATGTCAAATAGTAGCTAAATGACGACTCTACCACATTAGCTAATAAGACAGGAGTAATTATTTTTGTAAATATTAGAGAACAGCAATAAGTCTGATGTCGTAGAAGTTAAATGACAGTGCTAAGGGCCGTGACACACCAAGCCATCAGCCAACGTCATGCCGTCAGTGAGCATCTGTTGGGTCAGTTTTTGCAGTGTTCCACACCTCGGCGGGAGCTCGCACGATTCAGCATGTTGAACTGCCGTCTGGGCCGTCGGTGAGCGAGATCACTCTGATTGGCTGTTCGGTTTAGCGAACAAGTCAGTGCACTAGGATAAAAGCGAGTAAAGTCAAGACGGTACAGACAGAAGGCTGCCGGATTAAGAAAGTGATCAGCGTGATTGATATTTAAAACGTTAAGCAAGAGCTGCTTTGTTTACGGTTGGTATATCTGCAGTCTTACTAGTTTCCCTTTTTGAATGATAAACAGACTATTGACACCTGCTGATATAGACAGTTCACACAGGCACAGAAAACGCATGACAGTCTGCTAGAGTCTTTGAGGTGTTCAACCACAGTTTTTTTGGCCAAGTAGCAGCCAACAATCGGCTTTCATCGCCGCTAGTTCTTTGACGCCGACTCGGTGTGTCATGGCCTTAACATGGTGGATGTAGAATGTCCTAACTGTATTGATACTATGCATGCATACTTACTGTATATGGACATTCTTATTGGTCGATTAGCTAGTTCTTCATTAAACACAGCAAATATTCATGATCAAAAGGAATACTAGCTTGTGTTGTTCTTGTTAACTACCAACATTTTTATTTGTAATCAGTTTAGTTTAATTGAAATAAAGCTGAAATTAAAAGTAAAACAAAATATGAAATACTTAAATGAAAATAAGAAATATTCCCTTGGCAACTAACTTAAATTATATAAGTTAAAAGTACTATTAAAACTTAAAGTGAAAACTGAACATATAAAAAGCTAACTCAAAATATTAATACTATAGTAAAATTTAAATAATACTAAAATTACACTGATACTAGCTTACGGTGCAGCATATATTTGTATTTTGCTTACATTTACATTTACATTTATTCATTTAGCTGACGCTTTTATCCAAAGCGACTTACAATTGCTATATATGTCAGAGGTCGCACGCCTCTGGAGCAACTAGGGGTTAAGTGTCTTGCTCAGGGACACATTGGTGTCTCACAGTGGATTCGAACCCGGGTCTCTCACACCAAAGGCATGTGTCTTATCCATTGTGCCACACCACCCCGTGCTTACTATTTGTTTTAAATATGTGAAAAATTACATATGCAATCACAATTGTTTCAAACAGTACCGTGTCTGATCACGTAACAAATTGTGGTTGATATTACCTTTGGTTCAAGATTCAAGATGAAGAGAGCACTATTATTCTATAATTCTAAACAACAATAAAAATCCACAAGTGAAGTCAGAAAGGACAATAGAAGTGGTGTGCATGAAAGCAACCAGAGATGTGCAAGAGGCACAATGGAAAACCTTGAAGATCAAGAGCACTGAATTTTCAGCATCATTACTTCAGTCTTTAGTGTCACATGATCCTTCAGAAATCATTGCTGATTTGCTGCTCAAGAAAAATGTCTCATTATCATAGTTGAAAACAGTTGAGCATTTAATAATTTTGTGGAAACCATGCTACATTTTTTTCAAGGCTGTTTGATGAATAGAAAGTTAAAAAGAACAGCATTTACTTAAAATAGATTTCTTTTGCAACATTATACATAACCCTTTTTTACAATTTAGTGCATCCTTGCTGAACAAATATTAATATACTGCTTACTGACCCCAAACTTTTGAATGGTTATGTACATCATTTATATACACAGTATATTAGGAGTAGTTTAGAAGTACTGTACTGTATCTTCTCAACACCGCTAAAGATAATATAGGCAAGAAACATCATATGAGAAAGAGGAAGGGATACCGAGGTAAAAAAAAAGAGAGAGTAAAGTAAAATATCTTAGGCAGAAAAGTAGGCAGAATAATGAAAAGGACACAGCAAAGAAAGGAAGGAAACAAGGAAAGTGTGGCCTTGAGAAGAACGACAGATATGCAGAGGGAGGGATAAATGTCAGGGGAGGAAAACATGGGAGTCTGATCCCACGTCACTCACTCTCTCCCTCGTTCTCATTCGACCGTTTCCCTCCATCTCACACACTGTGAATCCTTAGAGACAGAGAAAGGAACATGGCAGGAAGAAGGAGAGAGAGAGAGAGAGAGAGAGAGAGAGAGAGAGAGAGAGAGAGAGAGAGAGAGAGAGAGAGAGAGAGAGAGAGAGAGAGAGAGAGAGAGAGAGAGAGAGAGAGAGAGAGAGAGAGAGAGAGAGAGAGAGAGAGAGAGAGAGAGAGAGAGAGAGAGAGAGAGAGAGAGAGAGAGAGAGAGAGAGAGGAAAAAGAGAGAAAGAGAGGCGGCAGCCTCCTATTGCTGGTCATTGAGTGTTTCCTGTGAGGTTTTCTGCTGTTTTGCCCTTAATTCTTAATCTCCTATAATCTCTGTCACTCTCTCACAGGTCACACACTAAGCGCTGCTGTTATCTAAACTCTTTAAAACATATTTACAACCTCTCACACACACAAAACCCAGAGAACACATGAGTCACTCACTCCAGCTGATAATGTTATCCTCAAACACACGCCTGTTGGCACAGATGTAGCTGAGAGTCTTTACATCGACAAACACAGTATGAATGCCAAGAAGGATGCATCCAAGAATTCCCAGAATGTAGCCATCTTCCCAAAACATTGTAAAACATTATTCACTGCTTGGACATAAATTACTTAACTGGCTGTTCGTTCTGCTTAAAGTTTAATCTTGAATGAGTCTTGAATGATTGGTAAAAAAAAACCCCAAAAAAACAGCCAATGTCAATGCCACTAATGTCCAAAACAACAAGATGTCTTTCTGTCCAATATGTTCTAATGACTTCCCATTTATCATGTTTTCCTAGATAATAAGATTAAAGCATAGGTTTGGCCAGCAATAAAAACGACTACTGCCAAATTAGTTATTTTTACCAAATCAAAAACATACAGCGTGAGTAGTGTAGCCCAATTCACAAGAAAATTACTCTTCTGAGCCAATTAATTTAATAAATCGTTTAAAAAGACAACTCTACACACAAGTTACCAGTTTGAATCAGTCTGACAAATCCTTCACTGACTCAGTGAATCAACATCTGAATCACTTACTGAACTGCAAATGATTTTCAGTGACGTCCATCTCAAAATCTCTTGAACAATAGAGAAGAAAATAGCAAATCACTGCAACCCAATACAAATACTATATTTGAGCTAATATTACCCACATGAAAGAGAAGAAATGCTATATTTGAGCTAGTATTACCCACATTTCACACCATGAAAGAAAAGAGTCATGCATGTCTAAACTATGTATGAACCTGTAAGTCATTTTAAGATAATGAATTCAGCTAATGCCTTCATGTAAACAATACACAACAGAGGTTGTTCTGGAAATCAAGACACAATTTTATGACATGGTTGTGTCCTGATACTATATTCCAAAGTGTGGACTTTCCCCTCATTACGAAAGTACATACTTTTAAAGCATAGTCTAAGTATACCAAATGGGACGAAGCCAAAAATACAGAATGGAAAACAGGCTCTTATCCATCAGCAGAAGTCCAGTGGAGAAATTACATTCTCAAAATGTGACAGTCTCCCATGGAAATCAAAATATTGTAGAACGTTAGGGTCAAAATAACACTGGACCCCACTGACAATCATTAGGTGGACAAAAAAAAAAAAAAAGACATTTTTCAAAATACCCTCTTTTGTTTTCAAAAGAAAAAAAGTTAGTCATACAGGTTTGGAACGACATCATTTTTTGAGGTTGAACTGTCCATTTAAGTGCATTGTTTAAGGCCACAATGCTCATAGCTCATGTTTGTGTGTTTGAGACTGACCAGTGAAAAGGTCTCCATTGCTGTAGGCTTTGCCCCGGCCCTCTTCGTCGGTGGGCACAGCCGACACCTGCTTAGCCGAGGTGCAGCCCATGGCCTCACTCTCTCCCCCCTCTCACCATCTCACCTGAGAGAGACAGAGAACACATTCAACATTCACATTCAGGAGCCTGACAGCACGCGTTTAAAGTCAGAATGGACACATGATTAGATCCATTAGAGTCTCTGCTGGGTTACGTACTACCGATCATCAGGAAAAGAAAACAAATCTGAGTTGAGCCTGAACAGATCTAGACATGCTTTCTATCACAGCCCAAAGCCAGAGTTACAGATTCATCTTTTTCCCTCTTTAGTTACGAACATGTGTATCTTCAAATTGAACAAAGGCCAAGACAAGACACACACACACACACACAGCAGCCCCAAAAAGTATTTGGACACACTTAAAGTATGAATCAAGTATGAACAAAATATCAAACCAATGGCATTTACACAGAAAGAAATATAGCATAAGCACACTTTCAGCAAAAAATTAATTAAAGAAGTCTGTTAAGCTTTTAAGGATAAAACAAACAACAGATCAAAATTCAAGACAAAAAGTAAATGGTCTCTTTCAAGTTGTCAAGCAAAGTGGAAAATGTCCATTAGGGAGTCGATTCCAAACAGAAGTGATATCTTATAATAAGCAGTCAGTTAAATATAAAGTACGTTTTACCCTATTATGACTGACAGAACAAATGTCAAAAGCTGCTTTTTAAAATCTGTATTTAGGAGACAAGCCCCAGAGGGGCTGTAACATGTGGATGCTGCACATTGGTGGTGGTTGAGAAGATTCCCCCCTTCAATATGTGAAGCGCTTTGAGTACACAGGAAAAGCGCTATATATGGCACACTTGTTCTGGTGGTAATGAATAGTAATCTAACCAACTTTAGGGTCTCTAGGACCACCTCTATAGCCCCACCAACAGCTCACAAATTCACTTTTCAAACGGTTATAACTTTTGAACCCTCTGTCATAGAAACAAAATTCTTAGTACACCATCATGCTGATCCCATTTCAATATCTTACATTAAGACTCCGCCCATTACAATAGTGACTTGAGATGTACTGTATTCAGTTTTTTCACTGCTTTCACTGGACCGAGCCTCACAGAAATGACTGAACAGTTTTTGATATTCCAAAATCAGATTAGATGCTATCTCTCTACCAAACTTTGATTTATCATAACGAAACTCTATGCTTAATCAGTACCATGATCCGAGGGTACATGCGAAATTTGGGAACAGCGCCACCTATGGGTCATGACATCAGAAAAATTGCTATTTTTGCTAAATAACTTTTGAAATGTTTGTCAGAAAATCATGATCTTGGTGTTTGATTCCTTGGGTCATGCTGAGTCAGTCAATACCGGTTTTACCAAGATCAGACAAATCGCCTGTCCGCCTATTTGAAATCTGACATAAAAGTTGATATTTTTAAATGCTTTAACATTGACACAAAATTTGGCAGGGTTCATTGAGAGCATGCCCTGAAGGTACCCGAGAACGAAGTTTGAACACAGCGCCACCTAGTGTTCCAGAGATATAAGTTTTAGCAAAAACCCTAACTTTTGTAAACATCGTTCAAATTTTGTTTTCTGTGTCATCATGTTCCTTGGTTTATGCTGATTCTGACAATATCTCATTTGTTATTTTCCATAAAATTTTCTGTCTGCCATCTTGAATTAAATTCAGTTTTTTTTTGGACTGAGCCACACAAAAATGAATGAAAAGATTTTTGATATTCACTACCATTCCCAAGAGATACCTCTCCGAAGTCGACTGCCTGTGTTTGCTGTTTTATGCAAGTTAGGTTATCATGCTAATAGCAGAGGTGTAAAGTCCAGGGGTCAGAAAGTAAAAGTCCTGCCATATGTCTATTCCACACATGAACTCAGCCAGCTGATTTCACTAATTAGTTATATCTCCTGGAGTCCTGGCTGAAAAACTGCTAATTAATAAATCCAGCCGACTTTACACCTCGGGCTAATAGGTTAAAATGCTAACTAGTTGCCATTCATTCTAATGGTGATTTTGGCTATATAGGTTAAACAATTTACATTAAAGGCCAAGTTATCTTAGCATGCTAAAATTGGTTAATATGTTAACTAATGCTTTTGTGTACTCATTCTTGCCTTGGAAGCTCTCCTCTGCAGCTTGGTGACTGTGCGCGACCTGAGCGGTAAACCGTGATGAGCAACAAGGCCCAAACTTCTCAGGTTGTGGGTTCGACTCCAGACCGAAAGAGGCACTCTGGCCAGAAATGGTGCAGAAATTTCTTATGTTCCAGACATTACATCTTCAGAATGATCTAATCTGAACTTTTATATACAGCATTTATATACAAAATCTTCATTTTGAGTTGAACTATTGAACTATACTGAACTTCAGCAGCTGAGTGAACGCATGTCTTCTGAGTGACACATTATGAATCCCATATGGTGCAATGTCCAAATTGTTACTGATATGCCATGTACATTCAAGAGTTTATTTGTATTTTTATTTTTTTTTAAATCTTTTAGTAATCTTAGGATGGGTATGACGACTTTTTAGACTTTCAAAATTCTGAAAATCAATATTGCAATAAACACTGTGGATAAGAAGTTTGCAGAATGGATAGATGAATGGAATATCAAACTATACTTCATAGAAGCTATAGAATAAAGAACTATAGAACAATTCAAAAGTAACAATTAAAACCAAAGTTGCTACATTTCACATCTTTATTACAATGAGCCTACGTTTTTATACAGTAGTTTTAATACTTTTAGGACCAAATGTCATTTAATTAATAAGTATTTTATTTAGGTATGAAGATTGCTTGATCATATCCAGTTTGTAGCAAGAGTTTGTGCCATGCCATGTGAATTGTGTATAATGTTCCCTAAATAAATCTTAAATCCAAAAATATCAAATGTCCATTAAGGGCTTGGCCCCGTAGCTGCTGCATGCAGCTTTATTTTAAATTAGTTCTGTTATGGGGTTTTGGTTGTGAACAACTTAATGAATCTGTTGAGTGAATAATTTAAAGAATCACTCATAAAACTCAAAAAGATACTCGCGCCTTTTGTCACCATCCACGACTGCACCTACTGTATAATCACCAAATGAACGAGTAAACAAATCTGAATGAGTCTTTTTAGTCAACTGAATCAATCCCCTCTTCGCTGAGAGGATTCAACTTTATGGCCCCTGAACCGAATCAACTATCACTGTTAGAGTAGGCCAAAACCCAGAAACAAGTTAGCTTTACAGTTCCATCGTCCTGAAGTCAATGGGTTCTTTGAATATGATTTGGTTAAATGCCTGAAATAATGTCTGTGGTTAACAAACCCACGTTTTATTCTACAACATGTTACATCAGCAATTTCCCCCCTTTGATTTTATTAAACCTTTTACTTGACTTGAAAAAGGTGGTCGCTAACAAGTGGCTAAATGGGACACTACAAAGGTTGTCTGGGAATTAAACATCACCATGCTGAACAGGTAAACTCATCTATTCACAACTATTCACCTTTTTCAGCCTCATTGAGTTTATAATCACTCTTGCATACTATTCAATCTCAAACTTTCAGAGAAAATATTTTTTAATTAAACAGCTGTCAGAAGCTTCATGGTGGTTACATTAAAGTCATGCAACTGTGGTGTAGTTGGTCTATAGTCTATGTTTAGCTTTTTACTTCTGCCCATTGTAATAAGGCATGAACAAAACGTGTAAGAAGAATTATAAACTTTTGTTGGTCACAGACATTATTCTATTGAGTTTTTGTTGATGTAATCAGAGTGATGCTAACCTCCGTGTTGGCTTACAAAAATACATCACAGCACTCTATGTTTTGCAGCCTTTCCATATAAAAACACCTTCAGAATCAGTGACTCAGAAATGAGGGAGACAAATTGAGAGAAGACAAAACAGGAGAGCGAAAGATCAAAAGAGCCGACTACTCCTCCTCCTACTCTCTCCTCGTTTGAAGTTGTCAGGAGGGGCAGTGTTTAGCTCTGCCTTTAGCAGCACGGGGCACAGGACAAAGCACCAGGTGTACAGACGAGAGAAAAGTGTGCAAACGCGTGTGTGTATGTGCGCACCCATACGCCCAACCACTCTGCTGCGAGTCTTGAGTAAACAAGATCTATCCATCAAGGCTGCGGAGTGTTGATACGCCATTCCATAAAAGCCTGTGAAAGTATAATCACCCACAGTAGGGGTTTTTGATGAGGAAGCGTTTAGATTTGCACCTCGGGTCTGAAAAGAGTGTTACCCTTTCAAGTTGCTCAGTATTGGAACGGCCTTCATTTGTGAAGTTCTACATATGCTCTGTCACTTGCATAGATGCTGATAAAATATATTTGGCTAATTTGACAATTACCGATAAGAGTATAGTCTCCTCAGCTCAGTTTAACAGTTTTTATCAGGTTTAAATACATTTTGCCCTTCAAATAAATGCAGAGAAGCATTAACAAAGCATGGTTACACAAAAAAGACAGAGGCTGAATTTCGGATTAGCATGTTACTAGCATCCGGAAACTTTCCATTCCACAAAAAAATGTGTTCTACACAGAAAAAAAAATGGTTCTTTTAAGAACTGTTCACTGAAAGGTTCTTTAGAGAAGCGAAAATGGTTCTTTATTAGCATTGCTGTGTAAATTCCTTTATTTTTAAGAGTGTAGCACATTACTCTTATAATTATTATTATTATAAGTAGAGTATGAGTAGCATCGTGCCATCCAATTCTAAATCTTTTTTTTCAGTCAGTGGCAGACCTGATTGAAAACAGTCATTTTTGCTTTTACTTTTGGTGATGCTAGTCGTGCATAAATTATAATTGTGAATATTGTGGTGACAAATGAGCAAAAATAAAAATGAATTCACCCTTGTGTTAGCTAACAGAGGTTGAGAGAGACTGTTCACACATCTTACGACTGAAACATAAACAAGAAGCCATCTGGGCACTTATGTCAGGTTCACTTTCTCTTACGCAGACAGAACGTTGACATCTGTGTTCTGTAACTTTTAAGCCGTACATTTACATGTACCACGATCAATGCCCAGCTACGTGCATTGCTATACAGGTCATGTGAGTGTCAATAGAACATGACTTAAACCTGCCTAATGACTAAAACACACTTTAACTCTAATCAGATGCAAACAAAAGCTATGCTTCCAAGACAAAAAAAAAAAAGCATTTCCATGCCAAGGGTTTAAGAGAATGGGAGAATTATTCAGTCAAATGACTTTTTTGATACACATATAGGATGCACTGATATTAAGATTCTGCCTGATAATAAATAGGCCAATAATGATTTTCACGTTACAGCTGATAACTTATGAATGCCTAATATTAAAATCTAAACTATTTTGTCTAAATTAAAATAAAACACTAAAAATAAAATTAATTGTTTTAAATTCTACAAAGTATAGGCATCACAATAGGCTATTTTAATGTTCAGTGTGAAAAACAGATAGCCTATTCATATTGAGATTTATTAAATAAGACAGTGTTTTTTAACTAACTTGAACATTGATCAAAAGTGACAGTAAATATTAAATATTAGAATGATTTCTGAAGGATCATGTGACACTGAGGACTAGAGTAATGGCTGGTGATAACTGTGCCAAGAATGTATTAAATAAATGTGTTTCTATTGTAGATTACGTCCATATTTTAGACATTTTTATGAAAAATTGCATGAAAATGTGTGAAGACAAATGAATAACCTACTTTCAATGCAACAGCCTTAAAGATGAAGTCAAGCAAGATACACCCCTAACACACACACACACACAACCACACAAGTACACACCCTCCAACAGGCCTCAGGGCTGAGAGCTGTCTGTGCCACTGCTCACCCTGAAAAACAGGCTGATCAGGAGAGAACAAGAATCATGGGAAGGACTAAACAAGTCCTTTAAAGATCAGCTGAAACTGGACAACACGAACACCAAACCCCTTCTCTGAGGAACCAGAGGAGACCCCATTCATTCATCTCCGCCTGTGACCGACCGGGCAGGACAGCGGTCCCCCCACCGTAACATTTACTCACCCGCAACGGCTGTAGCATCAACTCTGTCCCACTTTAAACAGCCTGCTGAGAGGAGACACACAGTGAAAACGTCTCAGTGCTGTCAAGATTATCTTAAGACTAAAGCCTCTTTCTCTTTCGTTAAGCAGGGTGAGTTGTGGTTTGGAGTGGAGAGATGTAAAAATAATAGAGCTACTGTTTAAAAAGGGAACTCTCCAGCCATGAGAAGAGAGGGGGACGAACAACCGAGGGAGAGACAGAGAGTTCAAGTAAGAGGAAGCAGAAACAGAAAAACAGATGGGAAGATAAAAGCTATCAGAGATGGTCAAGGTGACAGTTTGTAACTGTTCATGCCCAGGACATCAGTTAAAAGCAGTGGTTCTCAAGTTTTCCACCCAGCAGACCACTTAAACTGCAAAACAACAATTGTGGACAATCTAACAGCCAAAAATGTAGGAAAACCCCAACTACCTCAAAAGAATTATCTACACCATAATTATTAATAATTAATTGTTATCCTTTGATTAACCAGCTGAATAGTGATTGGTTTTGGTTTTTAATGTTTTTGAAAGAAGTCTCTTAAGCTCAACAAGGGGGCCTTTATTTGATTTAAAATACAGTAAAACAGTAATATTGTGAAATATTATTACAATTTAAAACAACTACTTTCTATATTTTAATATATTTGAAAATGTAATTTATTCCTGTGATGGCAAAGCTGAATTTTCAGCATCAAAACTCCAGTCTTCAGTGTCACATGATCCTTCAGAAATCATTATTAATGATTCAGAAATCATAGAAATCACTAATATGCTGATTTGCTGGTCAAGAACAATCAATACTGAAAATCGTTGAGCTCTTAATATTTTTTGTAGAAAAATTTGTTTTAGGATCTTTGAAAGTTGAAAAGAACTGAAAGATAAAAAGAACAGCATTTTATTTAAATATGTATTTTTATTTCAACTTTATTTCAATTAAAGTCCCCCTGTAGTCAATAATTATATCCCTTAAAACTCATATTTAATCACCAAAAGGACATATTTAAAAGTTTTTTCCTTAAAATAGCTTGAATGTAACTATACACCCTTGCCTCATTCAGTATACGTGGTTCTTTGAAAATGCAAATTAGCCCCGCCTCCACTCACTCGCTCCAGCTCAGAGATCCACTCGTTGACGATCACACATTGACATGTTTGGTTACAAGGTAGTTTGTGACGTCAGAAACACCAGCGATTTCAAACCGCGTTTTTGAGACCAGTGATTCAGTGATTTTTGGTTCACTGCAGTTAAGGAGAAAATACTCAGCAATGGTGTTGAATTTGCACATGGTTTGTCTTAGACATATTAAAAACACCACATAGACATATAAACAACATTAAAAACTTGATTTTCACCACATGGGGACTTTGTTTTTAATAGTTTTGGTTAATGATAATAACCCTGATATACACCCAGGAAAGTAATTTTCCTTAGAAAGCAGAACTAATGAATGTTTCCATACAGGTTTTCCAAACACTACCTCCAACTTTCAAGGGAAATCAAGCTATCAATAATTTCGATTTGTGTACTAGGCAACTCACTAAAAATACACATCGCAGAAATTGTTCATAAATCCATTCTTAAACCGTCCCATTGAGTTGAAATGAGACAATTTACTGAAGAATGGTGTCACATACATTCACACAAAACCCCATTCTACTCACATTTCATGAATAAGTCACAGTGTGTGCAGCAAAGACGGAGTGGAAATCTTACTTGCAGAAGTCCGAGTCAATCTGTCCATCCACTGTCACACAGTACCACTCAGGGCTGTCCGAACACCGCCTGTATCTGACTGACTCAAACACTGACTTCACCCCTCAGCAACTGATTTGTGCCTGTCACCTCTATAATGCGCGTGTCAGAAAAGAACCAAAGAAATGACTCATAAACAACACACACCTCTCATATGACTAGTCAAATGAAACAGAGTCTTCTAATATATCAGCATCTTCAAAACAACACATCTTTGTATTTTTCCTTTCTATAATATTTACTAATGAATACCATTTCTCCTCCAGCAAACAAGCACACGGCTACAGCTTCATGGAAATATACTCCAGGGTCAGGTCTCTAATTTTTCCGTATCCATCTCGATAATGCTGACAAGCGCCTCCTAATTCTTCCTATAAATATTCATTTGAAATTAGAAAACCATCTATTATATACCAATTCTGTTGCCTGCTGCTGCATAATTGGTCTGCCCGTTTCTTGTAAGTATACACACAGCTTTCTAATCAGCTCTTTAAAGTCTCCAAATGAAAATCCCTCCCACTGTGCAAAACTCATTTACATCCCTTTATAAAATGTTTACTAATGCAGCAAAATTTGAATAAGGTTTAAAAATGTCATGCTTCCATCTAAATGACACCGGTAGTAGACTGCACTGTTATTTAAACATTCAAATGAGCGTTCATTCGTCTCAGCACGTACACCAGACATCGGTGCCCTGATGCAGGGACGGAGAGGACGTCCATGTTTGACAATAGCAGAGGAGGATGTTTGATCTGTGTCATATCAGAACAGTGAGCAATTGTTAGTCACAAGCAGCTTTCAGCCTGAACTCTACCCCACGGAACAAAATGTTATGGGCAATAACCTATAAATTACCAGTGTTAAAATTCTATACCATTTTGTCTAAATGAAGGGGGGGAGGGGGGCGACATTACAACACTACATCAGATAACATTAACCATTTTAAATTATATAACTTCAGTATAAATGTACAGTATGAAAAGTGTGGGGTTAGGGTTATATATTATAATTAGGGCTGCACGATATATCTAAATTATTGGAATACAGCAATATAGCAATATATAATAATCGTGATATGCATATTGCAATGGCTTACGATAACTGAATGATTTTAATACTTCAAAAGATTACAAAACACGACTATTACATACAGTATGTGACATGCTTAATGTTATTAGGCACAATTAAGTGAAGTAGGGCCGCCTCAAGTGCACAGGACTGCTCGTAACCCCGATTTTAGTTATATTTTCCGCAGCTTACTAGCCTGGGTTTCCCCATGCTGCCTTGCACACAGCACGATTTTATTCACGCTGCTAGGTAGCCTGGACACCATGGACCAGATTTTCCCCTCAAAAAGGGAACCAATCCCAGAACGGGGAGGGAGCAGCAAGACGATGACGACGTCTATGCGACACACCGAAGCAGTTTGTTTATATCTATGGATCCAACATGGCAGCAGACGTGAAGTTACCTTTCGATGCAGCCTTATATAGTGTTCTAAGTAGTTTAGACCGCAAGTTTATTTCGTCTTCTTCCTCGTCGAATTTCTGCCGCTCTACATATGTCATCTGGTATAATTGAAACGATTGGCTATGAACTACGTACAGGCGCATTTGATAGACATTCGTAGCGCCCAATAAACGGCTCTGGGCATTCGTAAACCACGCCTCAAATACGAGAAAATGAATATGTGGTTCCCAGACCACGTCTCAATGAGAAAGAGGTCTGACGTTAGCCAGGCTAGCAGCTTACAGTTATAATCAAAAATATTCAACCCCCATTGCAAACCAGGTTTATTGGCTAAAGTTACAGACGTTCAGCTGTTTGCAATGAACAAATCAAACAAAAGTAATTGAAATAGTTCAACAACAAATGTGGTTTCCCCAAATTCAACTGAAAATGCAACTTTTAATAACTTCTGCAGTCTCAAAATTGTTCAACCCTTTCATGGCAAGCATCTTTAGTACTTAGTAGAACACCCTTTTGCTCTTATGACCTGCTGCAAACAAGATGTATAACCAGACACCAGCTTCTGGCAGCGTTTCTGAGGAATCTTAGCCCATTCCTCATGAGAAATGGCCTCCAGTTTGGTAATATTCTTGGGTTTGCGTGCTGCAACCACCGCCTTCAAATCCCACCAGACATTTTCTTTGGGGTTCAAGACAGGTGACTGTGATGGCCACTGTAGAATCTTCCAGGATGACTTCTGCAACAAAGCCTTGGTGGAATTTGAGGTATGCTTGGGATCATTGTCCTGTTGGCTTCAGCTTCCTCACTGACGGCATGACATTGTCTCCTAGGATTTCCTGATACAATTAATCCATCTTGCTTTGCACATGCTGCCGGTTTCCAGTGCCAGAGGATGCAAAGCAGCCCCAGAGCATCACAGAGCACCACCATGCTTAACTGTAGAGAGAGTGTTCTTTTCAGCATATGCTTCATTCTTCTTCCTCCAGACATACTGCTGATCCATGGGGCCGAAAAGTTACAGTTTTGATTCATCGATCCATAGAACAGAATTCCAAAACTTCTGTGGCTTATTTATATGATTTTGAGCACTTTTCAGTTGTGGTGTACTGGCATGGCATGAGTTTAATATAGGGTTATTCAGATACTAGTATCGGAAATGCCACAGATACCACAAAAAAATGCTGTGTTGCCACAAGTAATCACTGTTTAGAGCAGCGAAGAAGAAATGAAAACACGCTAGCAGTATGTGTCACAACCTTGATATATTTTACCAAAAAAAATTTATTTATGTCAAAAGAATCACTAGTAAAAAACTATTTCCAATACGGATTTTTGAAATTCATTTTTGAAAATTAGAAAATCAAAATCGGGAATCGAGCTGTTTCCTGTCTATCATTTAGAAATAGGAGGGGGAAAAAAAATCTCCATTGTCCGATTTTTTCAAATGTGTTTATGGAAATAGGGAAATAAAATACATGTGTCATTCGTTTTTTGATTTAATATTTAAAGTAGAAAAATGAGAAAACAGTTCCTTTTTCGTTTTTTAATTATTTATTTTTTTAATGAAAAACAGTATTCAGCTTGATTTTTCGTTTTTTGTTCCGAGGTAGATAAAGCTTGAATATTAAATTTCTGGCCGTTGAATCAGGAATGAAACACCCCTTTCCTCTGATTTGTCAGCCGAAGACTAACAACTAACGAATGGCTCGACAAAACCCGTACCGGGGAAAAGCCTAGACAGGGCTTTCTTCTGTGTAGACCAGCAGTTCTCAAGTGCCAGGTGGTCTTTTCAGTTTACAGTGTTAGATATTTGGCTGCATTTGAAGTTCTTTTTCAATTAAGAAAAATAAATCATATATTACTGTCAAATGTATGTTGGATAATACAAATACTCTAGTTCACTGTATGTATTTGTTCATGTTTTATTAAGGGATAAGTCTGAAGCACACCATAAAATAATTCTATCAATTCATACAGGGCTAGAATTATATACAACTGTATAGATACACACCCAGGTATCAGATCAGTACTCGTTATCAGCCGATACCCTGAGCCCAGGTATGGGAATCGGTATCAGGAAGGGAAAAAGGGTATCGGAAAATCTCTAGTTTAGTACGCGCCTTACAGTGCAAGCTGAAACCTCAGTGCCTGTTGCCACCAAGTCTTGCTACAGGTCTTTTGCAGTCACTCGAGGGTTTTTCTGAACCTGCATTCTCAGAAATCTGGTTGCGGCCGTTGATAGCTTCCTTTTTCTGCCCCGTCCAGGTAGTGTAACCACTGTTGCTTTAACTTTGAACTTGCGAACTATGCTTCCAACTTTGTCTCTAGGAACATTAAGTGCCTTCACCATCTTTTTGTATCCTGTTCCTTGTTTGTGAAGGGCGATGATATCTTCTCTTAACTTTTTGGACCATTTTTTTTACTTAGCCATATTTACAACATGCAGTGAAACGTGACACTCAACAAACCTAGCCAGTTCAAGGCAAGCACACCTGGTGCAACTAATGAAGCCCTTGATTAGTCGCATCAGGTGTGCTTAAGACAACACTGGTTTTGGAAATTTGTGCTGTTGTGAGGGATTCTATTCAGGGGGAATAGTTTGAATAATTTTGAGACTGCAGAAGTCATTAAAAGTTGCATTTTAAGTTGAACTTGGGGAAACCACTTGAAACATTTGTTGTGTTGAGCTATTTCAATTACTTTTGTTTGATTTGTTCAACAGCTGAAAGTCTATAAATGTTGCCAATGAACCTGATTTGCGACGGGGGTTTCGATTACAACTTTATGTGGCCAAAATACACACAAAATTGTCAAAATGCTGTCTTGGTGAATGGTGAGTGTTCATGTAAACGGTTATGTCTTGCGTGGAGTAAACAGTTGAGAAAGAAAGTGATTGTGTGACAATATTGGGTGCAGCTTTTAAAGTGACAGCATCCTAATAAACCTGCTTCAGTCTGTGTGCTTAATTTTAATCAAACAACAAAAGACAATAAAAATCAATCACTGCTCTTGACTAAATAACTTTTGTAGCTTTAATAAGAATCAGTGTCTATTTAATTCTTACAATGAAGACTAGGCTAAGCAGTTTTATTTTTTACATTTGATTAATCAATTTATGTTGTTAAATAAACCTAATGTAGGCCTACCTGAAACCCTAAACCCTCTGGTTTACCCTGATGTTAAAATGACACTTACTTTTTATGTCATGTTACAGCAAAACACTGCTGTTTACTTTGAGAAGTTGTAGGGATGCTTTCTTCTCACAAAATAAATGTGAAACCTGTACAAACTAAAGACAAACTAAATCCAGAAGAACTGCGGGAACATCTCCGAGATGCTTGAAGAAACCTTCCTGCAACGCTACCTGAAAAACTATGTGTACCTGGACAAAAGCCGTTTTAAATGCAAAGGGTTGTTACACCATATATTGATTTGAATTAGTTAATAGAAGTTAAATCATAAATAAATTCAATTTGTGATTTTATTTTTGAAAGCATTCTCACTTTACAGCATTTTAACACAAGTGCCAGTAAGGTGCAGGAAGGTTTCTTCAAGCATCTTGGAGACGTTCCCGCAGTTCTTCTGGATTTAGTTTGTCTCAGTTTTTTCTGTTTCTTCATGTAATCACAGACGGACTCGATGATGGTGAGATCAGATCATCCTGGCTGCTGTCAGACTCCTTGTGCATACAGAAATCTCACTGGATTATTACAATTAATGGCAAAAAGATTGTTTGTAAATGTAAACTGATATTTCCTACTGACACACTACAGCAAAAGATATAAATAACTGACTTAAAACCATTTTTTTTGGGGGGGGGGGGGGGTGTATTAACATGCCTAAGACTTTTGCACAGTACTGTATGTATATATATATATATATATATATATATATATATTTATATATGTGTGTCTGTGTGTGTGTGTGTGTGTGTGTGTGTGTGTGTGTATGTATGTATGTATATGTGTGTGTGTGTATGTGTGTGTGTGTGTGTGTGTGTATGTGTGTATGTGTGTGTGTATGCACGTATACATACATACATACATACATACATACATACATTTAGCAAAATCTATTATATCGGATGAAAACAGATTAAAATTATAAGGTACAGTTATACAAATATTAATTACTAATAGTATTTAATATTTGTTATAATAATAATCATGTTATAATTATTACAATTATTACAATTATTATTATTATTAATAATAATAATAATAATAATAATAACAATAATAATAATAAACACCACCAACCTGGTGTTCAAAGCTATATTTTGGTTACCAACTATAAGACAGATTGTTTTGTTTTTTGTATTGTTTACAAAATACTTTATATGAACAATGCAAACAAATGTATAATATTCTTGAAATCTACGGCAGAAAGGAACTGAGTTAATTAAGAAGGGAATCAAGTTAACTGTTTCTCACACAAAACAAATCACATAGCTTTAGAAAACATGGAACATGCAGAATGACTCATATGGACCATTTATATAATTTCACTTTCACATGGAAAAAAGCAAGAACATTTTGCTTAATATCTCCATTTGTATTGTGTTCCACATAAGAAAGAAAGTCATGATTTGGAAGGACACGAGGGTGAGTAAAATTTTTCCTTTAAACACATAACCACCAAGCCATCCCACACTGTACAAGAGTTAGATCAGGTTGTCCTGTCAACATACTAAAACCAAAAGTTGTAATTCACAAATATGCACACATGCAACATCCTTGGTCATCGGAGCACACCACATAAAGCTCTAACACTGCAACAGGATGGAACCTCCCACATAGACCTCTGGTAGCTATGGAAACCTCCTCTCTGAGTGATGTCACCCTGATATTGCATCATAACCCCATGGGCTAATTGGGTCGCTTTTCTCAGGTCCTGTGAACCGAGCGGGAGAAACTGAATAAAACAGACAGAGAGGGAGATGGGAGCTTTGGTGCTGGAGAAGCTTGAAATTGACTGACCAAGAGGAGAACCCACAGTCGCTATTAATAGCCTTTCAGCCTCTTCAGTCACCAGAACAAAAGCCATATGTGTGCAAAGCAACACACACAGACCGCTTATGGATGAGAGAGAGACAGATGGAGGTGTCAAAGTCAGACTGATGAGAGATCAAGAGAGGGAGAGATACAGAGCCAGCCATGTCCCCCATTGCAAAGCACGACTCATTCCGTAAATTAATTCCTTCAGTTTGTTTCAGATAAATGACTGAGCAGACCTTTTATACTGTATCTTCATGTGGTTCCTGACATCCCAGTGTTGCATGTTCTACAACATTCCTATAGACTAAGCATGTTTTGCTGTTAATTACAGTTTTTCAATTAAGTTTAATGTTAATTAAGGCCGTTTATTCTGATTTTATGTGTCAATTTGTTGCAGTCATGAATCAGCCCATAAAAACAAAGTAGTTAAGAGTATACTATAATATCTCATTTGAATTTGCATTAAACTGTACTAAAATAGGTCTTGGTTAATGTCATTGTATTAGTAGGAATTACCCTCTTAAACTTATTTTAAACTTAATTTAAAAAAGAATTTGAAATAATGTGGATTTACAGCTTCAACAAAAGCATTATACAACTGATTAACAACCATGTAGCTCACAAGTCTGTTAAAGATTTATATTGTCGTTAAAAATCAGTTTGCCCACAAGGAGAAAATAAGAATCGCTCTTGGGTCCCATTGAATTCTGCTATGGGATTCAATCTTACACAACAATGGTTCAAGCAAAGTCAGCTGTCAAACCAGGGCTGCGTTTCTCAAAAGCACCATGAGACAAGTTGATCATAGAGACCATTGGTGCCAGTGGCTATACGATTTACGCAGGCTTATGATGCTTTTGAGAAAAGCAGCCCAGATGATATCATTCAGAGTAGGAAAAACCTGAAAGAGTCAGTTCTCAGTATAATTCATGAGTAAGGGAACTTTTAAATTGGAACACTGCAAAGACGGTTCTCAGTGAGTCAGAGAGTTGTTAAGACACTACAAGTTGAACCTATCTGAAAGAGGCGATTCTCAATCCAATAAGTCAGTGAGCTCATTCAAAAACCATTTGGACCGATTCAGTCAGATTCATTAATAAATCGTTCATCCGATTCATCGACTAAAGAACGATTATTTCACGAATCAGACAATCACAAAATAAGTATCACCCATTGCTAAATTCTCAGTTGAGTCATTGAGTTGAATCGATGAAGATTCGGACCGATTCAATAACGAATCAATCGGCCCGGTTCTCTAAACCGCTTCATTTAAAATATTCGGCTAAAAGGAAGGATTCATTCATTTACAAATCAAACATCGCTAAATCACCCATAGCTCCCCTAGTCTGACACTCAAACACACAGACACAGTCAGTCATACACTGAATGAGCTCTACGCTTAATGAAAATACTGCATATGAAAGCACAGTGACAGAAGGACACACACAGCTGCGCCACGGCAGAGACAGAGGGCGCATTGTCTGCCCGCAGGACAGTGGACACACACGTGTACGTGTGCATGCATGCCAACCCAGGTGTCTTTTGTTTTCATTACTTCCAGTTCAGCTGTACTTCGTAAAAAACGGGTGTAAATCAATACACGTCCATGCAATGGGACAGACTCATGACATTAACCAACAATTGATCTCACCCATTCCTGTCTTAATCATGGCTGTGTCTGAAAACCTAGTGAACAGCCTACCTAGTCAGGATTTTGGGCATCATAGGCGCCTACTGTTGTTACGTTCGTTTTAGGCGTCTAACATGCCATAAATGCTGTGTATGCTGGCAAGCACATTGAGACACAGCCCAAACCACAATGCAGTCCAGAATCACTGTTCAAAGATCACATAGAACTGATCATGCAAAAAAAAAAAAAAAAAAAAAGAACCAGTCAATAACCGAACCAGGAATCGACTCACCAAAGACAAGACACAAAGAAAGGCAAACGGTTTGCATGCAACAATGAACACAAACACTTGCCGAATCAGCGCAAAAATGCATAAATAATGACAGGAAAGCACTCACTTGTCAGAAGTGACCCGCTCGTTCCACTTCCACTGGCGGCGGCTCACACACATATACACACACAGGCGGACGGGAATATGCGCTGCTGTTACTGTAGTGATGTGATGTGGACCGCTGGCTTACAGCCCGCACTCCTGATTTGCTCGAAGAACTGCAGCCATCTTGCTGAAGCCCGTGTGGCAAACCAACCACACGCCTAGACGTAGGAGGGGAGGAACTAGTCGAATTATTCTTACATTTTCCCCTCATAACCCCCAGTTGCATGTCTTACTTCAGCCAAGAAATTATAAGATTTTTGAACCAAGATTTCATAAACCTCTTTATAAATACATGTTCTGTTCTTATCATTTATGTTATATTTATTCGAATATATTTATAATGCAACATTCTATTAATATATATATATGTTGTATATATATGTTTATTATATAAAAAATAATTGTTGTCAATAATTAACGCTTTTGAATGAAGTCTCAATTTTTCCGATCAAAACTAGTAAAACAGTAATATTGTGAAATGTTTTCTATTTTAATATATTATAAAATGTAATTTATTTCTGTGATGGCAAAGCTGAATTTTCAGCAGCCAAGTTGAGTGGTTTTACTCTACACTTGCACTTAGATGCAACAGCCTTACTACTGTTTTAATTAATGACATACGCACTTTCATAAAGCTAAAATGTAATCAAGTCCCCGCTCCCTTCATAAATATCACACATGTGATAGAAAGCCTATCCAATAAAAAGGAGTCGTATATTAAAATTTTCAATCAATTTTATTGAGCTTATCGCGTTTCATGCCCCCTGGCATGGTCTCCCAGTCAATTAATTAGCTACTGGGAGCAACGGAGCAATAGCGTCCTCTGGCGGATACTTTAGGATGCTTCACATGTCTCCTTCATCCTTGGGAGAAAAGTCTGTCACTGACATGCAAAGTTGTCATCCGTGGTCCTTTAATGCTACTCTTTGAAACATTGACCTCATCGTAAAGTCATAAGCTGGGCTGAATGTATAAGACCATTAAATACTTAATGTGGAAGGATGGAAGAAGCGCTTTTGAACTTTGGGTCCCATTCGTATGAGAGCCCCAGGCTGATTCTCTTACTAATTAAAAACAATAACCATACATACAAACACTCGTACATACACATATATCATTTCATAAAGGACCTTTTTTTCAGACCCTGCAAACTGAGACAAGAACCGAACATGAATCCTACTGCAAAAAGCAATTCATCACAGTTAAACCAGGCATTAATCAGTCTTCAGGCGATTAATCAGCACTGATGATTTAAGCCTGCACTTCAATAATCAGAGAATCCATTTGTTAGAAGGAAGACAAAAATAGGAGTGATTGTGTACCCTAGGCATGTAGAGAAAGAGAGAAGTTGTAATGTGTGGGTGAAACCTGCAATAGAGTTTGTCAGCGTTCAGATGAAGAGAACAGGATATGTGTGAATCAGAATGAAGCCCCTGAGAACTGGCCGTAGAAAATGAGCTCTTTGAGTCAGAGTTCTTAAATCACGCCTATCTGATAGATTGTCCCTATTCGACAGAACTGATTTCTCAGTCTGTGCTATGGCTGGGACATGCTAGCGGAGTCCGAGACGGAGGGAAATGTCAAAGCTCATCCTTCTCCATCTGCTTAAACGCTTCCAAGTCCTCCTGCCAATCAGCCATCACCGAGTCCACCGATTGGCTGCCGGAGTCCCTGTCCACCGCAGGCTCCTCCCCTACGTCCACAGGGACGTAACTGCCAAGTCCCTCCACTGGCTGATCCGAATCTTGCCCAACGACTGAGTCTTCTGCTGTCTGTTCCTGAGTAGTGACTTGTGACTGGTCAACAGGTTCTGAGGAAGAGGAGCAACTGTGGTCTTTCTCCTCTGTGGAGCAGTCCTCTTCTTCTGCTCCATCTGTACCTTGAAAAAGAGGTCAGTTGAATGAACCACAAGAAATCTACCTAATATCTATCACACATCACAGGCAAAACCTAGCGGACCACATTAGGTGTGGAGCATGATGGTACCGTCATCAAAATTTGATGTTGTCAGCAAGAAGGAACATGCAGATTTTACGCTAATAGAAGTGTGTTGACTTGAGTGTGTTCAAATCCTCCTGGGAAGTTCGTATTTACGAGTTGGGAAGTCGTAATTCGAGTCGCTTTGGTTGGTGCAAGATGGCAATGTGGCAAGATTTTTAACTCTACTTCTACAAAATGATGAATAAAAAAATGCACATTAGGTGTGTTTTTGCTTTTTAATGCTTTTGTTCAATTTATCAAGGTGCTGTAAATTGAATTATTATATATTCTATTGTAAGTGTACAGTACTACAGTAGTAACTGTTTTATTGTAAAGGAAAAATGTACTGTCAATGAAGACGCGTCCGCCATAATTTCTCACTGACACCCACAACTCAGAAACTCTGGGCTTAAAGAAAGTTCAGAATTTCCTAGTCGAAATTACGACTTTGTGGGAGCGTTCATACGTGTTCAACTCGTAAGTACAATCTTTCTGTCATGACTAGAACGCACCATAAAATCAAGGGGGTTCACTGCATGAAGGGTAACCCAAGGAGGAGGGGTACTTACTGCCATCCAACAGGGTGCCCGGGAGTGCTTTCCCCTTAAAAATGGCTTCTGCTCATCAAAGTAGGAAAGTAGGGAAAAAAGAGAAGTAGCGGAAAGAGAAAACGGTTACAAACACAGAGGGAAAGAGTAATAAAGGTAGAATAATTAGAAAGGAATGAAAGTTGAAGATGCAACATGCACAACCTCACAGTGCTTTCTCACATACTAACCATCTTTTCAATGTGTCTCACCTCTGTCTCTAGCTTTATCACTGAGCAGCACCTCCACCTCCTTGTACTCCTTTAGAGCCTCCAACAGGATGTTGCCTTCTTTGTGGAACAGGAAGAGGAGTGGTAAAGTGACATCATCAGTGCTCCGTCCATCTCCCGCCATCTGAAACAATGGGGCCGTATCACTGCTGCTGCCCTCATTATCATCTAAACAAACGTGACAAAACAAGAGCGAGACATAAATACTAACACTGATTTATTCTGTACAAAAT